>NC_058118.1:28216000-28534000 GCF_914725855.1 Thunnus albacares
TGAAACGCCCCCAAATGTTGCTACATATCCAGATGGATGCTTCATAATCAGCGCCAGAAGTATTCAGATCCTTCACTTCAGTAAAAGTACCAATAAAGAAATGTAAAAAAAATACTCCATTACAAATAAGTCCTGCATGAAAAATCCTACCACAGTAAAAGTACATAAGTATTCTCAGCTTGATGTAGTTAAAGTATTGCAGTAAAAGTACATAAGTATTATGAGCTTGATGTAGTTAAAGTATTGCAGTAAAAGTAGTGGTTTGGTCCCTCTGACTGATATATTATTATATATGACATCATTAGATTATTAATAGTGAATCATCAGTGTTAGAGCAGCATGTTACTGTTGTAGCTGCTGGAGGTGGAGCTAGTTTGAACTACTTTATATACAGTTAGCTAGTTTAGTCCAGTGGTTCCCAAACCTAGGGGTCGGGCCCCTCTAAAGGGTCAGCAGATATATCTGAGGGGTCGTGAGATGATTAATGGGAGAGGAAAGAAGAAAAAACAAAGTTCTGATACACAAATCTGTTTTCAGTTTTTGGACTTTTTCTCTAATCTTTGATTTTTGCTGAAATATTGGATAATTTGAACATTTATTGAAATGAAACCATGTGAGAAGTTTAGAGGGAAAAATCACTATTTGGTGGAGCTGTTAACAACTCATAGACATGTGAAATGTGACCCCGACTACACACTGCTTTTTGTAAGATGTCAAAAGCCAAAAAGGTTGGAAACCACTGGTTTCATCTTCAACAATGTGTTGTATTTTAAAAGCTTGTTATATTATCCATTGTGTCAAATCTTCATATGAAGAGTAACTAAAGCTGTCAAATAAATGTAGTGGAGTAGAAAGTACAATATTTCCCTCTGAAATGTAGTGGAGTGGAAGTATAAAGCAGCATCAAATGGAAATACCCAAGTAAAGTACAAGTACTTGTAAATTGTAGTGAAGTACAGTACTTGAGTAAAAGTACATACCAGTCCAGACCAGTCAAATCAGCAAGTCTTAATACCTACTGCAGTGGGACAAACAGATACAAACAGACATTCTTACTTGTACAGAGACCATGACACTAAACTCCCTTTAAAAACATATGAATTTAAAATTGTCTGCTTCTCAACTACATGTATTGACATAGCAGAAAATAACGTCACAGGTCACACTAATCTTTGGCATTATTTACACAATAAACTTTGCTTCATACCATAACAATTACATAATGTATTATAGCAAAGCGAAATTTTGAAATTAACCTATTCTCAATTAATGCTGAACTTCACAGAACACAATACTTAATCAAAACAGAGTTCTGTAAATGATGTATTACAGCAAATTAGCAAGGCACAAATATTTTTGCAATATTCTTAAAATGATTGGTGTGGAGGATGACTGGTAATGACTGGTTCAGCACAAATGTATTACTGAAAGTACTATTTTTGCTGCCCAAATATGCAATACAGTTAACCAGTAGGCCCGTATTATTAGACTATTTCAGTTGTGAGATTCTGCCATCATTAACATTTATGCTCTCCTGCCAGTCTTTCACTGCCAGTAATCTTGGGTGGATATTTTAATTTAGTTTTTATTTTAATGGGAGAGATGGCAAACTGCTTACATCCTGCTGTTTAACTAACACCCATCCAGCCAGAAGATGTCGCCAGTGCTCTAAGGGACTAGAAATAGCAGCATCAGCATTTGGTACACTGCATTAGGTGATGGGACATAGTTGGAATGTATAGGAATATTATATTGATAACTCTGGAGATAAGCTCATTTAATATAATACAAAGACAATTGGCTCATTTCCATAATAAGGGCAGGCATTGGTTTTATAATCTTCATATGCTCCTAATTAAGAGCGAGTACACTCTGCTTTGTCCAGTAGTGCGGTGCACTTTTTCTATATATCTACATGTCAATGGGCCACATAAAGAGGCTTTTAAATCATTTGGCCTTTCTGTAGGATGTGATTTTATTATTGTTTCTAAGAGTGGGTCTTGTTTTTCTGCTCTTGTTCCTTTCTTTCTTTATCTAGTTGTTTTTTCCCCTCCAGTTTCATTCTTTACTCTTAAATAGAAGCCATTGCCAATTTTCCTACTGATCAATTTTCATTATCGTGCATATATTACCACCAGGGACTGCCAAAGATTTTAAATTAATCTTCCTCTCCAGCCACAGCCCTTAAATTGCCACAGAGGGCTCTCAATCAACTTTAAGCCCTGTAAATAAAAAGGTTTTGATCTTCTATTCACTTTCAAAAGTTGCGTCCTTGGAGAATGTCAGGATTAATGCCAACTGGCATTATAATTTATTCCCATTTTCGAAGAGGCACCTTTAGACACTCGGGACAGTTTTATGTTTATTTTTAATGGATTGAGAGGTCATTGAGAGGTAAGCAAAACTAATGTTGCAAAAGTGACTGACAATAGAACTATTGTAAGCATGATTCTCCACACAATAGCTCTGGACATCACTTTATATTCTTTTTTGCCTCCTTTCTATCTGCTATTTTAGTTTGTTAACATGGGTTTCAGAATGTATCCAGTGTTTTCACTTATTCATATTTTGTGGAGTCATTATTTTCAAAGGTTCTACAATTATATGTACTTTACTTAGCGGAAAACACACAATACCAAGGTTATGGTCACAAAATGTACAGAAGAAACCAAAACTTTCTCAGAGACTCACAGAAAATGACATAACATAAGGCTTCTAATGCATTTTTCCTCCATTGCTGCACTAAATGAAAAGTTTTTTTTTTAACATGGCTTGGTGCCACCTCTACACAAACTTTGAGAGATGTTAGCTTGCCACTGGCAGTGTCAAGATGTCCTTCCATTAGCATGACATGCAACAAGCCTGCTGCCCTTTTAGCGTCACACTCTTCTCAGCTGCTCTGGTTTTGGTCCTGGAAGGACAGCAGATGGCCACACTTTGTGTTTTTTGATACAAAGCTGTAAGCTGTTTTATGTCATAAATATGACTCCCTCTGTTCATGCAATATGCCTGACATTTGGTATCCTTATGTGTTGAGTCTGAAGTGATTTAATGACCATAAATGTAAAAATTACTCAACTACAAAATTTTTGTCTGTGCAAATAAAATGATAAAAGAAGATTTGTATAACCTTTAAGCTCTGAAAAATAAATAGAAAAAGCCACCATTCCATTATGATCCCAAACCAATCCACCTGAATAAATAGCAAAATAGATGAAATGGGTATAGCATAGTCAGTGTTGAAACCACACATAATCTATAAGATCTATTTGTTTTTCAGTGGGTATTTCCTGCTTGTACTTTAATATTTAGAATACTGTTTTATTCATATACTGAATACAACAGTTGTTAAAAATCTTGTCTGTATGGATACAGAAACCCTGTTCTTTCAACAGAGATTGTTTGTGGAAGCTTGACTGGAACCGCCTCTACTTTAGAAGAAAGTTGGTGTTTGAATAGAGCAGGAGCTGTCTAAGAGTCTGTGGAGGCATCTCCCTCTGTGTGCAGAAACACATCAACCAATCAAGGTATCTGCAGAGAGGCAACCCTCACGCTGAGCCCCAGATAACCTGCTGCTCGTCATCTCCTCAGTAGGCAGCAATTGTGGATGTGTCGCTTTGGGAGATGTAATCAAAATCTGGAGAAACTTGTCGCAACTGGAGACGCAGCCACTGTTCATCTTTTTAAATCATCATATATTTTATTATTGTGTCACTGGGTTGATGTGACTTGATATGACCTTTTTGATTCACACTTCTCGAGTTACAATGCATATGTGTATAGGTGGTTACTTATCGTGTCATGCATATGCAAATGCATAGCCAACATGGAGTTGTAAGACAGACCAAAAGTTCTTACATTATAATGCAAACAAAGAACTTTGCCTTCTGTACCACTGTATCATTCATTCATCAAACATCCAATCTCATAAGAAATTAAGGACAAATAGTTTATCCCTTATTCCATAAAATGGTGTTCGTCTTCATTCTCACCAAAATCAGGCAGAAAACAAAGTCTTTTATCTACAGGGAGAGCAGTAAAGCTGCCTGTTTCAAACTCAAAACAACTTTATTAATTTCACTAGGGGCAATTAGTTACAAGCAGCTTTTTGTACACAGAAAAAAAAAAACAATAATATACAACAACATACAAACAAACACATACACCAAGGAGCTAAAATGTGGAAATAAAAAATATAAATGATGTTAATAAAAAAACTTGATAAACACAATAAAAGATCAGCATTTAAAAGTCAGATTGCAGAAGTCAGATTGCAGAAGGGATAAATGATTTTGAATGGCGGTTAGTAGGGATGTGCAGAGATCCCAGTATCTGTATTTGTATTTGTATTTGTTGAGTCAGTAAAAATTATTTGTATCTGTATTTGAATAAAAGTGGAAAGAGGCTTAAAAATCCTGTTTTTGTTTTTATTGCACTTTTAATTTTAGAAAATTATTATGATTACTGAGCTAAAACTTTACTCATCACCTCGTTGCAGACAGACCTCTACCTATTTATACACCTATAACACAGAGACAGCACACCGTGTAACGTGTAAGGAGGAACTTCAAAGGTGATTCTTGCTTTGCACTTTTCATTTATTGCCTATCTTTTAGAAAACCTAACTTTGTGGAAAGGAGAAGGGGAACAACAGGTTAGGGGGAGTCTTTAAGAGCACTTTGCTTGTGTCAGTAGCTCAGCTTTATCTCTGGGGAACACCCCCAACAAATAATTTTTAAAATATTTGTATGAAATAAATATTCATATAAAACCCACCATTTGTGCTTTGCCGAATAATGTATTTGTATTCGGGCACACCCCTAGCGGTTAGTTTTGCAAGGTAAAACATAACGACACCACTTGCAAGAACATGTCCAGAGGAAGCCAAAATACTTGTTGCTTTCTGGAGGATTTGTTGGTTGCAGAAAGAATTTAGGTCTTTTTGTTTCAGTCCGATGATATTAGAACAGATTTTGTCTGTCCTTTACTGTGAGGCTGTCAAACCAGCAGATAAAAGAAAAACTCAGATGACTCAAAAGATTGATAAAAACGACAAAGGTTGACGGGCCAGACAGAAAAGGAATTTAGTTTGTGGAGAGGGTGAATTCTCTGTTGCCCCCGCTTCACCATAGCCTCAGTGTTCACATGTAATTTAAGATGGTCATCAAAAATAATACCTAAATATTTGTATGATGTGACAATGTCCACACTTTCATTATGTATGATGCACTCATCGACTGCAGCTCTGTTCAGTCTAAAATCGATAATCAGTTCCTTGGTTTAAGATACATTTAAGTCTAAGTAGTTGTTGTCACACCAAGAAATAAAATCACTGAGAGCATTCTTGTGGTCTGATTCTGAACCTCTGAGAAGGGACAACAACGCAGCGAAGAAATGTGACAGAAAATGTGACCAAAAAGATGCCCTCCTGAGTGCTCCTGCATCTGTCAGTGTAGATAATAAAGAGTAATGGTGAAAGGGCACAACCTTACCTACAGAGTCTAAGAAATAGCCATTTACAGAAACCCTCCGCTCTCTGTCCAAGATGTCCATAATACAAGCTGGTGAGATAAATTAAAGTCACATAGCAACCTTTCTATTAAAAGATGTGGCTGCATCTCGTTGAATGTCGATGAAAAGCATGGGCTTTTTTTCTATAGCTAACACTAATGTATCTGAATGTCACACAGTGACATCTTTGACTTTTGGATAAATTCTGCTTCACATAAGGCTTCACACTGTAGTTGTTTTCCATCGGAAAATATGCTCTTAATTTAGGTTTGTATCAAACATCAACAGACTATCTTTCTGTGTACATCAGGAACAATTTGCTTCTGGGCACCATGAGTATTACACTGTAATCTATTTTGGAAAATAAAAAGGGAATCAATCATACAAAGTAAGGATTTCATCTCACTAATCCATGGATGTCAATACAAAATGTCCCAGTTATATTAATATATAATTGTCATAATTACTATAAGTAAAAAAAACATTGCACTCACCAAGTTAACTGCTGAAATCTGGAAATGCAGCCACGCTAAGAAGAAATGCAACAAGGCAAGAAAGATGAGTGGTCACTCCATCAATCAGATAGTTTCCATCATCTGTCACAGTGTAAACCGACTTTCCTTCTGCCATACCTGCCGCAGTTGTGTACGCACACACCTTTGCAGTAAAATGAGGAATTATTACAGACATTTCTTGTTTAGCTAATCTGGCTAAATTGTTGGTTTGCATACAACATGTCGGATCATCTGACCTCTTGCCTCGTGGACTGTTCCCAGATCTTAGCAATCACTTTGATGAGTACAATGTTACCATAACTGACAGAAACGATGAACAAAGTACAAAAATAAGACCAAAGTTAATAATAATAAACCTTACTTCAATCCTTTAATTTTACCCAGAAAGATTACTTACACTCACTTTTTCTGCAGCTCCCAGTTTCATATTGATAGTCTTTGCTCATGCACACCTGGGTGCTGCTGAGCACAAACTAATTGACATCCACATATTTCATATTGACACATTAGAGTCATACTTTCTCAGCAGCACCACTAAGTATGAGATCCAGGCCAACACATGCACATCATACCATTCACAGTTAATTGGCAAGGAGATCGGAAGACACTGCACTTGTAAACAAGATAATTCAAAATCCTGCGTTCAATCGGGCAGGATCTTGGTCGTCCTGGTCCTGCGTATAAGCCAGCCAGCCATGAGAACCACTTCACCTCCTCTTTGGTTTTTGGATGGTGTAGGACACAGCTGCTGCTGTTTTGTCAGTTTGGGACCGGGGCTGCATCTGCTCATAAATAAGACAGGCTCATAAAATTTCATGAAATGAGAATTAAGTCTGAAATGCAGATTATGTTGTGTAAATGCTGCAAACATATTTTCCATGACCATGAGTGGATTTACGTGACAAAAGCACATTGGATGGCAATTTTCTGTCGTCATATGAGAAGTTCAGAAAGCAGTTCATAATCTTACGACTTTGGTTTAAAGCTGTATTAACTGTAATATTTGTGGCAAACAACGGTTTTTTTTTGAGAATACATAAAAATACAGCTCCCTTCACCAAAACTCTCTTGTAATGTCATTTTCCCACCATTTTAGTTGTAATCACTGCTGTATAAAAACTTCTTCACTGTTCAGTCCTCTCTGTCTTCTCTAGCGGCGACCCTTCAGCTCGCTCTTGGATCAGTTGTCGAGCCTTGATGTTTAACTCGAGCTTTGATATTTAACTCACGATGGTATTTGTAAGTTTCGGTTTCATTTCAGCTCTCTAGGCCTTTGATTTTGCAGCTGAACTGGGGACACTCGTAAACTGAATAAACATCACAGAGTTATGAACTGTTACATAGTCAATTAACACTAATCTTTGACCTGAATTGAACAAAACAAAGGGATTTATATTTTCCACCTCTACACTGGAGCCCCCGTCATCCAACATTAACTGGTGATTTAGCTGTGGTTTGGTCTGCCAACTTTTGTGGAAAATAACAAGCTCTCTGCCTTGTTCAGTTATTTATTGATCTGACAAATGAAAAATACAATTTTAGAAAGTTGTATTAAATTTTTACAATTTTCTGTAATTTACTTTTTATATGGAAAATTGAACTGATAATTGCAAATGTTAAACTGTTTATTCTCTGGTCAGAAAACAAATTAATGCTGCATGTATAATATTCCTGCACATATTTGAAACTCAGGGTTTCATTCCACAAACTGTTGGGAGCCCAAGGATTTTGTACACCAGGTAAACAAGCCCAGGAATTATGAATGCTTTGCACATGAGGTGGCTCTGAACAAGAGGTCACATGACTTGTACTTGAGTGAGAGTTGAGTCATAAATCTAATGACTTTAGACTTGCCTTGATAAAAACAGACCTGTAACACCAGTGACACTTTAACCTTTAGACCTGGAATGACTTGATATCCTCTCTGAGCCCTAAGTTGAAAAACTATGTTATAAAACAGTGTGAAGCGTATTAAGTCAAATCTATATATGAGGGTCATTATAAATCTTTTACTGGTACCTTTCTAATCCCCTTCAAAGTACTCTCCTTGATATGCGATACAGCGCTTTTCACCATTCCTGGAAACATTTCCCGTAATCTTCTTTTGTCACAGTGTCCAGAACCTCCTGTGTCTTCCTGGGCTTCTTCTATAGTGGTGAATCTTCTCCCTTTCAGGCCCAATTTTAGTTTCATCAAACTGTAGACACATGCTACTTAATGAAAAATCTGAAAACTACACCCTAAATCCCGCACTGTCAGTGGTGTCCAGGAAATTTCGGGTCCCCCCTCATATACAAAAACTCTTATGATCAAAGTAATACATACGAATTTTTAAAAAGAATTCATTTTTTCTGTAAATTGACTAAACTAACCATTACTAGTAGTGCTATTTGGTACTTGACTGAGGGTCTTGGGCCTTTGTAGCCATGACCCTGTTCAATTCAATTTACATAAAGTATCTCAATCTATTTCTGGTGAAAAAAGAAAGAAAAAACAAAACAAAATGGCAGCAGAGTAACAGTAATGGTTATGCCCAAGTTACTGATAAGAAGTTTCTTGCCATGACAGGCAAGAATATTCAAATTCTGAAATATAACAAAAATAATAGTGAGGATAATAAGAGAAAAAAAGACTAAATTGCAAAGTACTTTAAGTCAAATTTTTCATTTCTCATCTCCATTTCTGTTCTTCTTTCCTGATTCATGTTATTCTTATTTCAGACATGTTATTTATTTTCATTGAGGACCATGTGAAAATCCATACTTTCTATTGCAGGAAACTGTTTTTAACCACCTGTTGGACTGGAAGTTCAGACATAAAATATTTAAAAAATAACACAAACATTAAACTAATGTACTTTGTTAAACCAAAAGCACATCTTTTTATTGTCTTTCCATGAAGAGATGTCTGCTGTTTCAGGCCATGAGGAATTCAAACTAGTCACGGTCACTGACAGACAGCTATAATACAGTAAAATGAGGAGATTCAGGATTTTGTTTTTGTCAGTATTGTCACCAAATGAAACTCGTGGGTTCGTATTTTCAACATGAGAAGTCAAGAGCACAATATACTTGACATAAGTGGTTTAAGTTTTGAGATCACTGTTGCTAGGTGACCAACAATTGAAATGGGCGTCACCTTCTCAAAAATGGTGAATAGTTTGAGGTCTCCTGCATTTTAACCCATAAGAACCTGGACCCATTTCTCCATAAAGGAAAATTATGGGGAATATAAAACAGACCAAATGCACCACAAGGAACACATTTCTGATTTTTTTTTTTTGCAATTCTACCTTCAGTGTCAAAGGTCTGTAATGTAACATATATGTCATAACGATATTTCTCTAACTTGTTTTATATCAATTAGTTCTGGAAATGTGGTCAGAACAGATTAAATGTAATACAGGACGTCTTTTTAAAGCATCAGAATAGATAAATGGGTTGAAAACAAGCTATTTAAAATTAGCTAGTTCTGTCACATTTGCTGACCAGGCACACTGCCATTTTGGAAGTGATTTCATGGGTACACAGATTCACACATTGTCACATGACTGCACCAGGATGTTCAGTAGATGTCACTTAGGGACTTCATGAGTTAAAATCAAGGATAAAGCTGTATAAGGAATTTTCCAGAACACTGAAAGGGTTGGTGACACCTGTGTCACCATGGGTTCTTATGGGTTAATGTCATAGTTGGAAATAAAAAAGTTTTAATGACAAAAGTAATTATTACGAAAATATCATTTTCACAGGCTCCCGCATTTAAAAAAATGTCAGATCTGACACATTTCTGTATATGACATCATGAATACCACATCAAATGGACTAAATGCGACCCCACTTGAAGGTGCTGTAAGATCTCTGCAGTGTTTCTGAATGTTTTGTAGAGTATTATCAGTTGGTGAACCCTTCAGACAGCCAGTATTTGCTGTGATGAGATTTGGCTCCTCAAAATATCCACATGCCGTTGAATCAAACAACTAACACATTAAATGCAAATTGCCTTCTGGACACAACATGCTCCACCGTTCCACTTTGATGATTAAAGTTCACTCATCACACAGGTGGCACTTCCATCTCTTTGAAGCTGTGTATTTGTAGATCCTGCACATCCTGAGAGGTACAGCCTGATGTAATTCTTCCTCACAGAGGGGTAAAAGAAAATGCTTTTTGGAGAGGTTCTCTTGAGCTTGTTAGCTACTCCATTCATTTTGCTTTGTACTTCTCCACTGTTGAAGGCTAGTCTGTGGCCAAAACATGTTTATTGGCTTTTATTTTCACTCTAATTTGAACTTGTGATACAATAAAAAGTTTTTCCTTTCCCTTTGACAGGAAGATGCCTCAGACTTCAGTCTTTTTATTGCTTTTTGTATGTGTTGCCAACAAAATACCTGTTTAAATTTTAGTGAAAGTGAAAGAACCATGTTACCATACAGTAGTCCACACTCACAAAATGACATCTTCTACTTACTGTGGTCTCTTTAATGTAGTATCAAATTTGTTTATTATGCACATTTAATTTCAAAACTCAGAATCCTGTAGCAATACTTGAAATTCCCTAAGATTTTTAATAAATTAAACCCTGATTTTAGTTACATTATCAGTGTGGCAAGAAAAAAAAAAGTATGGTAAAATTAACATTTTGCTCAAAGCAAACTGTAACTACCTGCTTGACAAAACCTTGTGAGTCTTAAACCAGTGTGGTTGTAAACTCATAAACTGTGTCCCAAAGCCATACTACTACACACTAACTCCAGCAGGTTTTGAGTATTTGGTGTGTTCACACAGAATAACATACACTTATAACAGTCAGTATGCATAATAAAAAAAAAAAACCTGATTTATGAGCATGCTGTTGATGTACACTATTATCCTACAAATGTCACATTTGGAAAACATTCAAACTAATTGTGGATGATGGTGAAACAGCTCCAGGAACAGCTCCAGGAACACCTAAACTTTTGGAAAAAAAGCATTATATAATTTCCTGTTTGTATAAAACGTATGTTGATTTCTTGTATCCTAACTGCAAAGACAGTATACTTTTACTTTTTTATTTTTTTTTTACTAGTTACTAGTTTTACTATTTTTTCAGTAATAGCCATTTACCTTAATTGCCTCGTAATAGTCATTTCAATGTTACTGGTGGAGTCTGCCTCTACTGTGTACCCACACACAAAGTAAATGGTAAATGGACTGCATTGTGCTTTTACCTAAAGTGCCTTTTATTCACCCACGTGCTGAGTATATATAATGGTACCATTCAAGGCACTAGTTTAACCATTGAGGAAAACTGCAGTTCTTTCTTACGGACACTTTGATCTGCGGATATGGAGCTGAAGATTGAACCACCAACCCTGCGATGTCCTCTTGATCCACAGTGCAGATATAAAAAGCTGGTATATGTGTGCATTTTATGCATGGACTGTATATAAAGATGGATGTAGCAAGGTGTGACGTCACCCACTGGTTCACATAGCTTATGGTCGGTGCTTTCTTTTTTGTTTGGAGCCAAGACCTTCTAAGACCTCCTTGGAGTGAACACTAGCTTACCGGGAGCACTGAGCGGTGCACACCTGGGCTACAGTTAGCTACTTTACCTAAATTGCACTAACAGGGCAGGTATCATAATCAAGTAACATTAAATTAGTGAAATATTGCGACAATAGTCTGACTCAGTGCAAGTCCCAGAGCAGGAGGGAGCAGCGGGTGAACCAACTGTCAATCACAGCTGTCAATCAGCGGTCACATGGCAGACATCAAAGCTATATCAAAGTCTTCAAATCCTATTGATGGAGCAATAATTTCTAAAATGACCACCTTCACACTTATTAAAGGGCCTGAATTTAGCGACTGAGACCATGATGACTTGTTGAAAGAAATTATTGTCTTAGTATTTCTAGAGAGAAGTTGACGCTTTTTGAGTCAGTGTCAGTTGGAGCAGCATCTAGCAGCTGTCAGTGGCATTGCACTTTGAGGTACTTCCACATTGGCTTTAGCTTCAAGCCATGGTAGTTGCTGCTTGTTTAAAATGCACTAACCATTACCATTAGTAACCACAGGGGTTGCCAAATCTGCCTTAATTGAAATCTTAAATTATAGATTACATAATTTAAAATTACTGAGCCATAACTCTTCTGACTGGTTGATAACAGTTATACTTTCCAGATATATTTTCTGTTGAGTTTAGTGTCTCTGTGTTCTCTGTGCACCATTTAACATTTTAATTTCCTTTTTTTAAAAATAACTAAATAAGAATCCATTAAGTCCTCCAGCAATGTCTCATCTGCTGATTTTGTTTTATTTAAGTAAATGTCACTTGTTTCCTTATGCATCACCTCCATTCTCACAACGGACACTTTACTTAAAAGGCACAAGAGTCACACAAAGAGAGAAAAAAAAGGCAAACAAAGACAATCCACAGTGCTACCATGTTAAACACCTACTCTCTTTGTGATGTGAAACAGGGTCAGCTTACAACAAAGGTCCTAAAATGAAATAGACTCATTTTGCTGTCATTGTGGCCCTTTCCCTGTTTTACAGAGTGAAAGTTGGAGCCTTCTTTTGGCTAGATCTGTAATCACTATCCAATCTGCCCTGAGGAGAAAAAGAAATTTAATTTGACAAGGAGGTAATGAACCCATGCAGCCATTATCTTAGATAACCCATTTGAGAGACTGGTTGAGCACTGATGAAAATTCTATTAAACATAGCTGGCTGATTTCTCTATTTTGTTCAGTGGCAGAAAAGCCTTTTTTACCCTTACCAATTTACTTTGAACTCTCAGAGTTGCCAAGGATCATTATATCAAGGAGCTTCAAACACGCACCCTTTACTTAATGATTCAAACGTAACAACCTCAGACTTTGGGCTCTGTGATGCATACACAAGTCACCTAGACAAGTGCGGAAAATACTTTTACCTTTAGTTTCTCTCCTGAGTTTGTAGGATTGTGGTCGGTCTTGGATGAAACTTTTCTGGTGTCTTAGAACTTTCTCGTTTTCAAATCTACTTTGGTTCAGACTTGTCTTGGTCTCAATTAAATTCTGACTCTACTTTATATTCCAATGAACTCAAAGGATATACTATACAAGGATATATATATTTTCTCCCTGTGGCCTATATATTTTAGTCTTTTCTCCATACTGGATACAATTCATGTATTACAGGATATAGCTGGATATTTTCTACATTGTCTTATTGTCAACAAATCTCATGTGCAGAGCCAAACCAACAATGAACTGATCCTACCTACAATTATCTGCATCTCGCAGACGCCACTGCACATGCACAGTAAAGCAGTTCCATTAACAGTGCTTTACAAGAACTACTCTACTCTACTACAACCAGACTGAAAACATGATGGTTAAATTAAACAAAGTAACATGATCGTAATCTTTGTGATGAAGGAACATGTCACCCAGTGCAATGGTGTGGCTCACAAACATGTTTTTAATAGTTTTTAGACAAAAATGGAAATCTGTGGCACAGAGGTAGAAGATACATCAGGCTTTGAATACACATACAACACTTGTAAGTAGGATCATTTCATTTCATCATATAATATAATAATGTAGAATTACCCTTGGTAAGACTAATTTGATACAAAGTTTGGGTAAATTAAACACTTTGTTGCATCTAATTTGTCTTTCTCGTCTTCTTTCTTTCCTCTTTCTTGTGTCTTAATTGAGAAGATGCCAAAACAGATGCAAGAAAAGCAAAGGATGTTTAGAGAATGAGACATGATTATCTAAATCAATAACAGAGGAACAGCTGGATTATCTGCCAGCTCCGAGCTGCCACAGCTTATATTTGTGTAGAGTGTGTGTGTTTGCACAGATAACGTGATGTCCAAACAGTGAGAGCACAGTTACCACTGTTAGTTTTTAGTCACATCCTCCAGCATGACAAAACATAATGTGAAACAATACCCTCTGCATGTGAAAATAAACTATTTTACAAGGATCCACATATGTATAACAAACCTATACATCTAACCAAACTATAAACCTAAACCTAACAAAACCTTTTTTTTGCACTTCTATTGCGCCAAAAACAGACTGTAATCTGGTTTTTCTCTCAGTTTGGCCTTAGTTCTTATCATCTTAATTCTGAGTTTATCTGCACTTTTACCAGATTTTACAGATTTGAACCTTTATCTAATTGTTAGACACATATTTTAATTGTGGTCAGCGACTGTGATCAGATCCTTACCTTGATAGTACTGTTGAGTACTGTTGTTGTTCATGCTGGCATCAACGATGTTCAAGAAGGAACTGAGTTAATAAAGGAACAATTCAGCACAATTGCTCAGTCTTTAGTGGCGCTGAAACGCAATGTTGTTTCCTCTGGTCCCATACCATATCTCTGTTGGTGAGGTTCGGAGATTTTCACTTGCCTGTAAACCCTGGACACTTGGCTGTGTGAATAGTCCAACTTCAACAGCTTTGGATATGTTCAGAACTGTGCCTACTACTGTCCTGGTGGTTTGTGCCCAAGTAGACTAGGGGCCCAAATGCTTTCTACAAACATTAGTAATAGTCTCCAATTGTGACTTCACCCTGTTAGGGCTATTCCTGTCGCTCCCAGTAACAGAGGACCCCACTAGACGTACAGTGAATGCTAATAATCTGGTCCCAGTCAACCTTGCTGCCTCACCTCATGTCTCCTTGGCCTGTCCTTTTCCATCTCCATCTCCCAACTCAGTAGTGTTTGAGTTGTTGAATGTCAGATCACTGGCAAATGAATAATTTTTCTGCAATGATTTCATAGTATCAAAGCAGTTAGATCTTTGTATACTTACTGACACTTGGTTAAGTCCAGGTGACTGTGTGTCACTGAATGAAGCGTGTCCTCCTGATTTTAATTATTTTCAGCAGCCTAGGATTTCACATCATGGAAGTGGACTAGCTGTGATTCACAGACAGAATTTTAAATGTTCCCCTTACTCACTTGTGAACTTTTCCTCATTTGAATCACTTAGTTTTATGAGAAATAGCAAGGCCCCACTATTTGTGTTTTAATCTGACCCCCAAAATCTAACTGGTTTTATTCAGGATTTCTCTGATCTTTTAGCTTTTATTATGCCTCACTTTGACAGAGCCTTGATTTTAGGTGATTTTAACTTACATGTATGCTGCCTCCCAGGTTCCTCTTTTACTATAGATTTTATAGACATTGTGCATTCTTTTAATCTTGCTCTGGAAGGGACACAGGGACACATGCTGAACATTGTTCTGTCCCCTGATTTTATTCTTGATAGTATTGTCTCTGCCTCTGTGAGGCTAGCTTATATGTGTCTGACCCCCAGTGGCATTCAAGGCTAAAGCCTGGAATGCTTTATGAATAGCCCAAGATCCCAAAAACAAAACAAAAAACAAAAAAGCTTTCATAATAATAATAATAATAATAAAATAGCTCTGGTTCTATTTATCTGTTATTTCGATCAAGCATTAAAGCCCTGGAAAATAATATGATATTGTTGATCAAAAATGCAAGTATGTTTTGGACCCTCTGCACGTCAGTCAAGCAGCAGATCTACTTCACATTACTTGGCATGCTCACATTTTTTCAGGACGTGAGAGTGCTTCATCTACAAGCTCAGGTTGATGAAGAAGAGGGCTCTTTAGCTGGCTAGCTAGTCTAGCTCAGTGGTTCTCAGATGGTTTGTCACAAGGCACACACCATTTATGAAAACAAGTATTTCCAAGGCACACCTTTATATATGATTACACATAGCTATGTAAATCATCATAAATAAGACTAATTCCAAGGCACACTTGGCTGGCTCCCAAGGCACACCAGTGTGCAGCAGCACACATCGGTTAAGCATTAAAAGAAAGTGGGATGACCTTACTTTGCCTTTGTAAAATCCAATTGATAAGTCTTCAAACCATAATTTGTGTCCCCTGAACCATATCTCTGCAAGTGATTTGGTGATTGAAACATGTATTCCACTCAGACGGGTAGCTACCAGGCTACCATGGTTCACTTTCAATAGCAAGCAGAAATGTCTAGCTATCAACAGGTCATTACATGCTTCCATCGCCGACAGCAAGATAGGCTGCTTATAATCACTTATGATTATGATAATTATTACTATTATTATTAGTATTATTATTATATTAATATTATTTACAAAGTCAATTACTCCATCATCCTACAGGAAAAAAATGTGTCTACTCAGTCAGTGTCACTTTAAATTATTTAGAGGAAGAAAAAAAACCGACTCATTATTTGAGTGTGTTCCCAGATAGAAAAATTGCTGTGGCCCAGATCTGGCTCACACCCACCACTTTTGGCACTTTCATCTGACCCACATACCGTGTGGACTGATGGCATTAGGGTGGTCCGCTCCTGTTTCCCAGATCTAGGCCACAAGCAAGCCATAGCAATGCCGTATGTCAACCAAGAGCGAACCAGATAAACCAGAACTGGCCCACATCCAGAATACACATACCTAAGAGCACCACATCTTTATCGGAAAAGGCCCACATTTGATTTGGGATATTTGGGCTATATTTGCTATTTTAAGGCCAGAAGAAGGCCAGCAGTGCTGCATCATTGCCTGAAAAGGCCCACTTCCGTATGCTATCTGGGTTTTGTGTAATTTCCCCTTACACATTTGTGTGCCATTCAAGGAGGTTAAAGTACCATGTTATGTTCCTTGTTCATTGTGTATTAATGACATCTAGTGGATATTTGAAGACACTACACAGTCAGGTTAATGTGTGTGTGTGTGTGTGTGTGTGCAAGCAATTAATAATAATAATAATAATGATAATACCTTGATTCGAATCACATTTAATAAATAAAATGTAGCTCAAGACACTTCATATAGGAGTTAAAGAAGAGCGAGTGAAATGGAAGGCGTAAAAGACAAGGTGATGATAAAATTGGACACATGGCATAATGTGTGAAATAAATCAAATGTAGACTAATTTAGGACAATAAAACAAAAATACAGTGTAAAAAGAGAATGAGTAGTAAAATATGTAAAAACAAAAGGAAAAATTATGTTAACTAGATAAAACATAGAGCAAATGAGACAGTTGATGGAGTTGTGAGTTTTGTTGTGGGTAGATAAGGGTACAGAGCTAAAACTTGTTGTTTCCTGCTGTTTCACAGATGAGCCAGGTAGGAGAGACAAGGAAATACAAGAGAGGGCTCTAATGATACAGATTTAGGAAGCCCAGACACAAGTCCAAAGCAGGTAAAAGATATCCAGTTTCCTTCCAAAACATTTTGTACTTCAGAGGAGGTCCTTTCAGAGGAGTTGTTAACTGGCTAGAATAGTCAGTCAGCAAAAATTCCTCCTTCTGCTTCTGCTGCAGACTGTTCAGCAAGTGGCAATGTATTCACAACAAAGATGGTCTAGCCTCTGGCTAGATCTACTGGAAGAGGGCTCTGGATTCATTTAGGGAGCATGAAAAGACTACATTACATAAAGCCTCCATGGTGGCATGGATGAGCTATAAAGCAAGCAAAGTCCATTGTGACATAGCTGAGCAGCTACAAACTGCTAGTGTAGCTGAGATCAGTGAAAGAGGGGAGTATCTCTGCTGCATTGTTTCGGTTGCCGCTTTTCTGGCCAAACAGGGCATTTCTTTTCATGTCCACAGTGAAATGGATGATTGCCCTAACCAAGGGAACGTCCTTGAATGTATGCAGCTGCTGCAAAAGTTTGACTCTTTCCTGCTACTACGACAATACTACATACTGCCAATACTACATACCTCTCACCTTCTTTTCAAAATGAATTAATCAGATGTTGCTCCACAGAGGTGCAGATAATTCAAGAAGTAAAGGAATCAAAGATGTATGCTGTAATGGCAGACAAAGCCAAGGATGGGCACACAGAACACCTTGTTGTATGTGTGCGTTTTGTTCCACCAGAAGGTAACATCAAGGAAAGTTTCCTTTGTTTGAAACAACTGGATGGCTACGGTGCAGAAGCGATCACATGCAGTCGAGCAGGTTCTTATGTCCGACAACATTGCTGAACTGAAAGTTGTGGACCAAATGTATGACAGCGCAGCAGTGATGAGTGGATATGTTCAAGGGGTGCAAGCTTGTTTCTGGGAAAAACATTTAGAAGCTGTCTATGTACATTACTATGAACATGACCTAAACCTGGTGCCACAGGTGCCACACCTGTGAGGCCATTCCTGAAGTCAGTGATTTTTTTGATCTCCTTGAGAACCTCTATTCATTTTTTAGTGTGTCTATAGTCAACCACGACCAGTTTGCTGCCATTCAGAAAGAGCTTTACATTGAGCAGGGAGAGCTTGTATAAATATCAAATCCCCGATGGTCATGTTAATTGAAATCTCTTCAGATGATCAAAGCATCAACAGCACTAAGTCTGCATTTGAAATTATCCAAACTCCCAGTGGTTTACCTGTTGGTTGTGTTCAAAAAGTTGCTTGACATCACTGAAGGTTTTCACAAGGTTCTTCGGAAAGAAATTGTCGACTTGGCACAGGCAGTTCACTACAAAAGTGCTGTCCATGGTCACCTTGGTCAGCCAGCGAACTGCATCGGTGGCTAAAGACATCTGTGCCATGACAAAGATAACATGTGAGGGGAACAACATCCAGGGGCCCTCTCTTGCTCTGAGAAGGAAACAGAATAGGATGGCAGACTTTGTTGTGGAGGTGTCCTGTGGGTCCAGCTCAGACCTATTCAATGATTCAGAACATCTCAAGCAGTGGCTTTTCTAACCCTGCATCGATCAAATGACCAATGAGCTGGAAAATCATTTTTCTAGTGTTGGGAGAGAGGTCATGATTGGCATCCAAGCATGTTACCCAGCCTCTGAAACCTTCCTGTGCAGGCAGTCCCTAGAGAAACTAGCCTCGCATTACAACATCCAACTAGTCCCAGAGGAGGTCTTGGTGGCGAAAAGCTTTTTGAGTAGGAAGGGGCTAGAAGCCATCACAGACATTCTGAGTGTGTTCATGCTCTTTCATCCCATGATTTTCCCATCATTGAATGCGATCCTTCAGGTGGCCCTTACCATCCCAGTCAGTAGCTGCAGCTGTGAGAGATCATTTTGTGCTTTTTGCCGACTACATCCTTGACTGAGGTGCACCATGGGCCAGAAGAGGTTCAATGATCTGGCAGTGTTTTCAATTGAGAGAGAGTTGGTTGAAGGCCTTGATGATGACAAAGTGATTGACACATTTGCTTAACTGAAATAAAGACAGCCTGATGCTTCCTCCCCAGAAAAAAATAGAATATATTTGCACACAACAGTGCAAAAGCCAGGAGAGGAGATACAGCACAATAGAAGAATAAAGATTTTTCCGATAGAAAGATATGACATAAAAGGGCAGAGACACCCACAGATAACAAAGGAGTGGTATGCAGTGGAAAGATACAGAGATGTTAACAATGTTAACGGATACAATATGACAGAGAGAAAGAGAGAACTTGAAAGAGCAACAGAGGAAGGGCTGAGGCCCTGAAGATGTTATCAGATGGAAAGGGCACATAATCCACTGATTACACCGCAGTGAATAATAAATAGCAGTAGAATGCTGATTGATGTGCATCTGTTGCTGCATTGACTATTGGCCTGTAGCTGACATCCAGTGGTGTTGCTGTGTTCTGTGACTGTCAGCCCATATGGAATAATGTGCATTGATGTGTATTTGTCTGCTATGGGATGGAATAGTGCATTAATGGTTTGCTTTTGTATAATCTGATATTGGTTGGTGTTTGTTTAAATAATTGGTTAAGGCTATGTATAACATACATTTATAAAGGGGGAGATTTCGTTAGATATTGGTTGGCATATACTGATTGCTTCCTTTTTATGGCCAGGACAGGAGAGCAAGGAAGAGAACAGGAGGAGAGAGCAGAGGAGATGAGGAGTGCGACAGACAGATGAGACACAAAACAAGCTACTGGAGAGGTGAAGAAGAGGAGAGTATGTGATTGAAAAATAAGACACAGAGTTAACACAGCTTGTCGCGGTTCAAATTTGTCACAGTTCGAAGGGAGCCCTTGTCACACAATGGAAGCAGGAGACCAGGGTTGGTCAATTTTCAAAAGTGAACAAAGCATTGGCAACATACAATCTAGCATATGACTGCTTCATCAACATTAAGATTTTTTCTTAGTGTTTTGCTCCTGCTGCTGAAAATAAAAATAATAACAAAGTTGAATGAGAACTCAGATTGCACTCATTTTGTTTCCTGACCTTTTAGAAGAGCACAGTGTCTCACATCTTATATTAATTTTACTCTGAAATAACATGAAAATTGTGAAAGTATCAGGTGAAAATTTATCTTCTTGAAATCCCCCAATGTTTCAAGACCCTAACAACATCTCTCTTTACCACAAAGCTCTTATTTTAAAGTCCTTCTTTCCACCTCCTGCTCTCACAGTGGCTACTTATGTTTCCTCATGTTTCCTCAATACAAACTCTGCTAACAGATTTCATAAGGAGAATAAGAAGAATTATTAAACAACTTCAACAATACATGTAACGCTGTACTTGACTCCACAGCACCTGTAAAAATCCGGAAAGTCAAAACAACTTGCAGCACGCCTTGGCTAAATAAAACCAGAGAAATAAAGAGAAAATGCAGAAAAGCTGAATGGAAATGGAAAAAGGACAGCCTCGTGGTGTCATATCAAATTATAAAAGAACTAATGTCTACCTAACAAAAATCCATAATTTTGTGTCAGATCCTCCTATTTCTACAACATCATTACAACAAACCATAATAACCCTAGAATTCTTTTCAAAACCATCAAATCTGTAATTATCCCTCCTAGCCAACAAACTGAAGCCACCCCCATGATCTGTGAGCAATTTTTTATCCCTCTTCATAAACAAAATACAACTCAAGATTGGTCATATCATTGGTGACCCTTATCCTTCTCCTCATTGCAACCTCTCTGCCTTATTCAATAACTTTGATGAGGACCTTTCAGTGTGCACTTTAAAGGACACAATGGCCAAATTAAAGCCTTCATCGAGTCCATCAGATCTTATGCCTGCCAGATTTACCAAAGAGGTTTTTAACAGTGTTGGTCCCACTATTTTATCCATTGTAAATAGCTCTCTGCCTACTGGCTGTGTTCCCTTCTATCTCAAGCACACAGAAGTGCACTCACTATCCAAGAAAACTAACCTCGCCCCCACCGATTTAAAACATTTTTAGAACCATTTCTAAATGACCATTTTTATCATTTTTTTAGAGAAGATTGTCCACTTAGAGTTGATTTCTTTTATGAGTAACTATGATATTTTTGACACATTTCAGGTTTCTGTGCACAGCATAGCACTGAAACTGCACTATTCAAAGTGACAAAGAACCTTTTACTTACAGTTGATGCTGGTCATCGATTTCAATTCTTGATTTGAGCTCTGCATTTGACACTGTGGATCACTCTATCCTATTGAATTGTCTTGAAAAGTGGGTTGGCATCAGGGACACTGCTCTAAACTGGTTTAAATCCTATTTATCAAACATAACTTTTCCCACGAGTAGTCATGAGAAATGCCTTCTCTTTTGTGGTCCCTCTGACCTGTGGTGTTCCACAAGGCTCCATCCTTGGCCTTGGTTGTTCTGTATACATATATGCTGCCACTAGGAGATATCTTACATAAACACAAAATCTGGTACCATTGTTATGCAGATGAAATAAATTTATTTCCCTTTAAAAACCAGCAAAGTCTGGCAGAAATAAAGTGCAGGATGTCCCAAAACTGTCTCCAGGTAAACGAAAACAAACCAGAAATAATTCTCTTCAGTCCCCCAAAGTCAAATCCCTATTTTACAGAAACATCTTGGATCCCTGTCTGGGGTGTAATATTAGACCGTGACCTTTAATTTGAAAAACAAATTACAAACGTTCAATCATGTCACATTTTGTCAATTAAGGAGCATCTCAAAAATCAGGTCTTTTCTCTCTCAGACTGATATCGAGAGGGTCATCCATGCTTTTATTTCATCTCGTTTAGAATACTGTAATTCATTGTATTCAGGGTTCAACCAAAAAACAATCTCACACCTTCAGCTGGTAGAAAACGTAGCTGCTCAGCTTTTAACAAATACTAGAAGACATGATCACATCAGCCCTGTCTTAGCCTCTCTTCACTGGTCACCAGTAAGTTTCAGAATTGATTTTAAAATTTTACTGATCACATTTGTAGCACTTCATGGTTCAGTTCCCAGCTACATTGCTGAATCACTGCCCCTATGAGCAGAGCGTAGCCTCGGATCCTTGGGCAGGGCTCTGCTAACTGCTCCTGCTGGCTGTCACCTTGACAGGGCTTTTGCAGTCAGGGCCCCTCAGCTCTGGAACTCCTTGCCCGAGAATCTGAGGCTTGCATGATCAGTGGTATCTTTTTTGCATTTTACTCCATTTTATTTTTGTGTTATTTTAATTCCTTGATGTGACTTGCAAAAAAATTAAAGATAATAATAAATAATACTTGCCTCAGTCCTGAAATATTTTTATCCTGGTGCAACAATGTAAAGCACTTTGAACTTTGTTTTGAAAAGTGCTGTATAAATAAAGTTTATTATTATTATCATAATTATATATTTGTATACAGACAGCAGTAAGTTATTAATAAGGAGTTTTAGTGAATTTGTACACACAGTTTTTATTGTTTGCCTTGGAGAAGAAAAAGTTGTCAGCACACTGACTTCCCCGCACTTTGGTGATCCCCTGAACTCTCTTCTAGTGCTAAAAGCAGGTTAACATTTTTGGCTCTGAGTGAAATGTCTCGACAATTGCCATGAAATTTAGTGCAGACATTCACGTTCCCCTCAGGGATGTATTATAATAACTTTTGTGAGTTTTTCTCAAGTGCTATCATCGGGCCTAAATATCAATTTGTCCAATACCTGCAAAACTAATGCCATTCTCCTCAGCTGTACATACACTTCATCATTTAATGACCATTAACTTATAGTGAATTTATACAATAATTTATATGCCACCCAATTAGCTGGAATTCATTTACATAAAAAAGACATTTTAGACCCATTTGATCAGCTTCTCTGAAAGCAGAACAGTACTGGTAGTCAGATGCAAACATTTACATGTTGCTACATGACCCAACTATCAAAAGAAATAATAAAAAATGTAAGATGAGCTTTTTTCTCAATAAAAATATAAGCATTAAAGTGTTAGAATTCCTGTATGAAATGTGAAGAAGAGTCACATTTGGGAGCAAATGAGGCACTGTCATTCAGTTCTATGGTACTTTATAAACCATGCATAATAAATAGGAGGACATAACCAATAGGGAACAAAATTTATCCGCAACCTGACCTCGACCACTTCTGAATAACACATCGCTATCATGTCACCTCAGCTGTCATTATTCAGCCATCTGCCAGCCACCACAGTTAGTGAGCTGATGTGGAATGAGTAAAATGTCAAAACGTTAAGAAAACTAGCTGATACAAAAAAAGAAAGGTTGATAGTGAAAAGCATGCATTTAAGGATGACTGGACTGAGACATACATGTTCATTTTGCCCAAGGGAAGTATGAGATCATTTTGATTTGCAATGAAACACAAAACACCACTACGACACCAAATATGAACAATAGTTTGGGATAGTTTTTGAACAAAACTATATATCTACCTACTATGATATTAAAACTCCAGCAGAATAATCGTAAAATCAAACATTTTCAACAATAGTTATATAGCAAAGAACTCACTAATGCACACTCATACCAATGTCTTCACCTACCCATAACACCTTTTTACAAAGGTGTCATGTCTCCCATTAATACAGAAACCCTTCTGGACCTTTGATGTGGTGGAAACCTTACAAGTGAACCTCTAAGACTTTCAGTGCTCCAGGTGTAAATTGTCAGAATAACACTGCACACCTCTAATGATTATACCAGAAACAGCATTCCAGTATGCATGACACCTAACTGAAGCATAAATATGATGTTTGTGAAGAAGTTTTCATCTCCTCACATGGCTGCTCAACCTGTTTAAACCCAAGATTAGACCTTGGCCAGGGGCCTCACAGCATGAATGTTCAAATTATGAAATGGTAAAATCTGAAGCCATGTGTGCTCCATTTAATATTTATCAACTCCTGGATGCATGTCAGTATTTATTTGTTCTGTGTCTCCTTGTATATTCATGAAATGAATAATGCTGTGTATGTTAATCAGATGGCAGACCAAGAGCACAGTCTCAAAGCATCCTTCTGGAAAACCAATCATCTGCACGGCCTCCTCAGCATCAACCAACTCTGCTGCTCCCCAGACAAGATCACAGTTGAGAAGTGTACCATCTCCATTTTACATATTGCTGGACTAACCACAGGCACTGATTAGCAGCATCCCTCCCCCCTGATAGATGCTTTGTGCCTGATTTTAATGAACTGCTTTGCATTAGTGAGACCATCTCGCCAGGCGCACTCTGAGCCAAGACAGAAATATTGACAAAATGTCTGCTAGCCATCTTATTATCTTGCCCAGGGTTGCAGTTGGCAAAATAGCACATGCTGGAGGCAGCAGTGGCGGTGGTGGAGGGGTGTATGTGTTTCTGTGTGTAGAAAGAAGCCAATGTTTGTAGAGCTTGCAACCCTGACACCCTGTTGTTGTACCGCTGAGCTTTGAGTGCTGCACCATCATCTGCGTTATTAGTGTTTCTGGCTGTGATAGCAAGCTTGAAACAGATACCAAATGAGAACACATCTGATAATGAGTGATTCACTCCCTTCACTCCTTACATTTCTACTCTTGGTATGAATTGCTAGTATACTGCTGTGGCAACATGAGCCAGACACCAGTTGCTCGGCAGAGGATATGTCCAAAAAATGTAATGAAATGAGCACAATATCATCTTTAAAGGATGGAGTACAGGAGACAGGAGCAGAAACAGGAATTAGATTGACACTGAGGATAATGCAGTGCAGTGGAAAGGAAAGGCCATTTCATCTATCTTAAAGGACACTTCTCTCGGCAAGAATGCAAATAAGGGTATACACATAAATAAATTTAAGTACTCCTTTACTGTGAGAACTTCTTCCCAAACTGATAGTGTTTTGTCACTATGTTCGGTCACTTTAATCACTGTCATGATTGACAGAAGTAAAAACTATTAGCTAAATTTGCCCTCTTCCAATCTTCTCAGAAACTTTTGATTGGCTAAACGGTTAGGTGATTCAACATCGACTTTGAAAGTGTGGGGGTTCTAGGGGTGAGACATGAGCATTGCAACCCCCAGCCTTTGGCCCCCGTTCCACTCTCCACAACATGCCAAATCAAAATAAATGCCATGCGTTTCTACATTTATACATTTTTTTACTACTATGATTGTAACCACTGCTTCAGCTTACTATAAACTAATTACTGAGACCATACAACTGTAACAACCCAGGAGAATTTATTTAGGGTCTGGTAGCAGTTTACTACCTATATCCAGTTATTTGTATGAATTGCTTTACTAGAGCATAGCTATCCTTATTATACTTTGGGTAATCACAGTATCCTTATCCTACTTCCTTACATACCTTATAGACATGAGATTAAAGGAAACTTATACTTCCATTAAAATGAAATGGATACATATAAATGCAAAACAAATTGAACCCTGGTTTGGTAAAAAATCAATATCTTCAAATAACTGGTTAAAGAACATTAACAATTACAGGTTCAACCTGGAAATGTATTATGTTGCCTTTAAACTTAAAGAGTCCTTTCTGAGTCCATGTGCTAGTAGAGCTGAGACAGTCTTCAACTGGGAAAAAAGGGTGTCTTCCAATCCAAAGGGGTCCTTTAACTGTATTTAATTAGGAAATGAAAAACCAAAAGTTGTCCAGGTGGTTGTCTATCAGCAGGCGTCAGTTCCTCTCCAACAGCTACAGGGAACAAGCTGTCCCTCTTCATCTAAAGTCCAACTCAAAGCTAATGAGAAAATCACATAAGCAGGTGATTTAAGGCTAGTGAGTGCAGAGAGTGAGCCTCTAGCTCTGCAACAGCTACAACCATCTGAGCCCTTTTTAAACTCAATAATTACCATTACTGTATGCTTTAATACACAATACAAACTATAACTCACAGTATCTTATATTAAATGCAAAACATACATTACTCCCTAAAATAAGGAGTAAAACTATGCCATCTAAAGCAACATATTCCTTTGGCATTTAGTTTAAAACAGCATAAACCCTGTGAGTTTACATTCTGGACACAGAGTAACTTGTACAAAAGTCTTGCCAAAGTCCACCTAGCATGGTGGCTAATTAGCACTTAGCTTAACTCACGATTAGTGATAGGCATGCTAATAAAAATTAATTTGTTTGTTAAAACTTTACCATAAGACAGGCAAGACATTATCATAAGACAGACAATGTTTCACCTTGCTCACCTTTGTCTATGATCATTTAAAAACCACAATAGAAGTGACTTTACAAACCAACTTTGCCACCTGACTTGAATTTGAATTTTATGTTCAGTAACTAATGTTAGCTGAGCTGAGCTGTTATTCTCTAATCTGTTATCACAGCTAGTGGCGAGTAACAGAGGAACCGTTTCTGAATGCGCGCACATAACTGTACCTTCAACTGTTTACTCTTCCCTGACCTGGTGGGCTGGTCAAATGGCTGTGACTGGGTGGATGGGCATTCAATCAATCTAACTTGACCAATGAGTTTTCATGTATGGGGAACTCAGTTTCGTTTCATCAGTGGCCACGTCAGGAAAAAGTGGGGGGATGGAATCTTGTTTCTGTGAAAGTGCGGGCGCCACATCACCTTAACACCTGTGGCTGCAGCGTGCCTGCTCGCTATTATAAGTAGGGATGTGCAGAGATCCCAGTATTTGTATTTGTATCTGTATTTGTTGAGGCAACAAAATTATTTGTATTTGTATTTGAATAAAAGTGGAAAGAGGTTTAAAAATCCTGTTTTTGTTTTTATTACGCTTTTAATTTTAGAAAATTAAAGTGTTACAATAAGTGTTCATGAAGTTTTCCCTTCGGAGCACTTCATTTGTGACAGTAGTTCAGCTTTATCCCTGGGGAACATCCCCAACTCCGGGAGTGATGTCCAAATTAGGAAATGTGTGTCATATAGCAGGTGGATGTGACTCCCCTTGTTGAGACCTGCTGATAAACGTAACAGTGGAGCAGAGGACAGAGACTGAGATAGTGATGTAACCGACCTGTGCGTTGGTATTTAATATGTTTTTTTTTCTTCCCGAAAACAAATAATTTTTAAAATATTTGTATGAAACAAATATTCGTAAAAAAAACCCCCACTATTTGTGCTTTGCCGAATAACGTATTTGTATTCAGGCACACCCCTAATTATAAGGCTGGCTAGTGTTTGCTTTAGGGTAACTGGCCCTTAAATGAGTAAAAGTTCCTAATTTCAAAGGACAGAGTCATCAAAAAATAACTTTACCAGAAAAATATGTTAGCATAGACACATTGTGGTGAGATATTTGTATATACTCACTGCAGATTAGTACAAATAGACCAGGTTTTTATAAAGTAAGCAACATGTCATGATGTGGTTGGGGGTAGGAATACATTACAAGACTTGTGCAGACCACACACATCTTATGCCCACACACAATTATCAGCTCCACAGAAAGTAAGTGGTCACACACATTTGTGGAAGATGATGTGTTATCAGTGTGAGCTGAGTGACTCAGGGATGGAAACTCACACTGACTCAGAGATGGAGCAAGCTGTTGATGTGGAAGTTGGCATCACATGCAGGGATAGTGGGTGATGTATCTAATGTACTGTATGTCATCACACCTGGTATGATTGTTTCAGCAAATTAGGAACAAACAAAGAAATGCGTACATAAAAAAAAAAAAAAAAATGTAAATACACACAAAAAAACCCATATACTGTTTGATTAGTTAAAATTAAAATTGTCTAAGCCAATCAGAGGGCAGGTGCTTCTAGTAGGTCATGATCTGATTGGCCTCAGTTGTAAAAACTGATGATTTCCAATTAGTTACTCTCAAGATAATTAAAAGGCCACTGCAAGGTGTAAATGCAGGTGTATACTCTGTTCAACATGTCTGCAACACTAGAAAACACTGGATAAGTATTATGCAAACTAGATGTTTATTGCTTCCTAGTTAGAAGTTGAACATTTTACTTCATATATTTCTTGGTGCACTGTTCTCACTTTTGGGAAATCTAACTCTAAGACCAAACTGGCATTTTCAGAAAATGTGACGAGGACTATGACTTTGTGTTGCGTTCTCACAATGACTCTGGGTTAGCAGGAAGTGCAGCAGAGATGCCCTTCACACTAGGAGGACTTCCTAAGGCCATAACTGAGAGGGCAGTCTTCTTATTCAAAGCTGTTGAAATAAAATGTTTCATTTTTCCTCCTTGAAATCTTGCTGATTACTTCCACCAAAAAAAAAAAAAAAAATAGAGGCTGGATGAGGTCAAATCAACATCTAAACAACAAACGTATGAAGTATACAAGAGTCCAAAACTAGCAATAAGAGGACAAAGTAGCTAGCATTAAAGAAAAAATACTGAATAGTATACTGCCAAAATGGATAAAAATGTGGGTCAAAAAAACAAAATAAAGAGACAAAAAGATATTGTAAGTATCCAGAGAGATGATGTTTTGATTTCAAAGTTGACATATGCAGGAAAATGTTACAGATTTTTATCCAGTTTTCATATTATCAGTGGATTTAAAATGCATTTAGGCGTTTATTGACTGAGAGTGCTACTAAATGTATTCAAAACTCAAACTGCCACTATCCCTTCATCTGTTGCTACTGTCACGGGTCAAGTCACATTCCCGGTATCAAAGCTGCTTTATTTGATAAAGAAAATAAATAACGTTTTTGTGGCTTTTTGCTACTGGTTGGCCTGTGACTGTTAGAGGGTCATGAATATTATAATATGACAAATACAGACAGATTAAATTTGCTGAGTGGTCCTTCAAGATTTATTGAGCCATTCTAATGTCTGGATTTTTTTGGAATACAATGAATCAGTAAATGAATGAATTAATACAATTTCTTGCCATGTAAGTTGCACCTCTCTATGGGTGGCAATGTAGGTCTGTCGGTTGTTCAAAACTGAAATACAGTATTTCAACAACTAATGGGACTGATTGGCACAAAATTTGGCACACTCATTATTGATCCTCAGAGGATGAATCAGTCAGTAGACTTTGGTGATCCCCTGATGTTTCTTCCGGCACCAGCAGGTTGGCCTTTTGGAAAATGTCTTCACAACTACTGGATGGATTGCCATGAAATTTGGTACAGATATCCATGGTGACTAGTGGTTGAATCCTGATGACTTTGTTGATGCCCTGACCTTTACTCTAGTGCCACCATGATGTTGACATTTGTGACTTTGAGTGAAATGACAACCAATGGATGGATTGCCATGAAATTTGGTCCAGTTGGTCCCCTGACTTTTCCTCTAGGCCAATACATTGGTTTATGAATAAATACCTGCAAAACTAATGATATTCCCATTTGGCCTCAGCTAGACTTTACTAAGACAGTGAACATGCTAAACATTATACCTGCTTAAGGTAAATATCATTGTGAGCATGTAAGCATGCTGATGTTAGCACAGTGCAAAGTACTGGAGTCCCTATAGCATGGCTGTACCCTACTCTTGTTTAAAAATGTTATAAAGGGGATATACCATGATTTTTGTTATTTTCTGTTATTTGTATACTGTTTTGATGTTGGATGTCTATGTTAAACAAAGTTAAAGTTCCAAAACTCAAGGTGAATGTATATAAAAATGCTGCCTGAAAGTCAAAAGCCAGGGCTTCAGCCTGCTCTGAACACTTATTTTCAAAGTTAACTCTACTTCCTCCGCATGATGGTGTCAAATTGTTTGCACATGCCCTCAAATGACTGTTTGCTGGAAGCCTTTGTGCTAAGGTTGTTCCAAAGGTTGTTCACGAGTGTTTGAGTCTGTTTGCTACTGATTTAATATTTTTCACATCCCTGCCTTTCTTAATTACTGCGTAGTTCTGACAGAGATAATGATCGGTGAATGTCAGCTGGTTACTAACCTCACAGACCATCTAATACTCATTCTTGCTGCTTCCCCTAGCAGAGGTACACATTTTCAAACTGTCAACTCCTCCGTGTAACTTCTTGTCTTTTTATCCAACATGAGGTCTGAGTGACTTTGAAGGCAGTAGCAGATAAAACAGAGGGTATAAATGAAAGCATCACAGACAAAAAAAGATGGAAACTACAGTTGATTTTAAAACAGCAGAGGAAAGTGGCATTAATTAGGGAGATGTGACCTGAGTGCTTCTCAGAACTCCTCTCTATTTCCTCTGGACGTCAGTCACTTGGGATGTCTCATGTCCTTTGGGAAGCTGCCAAACGCTGTGGGGATAATTGAAAAATTTAGGGCCTGATTGAGTCCCTGCCCAATGTACAAATACCTTCCACACTCTGCACTGTCCTGCTGATAGTCAAGCAGTTGGTACCTCCAACAAATGCGATAAGATGAAAAGCTATCGATTCCTCATGTGGGGAAATGGTTTGTTGCAACAGCTACAGTAATGTGATGCAGCAGAAAATGACAGGATATAAAAGCTGTTTGGAAACGTCACTATTAAAAGAAATGGTATCAATGACAACAAAAACAGATTATAAACAGTTGATAATAACTGACTGCTTACAAAAATTCTGTTATTATGTATTAATATGGATAATGTGCATACAGTCGGTGCTAAATATGATATATGTAATATGTGCCAGCAATGCTTGATTTTTTTGGGTAGCAGCTGATAATCTAGGCAGGTTTATTGTCAAAGAATGTTTGTGAGCCACTCTTCTATTGTGTTCCAGGAAATGTAATTTCCTATATTTGCAACTTTGACCTACATCATGTCCATAATCATGGTTGCAGAACACAGCATAGATGTCAAGACTGTCTAATGCTAGATGTATAAGAACATGTTGTATTTACAAATTATACCACAATGTTGATACTGTCATGGTTCCCTATCAAAGACTTCTAGGTAGCTTTAGTATTGTATCTTATTCTGAAAATATACCATATTTTGTATGAAAACACATTATACACATTTTTGTTTCTGGCAGCTGGTGGACATTATATTGTCTTACTAAATTCACAACCTGAAAATCTCAACAGATTTCTTTTATGGAATGTTTATTAAAATTGATTGACCTGACTGATTTTCTGTTTTAGACAATGTTACTGTTGCCTATAAGCTGGAGAGAGGATACTTAAATTCAGATAGAGGTTACAGTGGCAGACTCAGGCTGTCTCAGGGCATGGGCGAAAAAATATAAAGGGCACCTGATACACTCAATGGGCCCACACTTCACAATATTTTTTTCCCATACAGTGCTCCCTATAGGCCAGCTTTTTTATAGAGAGGGCACCCAACTCTGCACTTCAGTATTTCCTTTTTTTTTTGTTCACTAGAAGGGCACCCAGACAACTTCCAGCTTACGTGATTACAACAGCATCATAGGGCACTGCATTACATCCTCTTCATTTACATGGCACTATCATATTTTCCTCCACTGAAAGGGCACCCATGAAGGCACTTCATTGCAGATTGTCACATACAGAGGTGCTCTACAGGGCATTTCGTCCTGATTTACCCATAACTACACAGTCATTACAGAACTTTGGTATGTTCTCTCCTTTGTAGGGCACTATCATATTTTCCTCCACTGAAAGGGCACCCATGAAGGCACTTTATTCCAGATTGTCACATATAGAGGCGCTCTACAGGACGTTTCATCCTGATTTACCCATAACTACACAGTCATTACAGAACTTTGGTATGTTTTCTCCTTTGTACAGGCACCTTAGAGGGCACTTTATCATACTGTGTGGGCATCTTAGAAGGCACTATCGCAGTATTTTTTTTTGGTCCCCCCTCTCAAGTCGACCAGTTAAAGTTAGAATAAAGCACAATTTCATGTTTGTTGGAAAATGTTAGCATGCTAAACTGAGATGGCAACCATGGTAGGCTGATCTACCTGCTAAACCAACCGTCTGCTAGAAGTTACATTCATATATGAACAAATTGCAACAGCGAATATGTTTTGTATGTTTTGCAATCTAGTCTCCAGTGACCTTACATGTATTTCTTTAGCCTGGGAGGACATCGAACCAGACACATAGAGGCAGCAGTGCTAACCACTGAGCCACTGTGGCTGCAGCTGATGAACAATTACCATCTGAAACAGACATGCTGCTTTCATAGCAGTGAAGCAATGAGTATGGTTGTGCCCTGAAGGCTGGAAAAATGAGCATGCACCTGGAAAGTTGCCAGTTGAAATCCCCAGACTGCCAGAGAGGGACTGGGAGGAGAAAGTGAATGACTGGCTCTTTCTTATGTTTGTATAGAAGACAATACAAATAAAGCTTAGGATGAATTGGACCTACTGTGAAATTTGATTGGGATGAATGGACCTTGATGTTCTTTCTCTCTGTCCCCAATCTCTTTTAATTTACTGGTGTTGTGGAGGATATGGTTCTCATCATTAATCAGCAAGACAAATGAATCCCCTGCTGCCTCAGTGTGAGAGAGTGCAAGAAAAAGAGAGAGAGAGGAAAAGAGGTGGAGGAAGAAAGGAAGGGGTGGGGTATATAAATCAAGTCTGCTTTGATTAATTCACCTTGGTCTGGAGGACATGGCTAATAAGATCTATTAGGTTGATATTCAGGATTCTCATGTATTGTGCTACATGTCAATAAAAAAAGAGGCCAGATCATTCAAAATGGGTAATTACACAAAGGCTAATGAAAATCTTTACATTTAGTGACACCAATTAGTAATGTTCAACTCAAATTACAATCATTTAGAGTGGGTGATTATCTTACAGAGCTTCTGTTTTCTGAGTGATGTTGGTAAAAGCTATCAATTACGTCATGAATAAACAAAAGAAAGAATTCACTATTAAATACTGTACAGCACTTGATCACATGACAGTCGATGCATTTCTTTTAGGTTGGAGGTTTTGTCAGAGTAGTAAGAGCACCTATGCACTTTAAAGGGGAAACTGAAGAAATACTGTGGTAATAACACTTCCTAAAACTGTCATTCACACTATTGAACTGAATATTTTTGTGACTATGTCCCTTTAAATACAGTTTATTCTAGGTGAAGGAGCTGCCACTGATGAGCTGTTTTAGTGCACTCCCTCATCTGGCCACAAGAATGCACTCTAGCACCTTTTCAGAGCTCAAATGGAGTCACAGAGAGAGGCACTTTGGATGGAGGTCCAACAGGCAACATATAGAGCAAATTTACATTTCTCATAGATAAGACAGCCGTAAAACACAAAAAGTCCAACTGTACACACAATTCCCTAAAATCTACAAACCTTTTTTTTTTTTTGCTTCATCACATGACAGTGAAGAAAGACACCGAATGACACTGCACAGAGACCTTGTATTTTAAGACAACCCTCTGAATTTGGTTAGTGCAATTTTCTTGAGGTTGTTACTTGAAATTTCCAGCCCTATCATTAAAAAGTTCAATATGAGCTCATCAAGATGAATAAAAAAACTGTTTTATACTGATGCAGACTAATAGAAAGGCTAGTATTTCAAGAGAAAATAATTTCTGATATCCCTTATATTAGAAGAACACACATACAATCTGACAAGACAAGACAAGATGGGATGTGATCTAGACTGAAGATGCAAAAGAAAAGTTACAAATGGGAACAGCCATTAATAAGATGATGCATTACTTAAGATAAACAGCTCAACTTTTGCTTTTAATTAAAACAATAAAGAGTTTATAAAACTATTTTGACAGCATACAGTGTATTACTTACATGATTTATTTTTCACTCTATTTATCAGAAAAAACAGCCTGTACAACCTGGCTCACCTGTATTTAAGATGCTTTGAAACTCTCACCATGCCACACCATGGGCACTCCAGCTCTCCACATTTTCACTATTTTTTGATTCTTAACTTTTACACACACACACACACACACACACACACACACACACACACACACACACACACACACCTCATGATACACGCATCCATTACATTACAAGAAGGAGCCAACTTGTAACAAATGGAGGCTCATCCAAGATCAAGTTTGTTTTTCATTTTCTCGTCTTCCTTGAGTAAGTTTTGTGGACCTCTAGTATGGTATTTCTTGGACAAGTTAATGTTGGTTTTGTTGCCTTCTATTTCAAACCTCATTTCAACTCTTGAGATGGTTATGTGAGTGGTTTAAAGTTGGGTTTTCAGCAATTATAGATATCTAGTATTGGGCATTGGTTGTCAGTTGTAGTAGCTGGAGTGTTGGTTGTTAGGGAATTTGAGTGTCCCAGGGTGGGAAAGCCAGGCTCTTTTTGAAGTCTGTGGTTAACTAAACAGTTTGTTCCTGTGAGGCATAGAGGATGGTTACCTTTGGAGTTACCTTTCCCAATAGGAATAAGGAACATTGTCCCCATGGGGGCTTGTTGATTTGTTATTTTAATTTATTGTTTTTATGCATAACACGATTAGACATTATGTCTTGGGTACATGTCCATGGCCGTCTAAATGAGTAACAGCAGTGCTGGGACTTTACCGAGTCATTGGGTTTTGTGTTTAAAACACTTGTCGTGGCATACACAAAGACTAGGGTTGAGACAGGGAAGGTTGTGTTGGATAAGTAGTTAGCCAGGGGAAAGGTACTCCAGAGGTTTAAAGACCTTAAAATGTCTGTACACCAGGTTCAAATGGTAAGGGTTTTGTGTTTAGCCTGGCTTATTCATGGTGATTGAATGGTAGTTTGATGGCTGCGTGCCATAACAGGTCTGTCTGGGTTGAGCATGATGGTAGTAGTGTGGTTACTTGGTATCAGATTTAGTTGGTTCTTTTGCCTCCATTGGTTAAAGAGTTATTATCTGGTTTGGTCCTGTTGAAAGGATGGCTACTGTGGAGGATTTTGTACAGTGTCCATGTGTGGAATTATTGGATAAGTGTACTTAAGACCAGTTGCTGAAAATTGCAGAACATTATGAAGTAGATCTTCCTAAACAGGGTCATAAGGAGGCTACATGGACCACTTTAAGGGCCCAGTCAGGACAGCTTGAAGTTTTGCTAGCACTAGCAGTCCCTATTTGTTCAAAAGGTGATGTGATGGCCACTGAAAAAGCAGCTGGTGGTCCTCTGTTGCAGGGAAGGTCAAGTTTTCCTTTGTCTGATTTCGGTGGATTAACATTTGAACAGAAAAAAATAAATCCTGCTGCTGCAGTACCAGCAGTAGTTCTATCTCACACAGGCTCAATCCTCTACTGGACTCTATACTCTCCTCCAATCACATGCACACAATCGCCCACTGAAATTTGCATGTATGTAGCTGGCAAATAAGGATGCACCTACCGATTACGTGTGCCTCACACAGTATGAAAGTCAGTGTCTCACTGCTGCTCACATCCTTCTCCGAGGACCTCCTCCGTTTCAATTCTGGCAACAGCGAAACCATTTCTGGCTGTGTGATGTCTCCCTCCGCTGCAACAAGAGTGACCAAGAGCTCAAGATTACAGTGACGATGAGTGCCCTGCTTTGTCTGGTACCCCACTGCTGCTGCCGGACACCTCGGCTGAGACTGTCCCATCGGCTTTGCAGATGGATGATGACGTCATGCTCTCGTCTTTGTCTGCAATATCGCTGACCTTCGGAAATCCACCACCGACTTCAGTTTACAGTGATTTCCCAGAGGTTATGGCTATGGCAGTGGAGAGTGTAAGGCTCACACTGCCCCCTCTATCCTACCCAAACCGGTTAGCTAGCCATGTTAAGGCTTTTACAGCCTTGCTCATCTGGCTCAACCAGGCTTTGTTTTGCCTCCTCTCTCAGACATTTGGCAGTGTGTCGAAGCGTCTGGGAAGGAGCCACTGAAAACAAAGTCACCAGTCGCAGGACTGATTTCCTTCCTGAGAGTGCAGAGCCACACGGAGACAGGTTGTGCCGGTGTGCCCCCATTGGAAGACACCCTCACAGCCCTCCTGACTTCTCATGCAGCTGGCTGGTCAGCGAGCACGAAACCACTACCTCCACTGGTGCAGGATCGGGACACCATCAGCCCCTACTGTGTCAGCCCACTCCAAGACCATCTCGTCAGAGACACTGCAGCACCGGCCCTCCTGCAACCACAAAGTGGCCCTTGCCAGGACGCAAAGCACCAACAGACCCCTACAGAAGCTCTGCACATGGGGAGAGTCTGCGGCACTGAAATGACTGTCAGTGGGCGAGAGTGTCACATCGGCGCAGGCTAAGTTTAACAGCCCCTTCCCCCGGATGTGCTGGCAGAGTTCACTGGTCATGTTCATGTGTTCTGCTGTTACATCTTCCACGAAAGAGCTAAATTCCCCCCCCCTCCGGCCCTCCACAATGCTGTGATGATAGCGGCCAGCTGGTCACAGAGGCTGCATAATGCAGAAAGTACTCACTCAGCTGGTGCCCCTGCCTCGCTTCCTTCAGTTAGGGAAGCAGACGGCGCGCAGCCTAATTCAGCTGCAGGCTGTGCTAGCTGGAAAAAGTCAGTACTGAGCTCACTCATGTTATGTTAGGCACGATGTTGTGAGAAAGAAACATATCCCGCCCGACATAGCAACACACAGGAGCAGATCTGTCTCCCACTGTACTCACTCGTGCTGTTATCTATTGGACCAGCCCACATGGCTCGTCTCCCCGGCTAACAGTGATGCAGTGAGTGTCGTTATATCCCCACTGAAGAATAACACTTCGTGCCCACACACTGGCTGGGGAGAGGACGGTTCATATCTGTTTAGTGTCAGCACTGTCTCCTGCTGTTCTTGCTGCTACCCTTCACAGGACCAACATACACAGCTCATCTCTCAGGTCAACGATAGCGTGGCCAGCAGCATTACTTCCTCCATAGAGAGTAATGCCCTAGGCCTGCACATGAACCGAGGAGAGGAGACATCACGTCTGTTCCGCTCCCCTCCAGTTATTTCCATGGGAAATATGGAGGCGAACAGACACACTGACACAACATCAAACGCTGTGTTGAGGCAGCCGACAGTGATGCATTCAGGGACCACACCGTTGGCTTGGTCCTTTCAATATTGGCCCCCCATGGGCTAATCTTCCATTTATGGAAGTGAATCGGAGTACTACAGCTTTCTGGCTTTCTAGCTTTCTGGCCCAGCTGGTCACTTGCCCTCTGACACAGTTTTACAAGGAATTGCATCATAGCTGTACATTCACGGAGTGGATGGACAAACACTGACACTGGGTTTTTCACTCCAGTTCGGTTGTGTTCCTCCTCTGCTCTTGGGCATCAAGGAGATAAATTTAGAGGTGATAGATTCTCTCTCCAGGGAGATCCAGGACCTGTTGCTGTCTCAATCATTCCCACTCACAACAGACAGAGGGGGTTATATTCAGTGTACTCCTGGCCCCCAAGAAGACTGGAGGTTTCAAACCCATTTTGGATCTCCGGATCCTGAACCAGTGCATCGCTGACAGACGGTCTGCATGCTAACCTTCAGGAGATTGCTGGTACTGGTTCAACCAGGCGAATAGTTCACCACCATTGACCTGAAAGATGCATATTTTCAGGTTCCTGTATTTCAGCTTTCAGGGGATAGCCTACCAGAACAACAGGCTACCGTTTGGCTACTCCCTGACTCCTTGCACATCCAGCAAGTGTGTGGATACTGTGTTGCAACCACTGCACAACCAGAGCATGAGGGTCTTGTTCTACTTAGACAACCTGATTGGCATGGTCAGGCCCAGGGAATGGGCCATTTTCCACACAACCAAGTTGGTGCTTGGATACCAAGAGGCACAAACACCGCATGGTGAATGTTCCCCCATCAGTGCAGGAGGACTTGTGTTACTGGGGTCCCCACAGCATCTGTCAATGGGGACACCACTGGGTCAAGTGACCTCCTACATAGCGGTGAACACAGATGTGCCCCTGATGGGGTGGGGGAGCACCTGCCTGAGGAAAGTGAATGGTGGTGTGTAGCATTAAGAGGAAAACTGACAAGATAAGAGCAGTTGTTGGTCATCCTGATAGCCCTGGACCACTGTTTGGTGCCATGGTATGCAGAGATGATGGTTGGCAGCCTAGCCCTGTTTCATCCCCAAAGTTTGGGGGGCTCTGTCCCAGGAGATTGGCTCAATAGGCGCACTACCCACGTTGGGCCAACCTCTCCAGGCTTTGCTCCTGAGAGGGACAGGGTTATGCAGGCTGGACTGTCTACATGTGTTGCAAACCATCCGGACAGTGAGAGTAGGATCCACCATTACTTGCTACAAGCAAAGTGGTTGGGGTTCCTACGCTGGTGCAGGGAAAGGAGATTAGACCCCCTGTCGTGCAGTGGGAGAGGTTCTCTCCTTTCTACAATATCCGGTGGAAAAGGGGCTGTCTCATGCGATTATTAAAGTGTGTGCATTACTGAATGTGATTTCCTCCTGTAATGATGTATTTGGTGACAGACCTTTGTGAAACATTTCTTACAGTGGGTTAGGAGACAATGCCCAGTGAGGCATGTCTCCACAACCCAGTGGAAACTATCCTGAGGCACTAGTGAGTGATTCCCATGAGCCTCTGGAGCGTTCCTCCCTGAAGGCATAGTCATTCAAGACAGCTTTGCTGCTTGCGCTGACCTCAGCTAAGAGGTCCTGGGCAATATATGCCCGCATCCTCCAATGATCCAAGATGACTTGGGGAATGTGGTGTACAGGATGTCTGTTGTATGATTTATGACCCCTGGAAGGTTAGGCCATGGTTACACTCAGGTTCATGTTGAGGTTAATTGGGCTGGGTTGGAACCCCTACTGCTCTGCTGAAGAGGCTTGGTTCATAAAGAAGTAGGCAAACCACGGCGACTAACCCATAGCCAGGCGGGCTCAGTGAGGCTAGTCTGATGACATGTCGTGGCAGGGTGAACATTCATCGGGCTCTGCCTACTATACCCATAGAGTCCAGTAGACGCCTTATTTAATAGTATATTAATATTTTTCATAATAACAATGTATCAAATGACAATGTGTAATGTGAGAAGTGTTGCTTGAAGTGATGAACCTACAGAGAATTATCAGCAACTCTACAGCTCCCCTCAACTTTACGGAGCTTTATAGGGAGTTTCAGCTCATTGTTTAGCTGTCCAGCTGCAACTTTACTGTTTTAGTTTCTGGTTTTGCAGCAGACAGCTGTTTTCACAGAAAAAACTCTAAAATCCCACTGTACAGTATCTGCTTTTTACCAAATGGCAAACAGACATGATTGAGCAGAGCCAAATAGTTGAACTCTGGTAGAAATCAAAAGCAGAGCTAAAGGAAAGTGAATATGGGCTAACATTCATGCCAGAAACTCCAAATCAATGATAATGTTGCTCCGAAACGGCTGGCCAAGTGGCCAAAAAAAGGTAGTCATTGCAGATTTAACCATAGCTCTGTCAGATCATAAAACAGTTTTATTTTTGAAAATACATTGTTATCTTGCTGATAAGGGCATTAGATCAGAGAGTTATACTTGTACTGTACGTGTCTTTCTGGAGGCCATGAGCCAACAATATGTTTTGTCATTTAATTTGACTTGTTGAAAGAAAAAAAAAAGCAATGTAAATTAAATAAAATTAACTTTACTCAAGAACAAAGGCAATTAGTGATTAGGCAAAAAACAGTGATGTATTGAAAAGAAAAGTTATCACAAAAAATAAACAAATATCAAGCTTTCATATCATAGAACTAAAACAAATATGGTTTTGTGCATCAGAACCCATGTGTGGTTCAACAAAAGGGCAGTCATAAATCTTTGGCTGGCTTTACAGCTTATATTTGCTCTTTTTTAATATAAATTAAGAGTTGAAGTTATATTGCATCTTATTGTTATAGTGTTGCTGTTGTCAAGGACACATTTGGCTAATGGTACTGTGTGCAATTCCATCTACTAAATCAAGGTTCCCCGTAAATTAATGTGGATAAGAGAGCTCAGATCACAGAGCAGTCAACCTTCTTTCAACAAGCTGTAGACCCCCCAGTGGACCAACTGACTTGCTCTTGGAATCAAAGTTAAGTTTCACTTGAGGTTGAGCTACTACAGGTCTCTTAAAACATCAGAAGCATGGCCATGGGGTTTCCTCTCTGTACTCTACAGCTGCCCTCTTAACATGACGGGTCGGCTCGGTCCTTCCACCCACTGCCCATATCAGAAGGTCTTCATGGAGCAAATACAGACAAACTTCCTGTGAAAAGAAACAAAATTCTTCTTCTTGCCTCTGGGAGCATATCATTTATAGTCATGTTGACAGGCACACATACTGTGTATAATAAACACACAAGCAAAAAGAGCCATAGATTAAACACAGCGAGGCCTTGAATGCCATGAAGGAAGCTAAAACACTTAGAAGGCAAAGATTAACAGCCTGACCAGTGACCAAGACCCTTTAGCCTTCATTTAGACCTTCAGGGGGTGAGTGCATTTGCAATCTAACACAACACACACTGCAACTGCATTCAACTCTAAGCGTATAAATGTTTTGTCTCTGTCACTACACCCCATATGTAAATGATGGGTGGGAGGGGTGGGGGGTGGGACTACACTATGCCGAAAAACTACACAGTGGTTTTCAGTTGTGAAATTTGTTTGGACTTGTTAGTCAGACTTATTGTAATAGTGGTCACTACATGTCAAGCAAGCAATTTTTACGTGTCCAGCAAACAATTTATGAAGTTCTGCAGTGATATTACATTTAAATTCTTTCATTTAGGGATTACAAATTGAAATTTACATTGTATATGACATAAGTACCTGTTTCTTAACACAACATATGTACCATATATTAAACAGTCTTGTGCCTATGTACCATACATAACATAGGTACAAGACTGTTTTCTTTCTTTTTACTGTTTCCATTCACTATGTACAGAAAAGCAACAAACTGACAAATCCTTCCACAGAGCCTTGGTTGCTTAAATTGAATTAATCTGATGAAATCTTTTGAAATTATGGCCAGTCATTTCTCTGGTTCAATTTTTCTGCAACTTGAAATAGAAATAGACCTACAGTGATAATACAAACTCTGACTAGGAAACTAACAGCCAATAAAGTACATTGTACTACAAATTGGGGCAAACCCAACTGAAAAGGGTCAATGACAGGCAAACACAAGGTGCACAACACCAAAAAACAATGACAGGCATTCATACAAGTGCACCAAGACCAAGAGGGTCCTCAGAGCCCTAGGCACTTGACTTCTCTGCATAGTTCTCACACTACTAGATGGAGAGCTACTTGAATCCCTCTCTCAATCTGATGGTCACAGCCCCAAGTGCTCCCATAACCACTAAGATAGTGTTTTCCTTCACTTTCCACTATGATTTTCTGTTATTTTTTATCATTTGTTATGATGTCAGATGTCTATGTTAAACATGGTCAAAGTCTCAAAAGTTGAGGTGAACATATATTAAAATGGTCCCTGAAAGCAAGAAGCCAGGGCTTCAGCCTGCTCTGAACACTTTGCTTGCTTGGGTTGTTTATGTTGTCCACTCATGTATTTCAGATTTTATTTGGCCTTGAATATATAGATGTGTTTGAGAGGTTTGTATTTCGAGTAAAGAATGAGAAAAAGAAGTGAAATCCTACTACTACTGTTTGTTCACATAGCCAGCCAAGCTGGAAGCTGACCAATCAGAACAGAGTGAACTCATTAGGAGGGGTGCTTTAAAGAGACAGGAGCTAAAACGGGCTATTTCAGACAGAGGCTGAACTGAGAGGATGCATAAAGAGCCAGTGTAAGATAAACAGGCGTTTTTTGATTTGTAAATTATGCAAAGATATTCAAGTGGAACCTGAGAATATAAATATAGACCTAGAAATGTGCATGATATGTCCCTTTTAAGGTCACTGAGCTGCATTTTGACCTCAAAGTTGGAGAAACCATAGAATGATATGTTGTGATGGCTGCTCTTGCTTTGCTGGTTGCTGCTGACTCATTTGTGTCTGTCATGCCTGGGTCCATTATGGAAATAAAAAGCTATATTTTAGATTTTTTTATTCTTTGTCATGGTTTAATTTTATGCATAACACCTTGTTTGTATTGCATGTTATTTGTTTTATTTTATTTCATTTTGTATTTTTTATCTTTGCATTGAATATGTGTCCTTAGTTTTAGTTTTCATCTGTACTTTTTTTTAGTTTTGTGACTATTTGGATGTAACTGTGTTATTTGTAAGTTCTTTCTGACAGAATCCAACCAAACCATGTGACCGCTGACCCTCATTATTCTATACAGTACATAAACTGGGTGACTTGCATATGTATATCTAATATGAGATCAGGTGAGGTCAAGATAGCTATAGCTTCCCTTCATTCATAAAGAGTACTATTTCTACACAAAATCATAAGAAAACCGGCACAAACCTCTCCCCACCCCTCCATTCAGTTTTTGTTGCATATAACAATATAAAATAAACATAAACAAGTCAAGCACAAATTGCAGTTGAAAATAAAACAATCATAACAAATGCTGAACGGCATAGAGCAATTTTCTGCTGGAGTCAAACAAACAAATGTCTAGGTGCTGTTTTAACCGATAAGTGGCTGTGCCTTTGATTTCACAAATAACAATGACAACAACCCACAGAGGAGGGAGTCATGTCTGAATGGAGGTGATTCTTTAACAAAAAACAAGCACCGTTAATGCACCTTTGTTAAAATGACTGAGGGCTCTTCTCAGTAATGGGGGCAAAAGGGGAAAAACATCAAGCTAAAGTAGTTGGACAATGGTTAGAGATTTGTGAAGTTCAATAAACAAAATTTTCTCTTAAAGGAATAGTTCAACATTTTGGGGAATATACACATATCCGCTTTTTATCAAGGGTTAAATGAGAAGATTAATACCGCTATCATGTCTATCCATTAATTATGAAGCTAAGCCATGCTGTAAACCATTAGAGGATGGTATAAACAACCATATAGTGCCTCTTCTGCTAACCTTGTGATAGGTGAGAACACCTGTAACCATGGTAACTATACACATCAAAGATGGAGATGTGCTCAGAGGACATACAAATTAAGAATGAACCCACAAACACACGTCTCTCCAACTCTCTCTCCATATTGCCCTGCTAGCTACTACGACCCACAGACGGCGAAGTGTGGTTTTGTCTGCATGGCTAGCTACTTGCCCAAAATCACATTTGATTGGATGAACTTTTGTAAATGCCCCTGAGTGCAGGGTGAGTCATCAAACATTTGAAACCGTTTTACAGGAAGAGAAAAGACAGGGATTAAATTATTTACAAATTCATTTAGAGCTTCGCTTCAGAATTTCCCTATTTAAAGTGACTTTAGCATCAGTGGTTTTAACTATTGTTAACATTAGTTTTAGCTTGTTTTCCTTTGGTATTAGTGCAAATTTGTCAAAACAAATTTGCAGCTCTGAAATTCATCCTACAAAATGGGAATGACAAAGGGAGATTTTTTGCAAACAGTAAATAGTGTCAGTAAAAACAGAAGCTACATGTTTGTGAGTTTTCTTTACTTAACGTTAAACCTGCAGTGCAGAACTTTTACATATAAATGTAATGTTCATGACATTCAAACGCTTGCCAAATGAGTTTACACAATGCCAATTAAGCCTATCACCGCCTGATAAATCTCTCTGTATTTCACAGTAAGGAGTTTTTAAATCTCATGTCAGAGGTGACATTCCTGCGCCGGTCATTTGGCTGTCAATCATCTAGACTTTCTAAATGTTATTGAACCAAATGGATCAAATTCTGATAGTGAAACGAGTCATTTTGCAATGGTTGCGTGATGCTCAAAACAATTTATCCACCGTTACGGCAGTAGGTTACGGCAAGCACGTACTGGCCATCATTCATACTGGGACACATCCCGGTGGGCTGTCAAAAATACATTTTTGGTTTTGGACCATCAAAACCGGCCGTCTCTGTGTGCCTGTCATTCAGGGTGTGCATGAGAGCATGCTGCATGTCTGTGTCAGGCCATATTTAGACCAAATCAGGCTTTGTGGTGCACCACTGCAGGGTTGAGCGGAGGTGTGTGGGTGTGTTTGTGCTCTAGAACTTAATCGCTGTGAAACAATCAGAAAGTAACGTTTTATTGATCTGATTCACCGGCCTTCTCGCTACCACCGCTCCCTCTCGTCATTCGCTCAGACAGGAAAGTCTACTTTTAATGTTGTCAAACGAAGAGAAATGTCCTCCCCTCATAACGTCTTTGTACTCAGGCAATCACAGCTGAGCGTCCCTGTTTACTCTCACTGCCAGAAGGGGGAGACAAAAGTCCCACACTCCAGCTTTAAATAGTGTCAGTCTGACAGTGTCAATTGGCTAACCAGCTAATGTTAGCCCAGAGTTAAAAGCCTTTTTGCTAACATGTTCTTGTTCAATTGCTATTACATGCAATATATTGTAGTGTTAATAAGTGTCATTCTCTCATAGTTCTAGATGGTTAATGATAGGAGGGTGGTTTGATAATAAACATAGAAGTCAAAACAGAGGATTACTGGTAACAACTTGGTTTATTGTGAACATTAAGATATGCATTGTTAAACTGTGCCCCCTCAAAAAAAAAAAAAAAAAATGATGCCAAAGCCTGTACATTTATAAGTTTGGTGAAATATTACCAAGCCGATGTATGTGCTGCTGCCACTCCTTTGTAAAAGCTGTATTTGTTTAGTCACAGCTACTCATGACAAAAACCAGCAAAATGGAGAAAAGCTTGTCTTTGATGATTAGAGCTATCCCGATTAACTGAAAGCTTGTTACCACAAAGATAATTAGTGAATCATTATTTAACAATAAATAATATTTCTTATTTAACACTGTGTAATGATCTGGAGTGCAAAGTGTCTGTAGGAAACTTATACCACTATTTTTGTTGTTGTCGGTGCTGTTGCCGTTTTACCAACCTTTCAGTCGGCTACAAAGATACAATATCTTAAAAGAGTCTATTTCAATTTTTATGTTTCATGCTTTTAGAGGGGCCTGCACTTGTGGCAGTGTGAGCAGGAAAATGTATAATGAAATACAATATTACTTTCTCAGTGTAAAGGTCAGAAAAGAAATGTCTTTAATCTACCTTTGTCTTATGGCTTTATGAGAAATAATAAGGAACTGAACAGCCATGAAGCAAACAAAGTATATTAAAAGAATCACACACTTGTTGTATGGTATGTTGGGAAAAAAAATAACAAATTAAGTGTAAAAAAAAAAAACGATTGTTAATAGTGCCAATTAAAGCGCATACTGTGACAGATATGGTAACCCCACTTGGAAATAGCATTCATATCAATATCCAACTGACAATTCTGACTTGGAAACTGATTTTTCTGAAACATCTGCTATATCTGACTTGGCACTTACTGTAATAATACAGAACCAAGTAAACTTGGGAGCCTCACATCAGCCAAAGTCCATCGTTCAATGTAATTAAGCCCGAATTTAATGTATATAACGTAATATTGTCAATGCACTGTATTTTAAACCCTCATGCAACCATTTATCATGTCAATTATCATACAACCTTCTTGAGTAGTCAGATGACATGGATGCTCCCAAGTTGCTAACATAAGAGTCTTTCCCATCTCTACCATTCATTCCATAACACAGAATGAGTGGGCCCACTATGGAGCTGATTAGATGTGTGGGCAGGTAACTGGAAAACAGTGGGAAGGGCCTGAGGGCTATAGACATTTTGACTTGTCAAAGCAGAAAAAGCATTAAAGTTGGCTGCATTCCATTTAAGAGAGCCAATCCCAGGGCTCTGATATTGTGCATGCTCACTCGCCATTGTTAATGTTATTATTTACACCTGTGCTTTTCCTGCTTTGAAAGGTTAAAATGTCCAGCGTGAAAAGGGTCAATCGCCGGCCAGGAAAGGAACAACAGGGCCTGAAATGAGAAAAGAGTTACTGTGGTAACAGTGAAAGCATGGAGGATGAGAATGAAAGGTGTAAAATAAAGTTAAGTGGATGCTGACTCCATGACAAATACGATAACACAGATATTTTTGAGTAATTTCAAATGTGGTATAAACAGTTTAATATTGACTACCCTTATAACAACAACAGATGCATGTATTGTTGATTCAGTTATGTCTACATGCAAATGTACATATTAAGAGGGGAAGAAGGCTCTGAATTTTGTGCTTCCCCACAGTCAAAAGTTGAAGTCAAACAATAAACTTATTATATTGCAAAATACTTTTTAACATGTCATGATGAATCACCAAATACACACACACATATAATTCCTAAGTAGTTACACTGTATTAATTATTGTGTTAAATATATATATATATATATATATATATATATATATATATATATATATATATATAAAGCATTATTCTCTGGGAACCTGGTCTGATTGCAGTGCAAGGACCAGTAGCTTAATTGTGGTGAGCCCTTACAGGAGGCCTAATTTCCTGAGTGCCCTTAAGGGTCGGCATTATAACGAGAGTTTATGGGTCTGCTCTTCTCTGCCCCTTACAATCTCACAATAAATCATTCATAATCACTCCTGGTTCACCTGTTGATATCGGGCTGTAAAGGTTTGCTTTGTGGAGCCTATTCATGGCCTCATAATCTTAATGGCCTCTGGGTAGGTGCTAAATAGCCAGTCCCTGAACAATATGCCAGTGGGAACAAGGACGCTTTTTAGCAGAGTTCATTATATCAGGATCAAAATACTGGCTTGGTTGCACTGAGTCTAATAATGCGGTTGCTGTGCACCTGTAATGGATAAATAATGTAGTATTCATTTCAGGATATTGCAGCTTTAACCTTTGAGCTTGCAAGGTTAACACTTAAAGACAAGACATTGTCACTGACCTTTTCATTACTGTAGACAAAACACTATTGCCAAGGACACATTGAGCAAAATGATTATACTCTTTATTAAGTGCAGTCATTTGCTGTTACAGAGTCAGTTAAAATGTATTGAATAGGATTTCTCTCTATTTAAGTTATTTGAGGATATTGAGTAATGAGTCTATAAGACAGCAACTGGCACGCATATTAAACATGAGCTCAGAAGTACATTTTATATGACTGATATCTTGCCTCGGGTCTCGCTTTCTAATCAATAGCGGTATCACCTTTACTTATTTAAGGTGTTGGCTCATTATGTACAGCACTTGTGGTATAATGAGAGCCTGAGGTGAAAATGTAATTAAAAAGATAATATCTTCCTCTACTCAAGTCATCTACTGAATACTGAATATTATAGGTGTGTTGATGTCTGTAGTAAAGCCTAACTCATGAACATTAAGTATGAATGGAGAAATACATTTTTCTATGACAGATAGCTCACCTCACGTCAATTCCATCTACTCTATTTGAATCAATAACACTATCTCCATTTATTTAAGATGTTAGTTAAAAAGGTTCACTGCACTCGTCCGGCCGGGAAGCAGAGATTGATTTCCAGAGTGTAAACCTTGTAGGATTTATTCAAGCTCTCATGGTGCTCCTCAAGGTATTACCCTATATTTGTGTTAATTAGGAGTGCTTGTTTTATACTGCAGGTTCACACTGGTTTATGCATGTGATAAAGATTTCATGTTATCGGCACCTGCCAAGGTTCACTTCAGACTGAAGAAAAGTGCTTTCAGCATCAACAAATAATAAGTGGAGTTGGGTATATAGTATATATACTTATTCACTGTTTTTCTGCTCACATCCTTCATATGATATCAACAAAGCTCACTGAGGCTGAAGAAAATCCAAAAGTTGAATCTAATCTAATCTTATCTAAAGAGGACTTTAGCATAAAGTCCCACCAGCAGTCCCTATAGTCCTCTGAATCATGATTCAAAACACGAGTAATATATGAATGATGAGGTTATAAAACCACCTGGTGCTGTGAGTCTCCTTTTTGCCTTCACCACGACAGGACCCATGAAATACAGATATGTAATGCCTCTATTAATACCTCTATTGCTGTTATAGCAATAGATAAATATAGTTCAAATTTCTGCCGTTTCTTAGTCCAATTCTGGTATGTTATATGGTTGTATTTTTAACTTCTCTTATTGTAATTTTATTCACGATTGTATTATTTTATACTGACTAACAAGAGGCTGCGATAGATCTGTCTGTATTACTCGTTTTCATGATCAAGAGATTTTTAATGTCAGTGAGGTTCTCCTGGTAAAATAACAAGACTCAGAGTGCAGGACCTGTGGATGACTCAGCACATGTTGAAATAACATGAGCCGAAAGTAAGTGAATTACAAACTTAACAGCATGAAAGTGTTTTCCTAAATGTTTTAAAAGGGTAGACATAAATCACAAATAGTAGCCAGCACTATGTGGGCTTGTTGGAAAAAGGGAAAATCAACATCATATCAACATTTGTAGGTTATACAGGACATGCTCCAGTCAGAAATTGACAGTGCATCTCCTAGTAACACTGGCCCTCAAATGTCAGTCGAACACTGTCATGGGATACTCTCCCCAAAAGCCCTGAAGCATTGACACGGTTTCCACAAATATGTCCAAAAATGGATTTATTCTCTTCTAAAAAATGGAAACTCTGCACAATGGCTACAGTATCATTTTAGTTTTTATTTACTCACACCAAACGTGTGGAGAATTCAAATTTTTTTAACTGTGACAACTGGAGATGTCATTTAACATTTCACAGTAATGCACAAAACTCCAGAATTCAGATGGTTCGACAAGTTTTGACTGCTGACTAATTAGCTAGCAATTAACTCACCACTGTTTGACAGTTATCTTTCTACATGGTGAAGTCACATTATGCTGGAGGAGGGATTTTAATGAGGTAACAAGATTATTGAACAGATGTGAACATGATGTTAAAGAGAAACTCTGCACCAAATCATGTGTGGAGGAAAATCATTGCTGTTCTGGCATCTACAGGCTTAAAGGATCAAAGCTGTTGGATTTAGCACTACACTTAAGTGTGATGCAACATTGTGTATTATGTAACCTTTGGTACTAACTGCAGAAAGCACAGTGCAGAAGCAAAGTGTTGCACTGGTTTAAGTATATCGATGTGCACGAGGTAGCAGGAAAGTGCCGGGAAATTAGGAAATACAAAACAACGAACCGAACAAAGACTGTTTCTGGAATATGGATTTTTGTTTAACACAAAAGAAGGTAATTATTATCCCTTGGAGAAGAAGAGAAGTAAGAACCTTACAATAAGATGAGTTTGGGTGCATGAACTCATGTTGTCGCACAAAGGAAATGGAGAGTGAGCTTTTTGTCCGTTACAGTTGGCTTTCAGGTAACAGGACATCACTGACAAAAAAGGTGAAAGATGAAACTGATTGAACTTGCATTGGCAAGGTCTAAAATCAGAATAGCGGCCAATGTAGTGCTGCTGTGAGGTTCAGCCTAGGTGTAGTTACTCTTTAACGAATCCACGCCAGTCTACTGATTGTTTATTAACTTTTAAACCCTCACAATTGAGCGAAAGTTAATTAATGCTTCATTGTTAATTCTGATGTTGTAATTTTATGTCATAGTGCAAATCTAGTCATTGCATTCTGAGTGGCACTTGAGCTGTGACGGTTGCAGAGTTGATGAAAAAATGGAAAAGCAGATGAAAAACTGAGTTATGAGAGTTATGATGATGGAAATTATGTGTAGAAAGATGACAGCTGCATTCACATTTAGTCCATGTTCCACATAATGTCACAACAAAACGAATTTCCCTCACTGAATGGGAAAAATAAACAGTTGGCCAGTTGGCAAACTTCTGTTGCTCTAATAAATAATCAGGGAAGTTAATGTACATTTCATCATGATGGATATTGATTGTTATGTTTCTGTAAATGTTGTGAAACAATGGGAAAACATATGTAAATCCAAAGATTATGTCTGCTGAGAATTGCTTTGTTTTTAAAGGATAAGGCAAATGTTTAATATTTCCTTTACTGTCAACAAATGACAACCTTATCCTTAACATTGTGTGGTATTTTTATATGAAAATTTGACATTTTCAACATGTAATTAAATTCCATATATACTGAAATTATTTTTTTCCTCTCTGAATTGTTCAAGCTGAATGAAACAGGTACATGGACTCAGACTTCATCATCTGAGAATGTGTTCAGAAGAAAAATAAATAATACTATATAATAATATAATACTGTATGTATTGCTGTGTGTCCATAAGTTGACATTTTCCCCATTTACCTGTGGTGCATCATCCTAAATTATATATTTGAAGTAAAAAAAAAACAAACAATACCAACACTGATTATTTTGGACATTAATATCTTTTCTTTTTTATTAAGACAAGAACTCTTCATTGTTTTGTAAAAATGTCTATTTATGAACCAATACAAAATGTGTATGGGAATGTGGATCTCCTTTTCTCCATTAATACACATTAACATTTCCCAACAACAGCAGAGAGACAAAAAGAATCAACCTAAAAACAATGACTGGTGAAACAATCAAAACTTTTTTTGGGAATAAACCAAGCTTCCAAAGGCGGTGGTGCGTTGAAAGTGACAGTAGTACAGCCACAACATATTTCTGATCCTGCTTCATTTCAATAAACAGTGTACGCTTTATAACCTATGTCAACACAAAGCAATATTTAACACATCTTTTACAGTGCACCAAATATTAAGAAAAATACAGAAAACATGTACAACATATATGCAAAATAGCTCACCAATTTTGCTTCTTGGGTCTAAAATAATGTGTTGCACTTGATTTGATGAGGATGCATTGTACTTTCTTTTATGTCATTGATAGGTGGGGCCCAAACTTTGCATTCTACCTGAGATGCAGTCACATCGGTCAACAACGCATGAACCTGAGACAGGGCATTATAAAAAGAATTGAATGTGAAAAAAAAAAACCCAACATCTGTTAAGACCAAAGTCCCTTTTTTTAACTTTACTGGGCATTTAATAGAAAATAAAAAAACATACAATAACCGAAATTATCATTCTGCAATTTACTTCAAATTGGATCCTCATCATGTCTGAATATTTAAATCTACTCAAATGTTACATTTATGTTGTTTTGTTCAAGTTACTTTTTATACTGGGACTTAAGAAGAGCAATGCCTCTTATTGATAGTACATTATTTGGAGACACTCCTGTTGTTCCAACCCACAAAAGGTTTAATATTCACAAAGAAAAATAATAATTCATCAACCTTAAGGGAGAAGACGATATTCAGTTCTATTCCTTTATTGGCAAGTACATGTTCTGTAGTCTGATTTTTAATGGAAGCTGCCACATGTCACTCAAGCGAAATAGTGCTCACTGTCAAATACAAATCACACAATCTCAGTCTTACAGATGAGGTGACATCTGCTCTGTGATTCATAAAGCAACGATAACAAGTCAGCTAATAATTTTTTATCAGACACCAGACCATAAAACATCTAACCTAATCAGAACCCTTTCCCACCCCCACCCATCCACGTAACAAACACAAAACAGTGTCATCAGTATACAGTGTTAAATTAGTGGTAATTCCTCTGTGAGTACAGACTGTAAATTAACTCAAGTTTTAATAGAAGATACAGTCGGAGAGAGTTGGACACATAGCATCTTTGATCTTTGTCTGCAGCATCCCTCCTGTAGTCTCCATATACAACTGCCACATCCATTGGAAAAGCTAAAACAAAGGTCCACAGCTCCCACCCAGTCTACCTGTTAAAACTGCAGAAAGAATATTGAATGCCTTTTTAAAATGCACAAATGCTCAGGAAAGTGAAATTAGTGTAATGCACTTCACAATAACCTTCTCAACTGCCTTTGGATGACACCAAACCCACCATATCAATATGGGAAATATGAAAAGACAGGATGCTGTCTTCATGCATGACGATGGTATATTAAAGCTATCACACTGTTAATGTGTTGCGATCTATGCTGCACATTGACAAATTCTAATCACATGTCTTAACATGTCAATAAAGTACTGAATCTTGGATGTGTCCACACGGCAAGCAAAGTCCCAAAGAATCCATTAACGTCTTGAAGAGGGATAAGTGTTAAAGTGGTGTTCATTGACATTTTCAGTAAATCTTAATTTTGTCATTAGATATGATTGATGGTGATATATATCATATATTAATATTTCTGATAAGGAAATACATTTTAATCATTAAAACAACCGACTATAACGGAAAACCAAATGACTCAAGTTAAAACCTGAGTTACTGTGGCCAAGAGAAGTCAACGCAATACCATTTAAAGGCCCCATGAAATGAAGAATAAATTTTCCCAGTTTTAATCCTGTGTCCCTGTGTTAATTGTTCATGTATCTCTTGTTATATGCCAAATATATGTCAAAAAATCAGTATCAGAGTATTTTTACCTCAAAATCCATTTCTCTTCCCGTAAAACAGTTTCAAATGTTTGATGACTCATCCTGCATTCAGGGGTGTTTACAAAAGTTCATCCAATCAAATCAATCAATCAAATGTGACTCTGGGTGAGTAGCTAGCCATGCCGGTCATATAAAACAGCACTACATCGTTTGTAGTGCTACTTTGTTTTCATTTCCAGAACAATGTGGCTGAGGTCTAATTCATTCATCTCTCCTTCGTCCTCCTGATCTGACAACAGGTGAGGGAGGTGTGTGTGGAGCCAACAGTCCTCTGTAGCTCTGTTTTTCTCTGCAGCTCTGTATCACGTTTAACTCTGTAAGCCCCACCCACTTATTTTGCGGTCCAATCAAATGCAAAGGATTTGATTTAAATCCCTCTTGTAATTTTACACTGCTCTAATATTCAGTTTCACTGGGAAATACGTCACAGTAATAAAGCTAAAGATACTTTAACTTCCACTTCATGGGGCCTTTAAGTAAATATCGGCAAAAGGACAAAACACAAGTTAATTAAGAAAACATCTTCACCACATTAGCCGTGTTTCCATTAGATTCGCAAGAGAATTTTAAGTGAACTTTTGAAATGTCACAAAAAGGAAAATGCGAATTAGTTGCGTTTCCATCAGTTTGTTTGAAGCGTATAAATAAAGCTACGCAACGCAAAGTTTTGTCAGAAGATGGTCTTCTTAAGTTGTAGTGCTAATAAATAACAAAAAAGCAATTTCCCATGACTTAGCTAAAACGTGGGCCTTTTGTTCCTTTATGTGCAACGCAAAAAGCTGAGTAAAGGACAACAATCTACTTTGATATGAAATGTTTAATTTTAATAAAACTTATTGCTAATAATAATAAATGTCTAATCTCTGAAATGAATATTGCTACATCAGGGCTGGGCAATATATCAATATTATATCGATATCATGATATGAGACTAGATATCATCTTAGATTTTGGATATTGTAATATGGTGATTTGGCATATGTGTTGTCTGTCTGGTTTTAAAGCAGCATTACAGTAAAGTGATGTAATTTCCTGAACTTACCAGACTGTTCTAGCTGTTCTATTATTTGCCTTTACCCACTTAGTCATTATATCCACATTACTGATGATTATCTATCAAAAATCTCATTGCGTAAATATTTTGCGAAAGCACCAGTAGTCATACCTATAATATTGTCGCAATATTGATAGAGATATTTGGTCAAAAATAATATTTGGCTTTGATTTTACTAAAAAGAAGCAAACATTGGAGGTTCTGATTTTACTCTGCAGTAAAACTTCTATTTTATATGTTTAACAGTATGAGGATGGTCAACAAACTCATAGGCCAAGATAAGAAACCCTCATTGGGCAAATAATTTTCACTTTTTTCACAAATGATGTGATTTTGTTTATGCTGCCAGAATAGGTTCCTTAATAAATAAAAGTTCTTGAGGTATAATAGCAGCTATTGTTGGGGTTAATGCTAAACTCTGATTTTACTTTGTTTATTTTTGAGCAGTTATCATTAGAATTGATAAAATGTTGAAAATTATGTGATATCAAGAGTAGAGACTCATTAAGCAGGCTGTTTGCTGTGTGAACACATAATACCAACAAACAATGCCATCAATAGACGCTCATTGCCATGTTAAGAAGCCAGGGCATTAATGCAAACCATGGATTAACACCACGGAGCACAACATGTGTATTAAGTTCAGTTACAAACAATTAATTGCTTTTGGCATTCCTCAGTGCTCCCCAGCTGGCACAGCAAAACGGATCCTCATTTAGTTTTGGCAGGTGACACATAAATACAGAGCCCCCCCCCCCTCCCTCCCGGGGTCAGCTAAGAAACAAAAAGAACCATGTGTTAATCTTTACGCTTGGTTTAGAAATCTGTGTGCACGCTTTATCAACCATGTTCTCAGATGTATAATCCGTGCCCTCAAATTACAAATCCATGCCCACAGATTTTTGTCAGAAGGCTACATTACCCATGATCCTTAAGATTTTGTGTGTTCATGGAGCCCCCACCTTCACACACACACACACACACACACACATCGTTGGAGTGCTTTCTTGGATGACGTGGCTCAATATTAATTGACTATGTTTTAAGAAGGATGATTTCAAATTAAATATCCTCAGTGACATATTCTTGGAAATATAAAATTAAATGAGCAACTTCCCATTTTACAATCAGTTGTGTTTGAGCACATGGATTGCATATCCAAGGGCACAGTTTACAATCCGTGGGCATGGATTCGTAATTCAAAGGCATGGATTATGAATCCGAGAGCATGATTTATAAAACGTGCACACAGATTTCACACAGAGTGCAGATTTATATTTGGATCTTTTGTAGCCTCAGCTGACCCCAGCGGGGCTCTGTACATAAAGCAAGGTAGAGAAGCAAAAATTATGTGTCGTAGCATGTACATACATACAGAAAAAAAAAAAAATCAATCAAGCTGCTGTATCAAAGCAAAAACCATATATATGGAAGGTGCGATGGAGGTGAAACAACTGGCCTGTCTCTCAGAGTATTCCTTAGTTTGAAGACATTTACTTTCCCAAAGATTTGCTTGTTTTACAGTTTGACAAAACTCACAATGAGTGTGATACGATAAAATCCACAAAGGTACTCCATTTCAATTCTAATAAGTTGTAAAAAATATTTCTTAGTAAGGATTAGTGTACAATACAGCTGTGATTCCATTGGCTTGATTTAAACTGAATTGTGTATGAACAGGATAACATGAACCCGCTGATGGGAGGACCAGGACAGCCATGACCTTTTTATGTTTTGTGCAGCTTAAGTATTCCTGAAATTAACATTTTAATGTGTTTCAGTTTGTAGTTTAGCTAAGGCTGCTTCTCTTTTGAACTATATACAGCACACCAGCATACTTTGGCTGCTGTTTGGCCGATATTAATACCATATTTTTAAAATATTTTTTTAAACAGTCTTTTATTACTGAGGCATTTTGAGAGTCTGCTGAAAAACAGCTTTAGAAAAACCTATGTTTTCTTACTCTCCTACTGGTAAGAAAAAATATTCTCGAGTGAGAGCAGATGGAAATCAATTGAATCTCATCATTACAACTCAATGAAAGCCTGTGGGAAAACAGGGCATTCATTCAGCCAAACAGAAGAAAAATAATACTGAAAAGAGAAAGAAATAAAAATAATGAAATGGCGGCGCTGTGAGAAAAAATTATGTACTAGGTAATTGTTTAAGATGCACTGTGCACTGAAGAACAAACTGAGGTTGCAAAGCAATGAATTAAAAAACTAAATTGGCCTAATAAAACAGGAAGATTATTTCATATTATTCTTTGCTGCCGTGTTTTTGATTATATTTTGAATGCGGTTGTGTTCAAGAGGGTGCAGGGAGGGCCTATGCAGTACAATGAACCTGTTTCTCATTTATGTCCTTTGTACAATGATATGTAAAGCATTCCATGCATTTTTGGAGCTGTCAAAACTTCAGGGACAAAAAGAGAAGGAAGTAATGGCTTGAGACAAATCACAGTATACTGGAAAGAGTTTTTGTTATGCAGGAGAGGATGCGTGTGTGCAGACACATTTAGGGGAATGAATAAAGTGGCTGTGTAATTTTACCCTCATACAAAAGCCAACAGCACATTGATAATTACGAGTGGGGAAGATGACACTGGAAAAAACGGGAACAACAAGGTTATGCAAATGAGGATCAACACAAATCCAACTTATGGATAGAACAAAAAAATTCAGAACAAGGCACAGAATTTTCTGCAAATGGTTGAACTAAATAAAATTCGTACCAGCAGTTAGGGAGGTGTTGAATGGTGAAGCTCTCTACAGTGATTTCTGGCAACGTCTGGCGCACCCTCCCGCCCCCAACCCATGCCCTTCTCAGTTTACCGAAAAACCCCCAAACCCTCCCGTTTTTTGTCCTCTTTTGTTTTTTGTTTTTTTGTTGTTTTTTTTTTTACACACAAAACATTCCATCTACATCTGCAGACTAGACTAAACAACGGCTTAAAACCAGGCCTGTCTTTAAAACCCCATCTCTCCTCTACTCCTCGACCCCTCTACTCTCTCTAAAAGTGATCCTGAACCAACCAAACCTCTCTATCAACCCTGACTACCCCCCCCCCCCCCTTGCCCTGGCCCCAAAAACAGCCCGGTGTCCCAAAGAGGACACTAGAGTGAGGGGTCCTGCTTTGATTAGATGTAGTACTCTTTCTTTTCGTCCGAGTTGGTGTGGCCACCCTCTGCATTGATGATGGCTGTATCTGCATCCGCTGCATCGTCTGCTCCTTTGGCTTCGTGTGTGAAGTAGGTACCTGAAGACGATGGGATGAAGGACAGTGTCACGGACTGGATAATAGCCTGCTGCTTAGATGATACAAAAGATTAAAATATGCCCCAGAACCTAATTATGCAAATCCTCCACCATGTGCCCATTTACAGAAACCTAACACCAGCAACCTGTAATATTCAGATTATACATAATTTTCCTACTTTCTCATTCAAGATTGGCACATAAAAATCAGGGTTTTGAAATGATCTCAAGCGTGGGGAAGAGCATGGCTCACACCTTCAAATTAACCTTGTCAAGTTCAGCAAAAAAAAAAGAAAAAAAGGGAACTAGCAAGCAGCTTCAAACCTAATTTACAAGATTTATTCACATCGTATCACAGTAGAGGTTGATAATGAAGGCAATATTCCAAATCGAATGAGGAAGGACTCTGCCAAATGTGGAAAAAAAAGAAAAGCACAAATGCTGCTTGAAAAGATAGAAAGAAGGCCCTCAGTGGTGCTGTAATACAAGAATGGTGACCTGAGATACATTTAGATTGAATTTAAAAATTCTGTTATTGAGTGTTTTTTCTCCTCACCGTCCCTGTTTCACATTAGCTTATTATGACAGTTTGAAGAGGAAAAAATACTGAATCTGACATTTTTTTAATCCTGATTTGGGCCATGAGCAGACATCATACCAAAACTGATCTGGCTTTTGGCAATGAAACCTCAGTTTAAAGAGTCATGTAAGAATTATGCAGTAATCCACCCCCGCTGCTAGTTAATACAACCCAACTCCTACGCTTGTTCTCAGGGCTACGGGTCGCTTAAGGTAAGCGTTTTGTTGAGTAATTATTATGGGAAGTTACTGACAGAGGTAGTTAAAAGTTGCCCTCAACATTTCTAGATGAATTTTTTTTTTTGTGTGACTGCTCCGGGCTGCTGTCTCACATCCCAACCTCATTCCTCTGCATGGCTGTAGCCACAGAAAGAAACCAAAAAAACCATGTCATGTTTTCAAGACTCTTGATTATTATTGTTCTTTCATGAATATTCATATTGCATCAACATTAACTTGTAAAAAGCCCACAAGTCGCCACCATACACAGTGCCATTAGTTAAAGTGGCCATTTTAATTGTTTACTTGGATCTTGTTGTTATATTACATTGGAAAAAATAACATGAACAGCCTCTGAGAAATGGCATCGTGACAATGAATCAAAAGTGAGCATTAAAGGATAATTCAAGTTTATTACGGGTTGCGTCTTATTCTCGTAGTTTATTTATATCAGTTATCACACTTTAATTGCACCAAAGTAATTGCTGAGATCAAGGAACACGGCGACATCGCTACAATAATGTCAGACGGGGCAAGAAACACCAGCAGTCAGATTTTATTTGGAGGTGAGGACATCCATAATGTCACATGAAAACTGTGTGCATGCCAAGTGGAAACTACTACGGCTTGAATGCGGAAGTATCTTAAACTCCAATGCCACCGATGGGCTGCTAGATGCTGGCTCCAATTGACTCCCATTCAAAAAGCATTAACTTCTCTCTAGAAATACTAAGACAATATTTCTTTTCAGTGAGTCATTATGGTCTCAATCACAAAATTCAGGCCCTCTAATAAGTGTGCTGGTGGTCATTTTGGAAATTGTTGCTCCGTTAATGATAATTAAAGAGCCTGATGTCTGCCGCGTGGGTGTTGATTGACAGCTGGGACTCGCACTGAGTCGGACAGTTGCCGCAATATTTAATAAGTTTAATGTTACTTGATTACAATACCTGCTCTGTTGGCACAATTTAACTAAAGTAGCTAATGTTAACCCAAGTGTGCAGCGCTCGGTTTTCCTAGTAAGAGCGTGAAAGACAAAATCCTGACCACCTTATTTAAAAGTCCTGGCTCCAAATAGATGGTGCAGACCATAAGCTGCAACTCTAAGCTTCAAACAAGCTCCAGTATAAACCAGTGGGTGATGTCACACTTTACCATGTCCATCTTTATATACAGTCTATGGTGCGTGCACAACTACAGCACTGGAAGTCAAGATTGAACCAGGAACTGGTCTATAAACTGTAAACAGACAGTTTGGGTAATAATTTTACCATTCGCTTTACTTTTTATCTCAAAATAAGTTTGACTACCCCGGGGCTTTGTTTACAACCTCTCTGGTTGTCTGACAAGTTGTATTTCGTGTCTCCTCAGACTTCTTTTTAGCAATGTTCCCAGATCTCAGCAATGAAGTTAGTGAGTACAATGTTATTATTTTTCATAAAAATTATGGCCAAAAGTACAAAAATAAGATCCAAGTGGTAATAAATCAGAATTACCCTTTAAAATCTGCCTTGTAATGTTGCCCTAGGCAGCATTACAATGTGGCTGCACCAAGTGGTAATGTGCTAAGCCTTCAGTGCTAATAAATCACATAAGAGTCAGTTCACTGGACGTTAAGAACAGGATGTTTTGATTTAACAAACACATAAGCGACACAAAAGTTCTAGGCCACTAGTTTGACAGCAGTAGAGCTAAACTGTATCGTCAGGTCCAGACAGTTGTTGACAGACAGCAGTAACACAAGCCGAGCCAGCGTTTCACTGACTGAGAGAGTGAGGTTAATCACAAATAATGAACTACGGAGAGCTTACTGTGTACCAGCCCTATGAAGAACTGGAGATATCGTGCACCTTACTAAAGTTTAACACAGTGTTATCTCATCTCAGAAATGTTTCAGTTCACCTCTGAGATCCATCAGTCTCCAGACAAACCAAATCATGTTTACTGTACTTGAACACACAGCTCGTGGAAGGAGGCCTGAGGGGAAATACTGAGTTCAGTATTATCATAAAATAAAAAAATAAAATGTCTTGTCTACACCTTTAAATTCCCTCATTTACAGTACTTCCTTTCTAAAGTGGTTAATTTATCCAATTCCATTTCCTCCTGCATAAGAAATATGAAAGTATGAAATCTGTTATAGATTATAATTATTTCTGTGTTATGAGGGCCACATATGAGATGTGTTAAACTATGCAGCAGGACGGCGTGAAGGATGTAATCTTACTCATCATCAGTAACCCGTAGCCTTAATAGCTGACTTGCTATTATTTGGATCACGCGGAGGAGGTTTTTACAGAAACAAAGGGGCTACATCTGATTAACTGCTGGTTCAGTTTGTGTTTTACATGCAAACAATGTGCTGCTGAAAAATGCTATTAATAAGGCATTGCATTAAAATATATGGACAATATTAAAAATGTATATGTTGACTTGATTTTTAATGTAAATAGATGTTATATATTTTTCCTGTAATATTTCATTTATATTCCTGTAATTATGTAAGTATTTGCTAGTTTTTGGTGCATACTTGTAAAATGTAAATTGGGCTGGTTGGGTTGCTCTTTAACTTTTTTTGTAAGCTGCCTGTTTCAGTAACATTCAATGGTGAGTTTTGATTTTTTTTTTTTTTTTTTTAAACCAGATTATGAATAAATTTAAAGTCATGATGGGTTTTTTTTTAATGATGTTCCTGATGTTAATCCTGAGTTAATTGTCTTGTTTTGTTCTTTGGTTTATACTGTGTGATGAAGCCAAAGACAACTTTCCACACTGCAGATAATAAAGTTCATAACTAATAGTTGCAAAGTTTTATTTTATTGATATACTCAATATTCCCAAACACAGGACTCTCACAGAATATTTAATAATGCTATATCCATTTTAATGTGAGAGCCTTGGCCACCGTTGCTATGGAGAAGAAGCCAGTGAGATAGAAAATTCAACAATTTGTCGGTGCCTTCAGTTGAAGAATTCAACCCAAATTACCCCGAATCAGAAAGTAAATGTATTTAAGCTGCAGATTTCTAAAATGTGTATTCTTTAGCTTCAACTCGCCTGTCCCAACTGTATTTTTTGTTATATTCAATTCATGATGTAGTAACATACTTTCTGTTGTCATTCAATGGTGAGATGATGATTTTATTCTCTTGTGATATTTGTATAAATAGAGACTGTTTGATTGCAAAGTAGTAGTAGTTTTTCATGTTCTCCAAATAAGGAGGCAGAGAGTCATTTGCCGACTATTTTAGTCAAACTTGAACAGTGCCAATGTTAGCTTCTTAAAACACCCACATCAGGTTTTCCACACATTATGCCGGTGGTGTTGTGTTGGCTATGGTGTTATTGACTGATTGTACCAGTTTTACTGCTGTCAAATCAGTGGCCCTAATGTTGCTGCGCCCAGTGTTTGAACACTGCTGTTTTACTTTGCCTCTTCCTGAGGATGTTGAATATTTTAAGATGGTTCAGGTCGACAGACTGAATTGACTGGACAGCATCTGAGTGGTGATTGGATGCACTTCACTGTGATGGCTTCACTTATACTTTAGACTGCATAGCTTTAGTCATAAAAAAACAAAACATAGACAAATATCTTAACACTGGTTATAAAGCTGTATGTTCTGGTATACTACCTTTGTGTCTTGCAAAGTAGCGCCCCAAAACGATGAGTAGACAGAGCATGGCAAAGACAACCACAGCTACCACTCCTCCAATCACTGCATGGTCCACCGTTCTGGGTGCTCCCTCTCCAGCTCGTGAATCTAAAAGTAAAAGAAAAACAAACTCAGTGCAGATAGACAACAGTAGCAGCAAGCCATGATCCCCATGGGGAGTTAAATGGAAGTAATATGATAGATATGTAGATTATATTTCATGTAAGGCGTATAAATGGAAGATCTTTGCAGTACTAGAAGTGCTTAAGAGCTGCTGCTTTGATCACACCGACACATGTTACTGCCATTAATGGAAGTGAAAATATTTACCATGTGGTCCACTTGGTTACCTATTTACTACACACCTACACCTATAGTAATGTCATGAATTTTGGTACTGTGCTTCAAACAAAATTGACCCTAACCCTAAACCTAACCCTATCCAATACTCTCTCCTTTTTACTGAATGAACTCAAAGACACCATGGAAACAGAGACATACACATTGCAAATAGTAATCACTGGTGACCTCAACCATCTTTTAACCTAAACCTGGTACATCGTCTTCACCATTTTAAGGCCTATTGTTTGCCTAAACCCAAAAATCTGTTTTGGTGGACTTGCTATGCTTTTATTTTTTTGCTACTGGGTAGTTCTAGTACTTAACTGCTGATTTTTACATCTCCTCATTGGTCATAATTTTTATTAAAATGTTGAGTTCTTGACCTTGTCCATCATTTTGTGTTGCCTTCAATGCTGCAGATTTGAAATTAATACATGTATTTTATTTTGCAATATGCATTTTTTTTTGCTTGCTTTGTTTCCTCCACAACAAGATGTTTTCCTCTTGCTCTGTGTCTCTGGTTGACATTTTAATAACCACTCTATAAAATTGCCACAACAATAACAGTTTGGATTGCAATCAAGAATTGATTAACCTGAGCTGGAACAGGATCACCACATTTCTGCTGGACTGAGAAACCACTCAGTATTTGACCTTTCCTTAAGAATCTAATGAGCATGTTTCTTGTATCACCCTTTTGTAAAATGCTTTAAAAAAAATAACGGAAATCTGTGGAAGAAACTTTTACACAACCGTGCACACAACAAAACATTAACAAATTATTCATGGCAGGGGAATAGTTAATCATGTTTTTAACTTCCTGAGCAGGCTTTAAGTAAAAAAAAACAACCTGTGATTGGACAACAAGTCCCCAAAGCTATTGGCTTTAATGCTGTGTGAAAGCTATTGATCAAGTGTAAGGATCCATGACAACCCAAAGTTAATATCCATTTTTAGATGTGACTGGCCCTTCACGGCACAAAGGAGGAGCAAATTCTTTCATCAATGATGCAGACAACTAATATAGGAAAGTGAGTAGAGGTGTGGAGGTGGTGGAGAGACGATGATTCACATGGCTAAATGTTGCATTGAGATGTAAACTAGAATATGTTCTGTAGTCACAAAGCACTTCTATCTAATATAATGTGTATGATACAGATTAATTTTTGTGCTCTTAGCTTATTAAGATATGTTGCACCATACACTTAACATTTGCCTCCTAGGTAATGTCTTTTTTAAAGATTTATTTTGCAGCGAATGCCAGAAAAGGTGCAGTCAGGACACTGAACAACAGCCAGTTCTTAGCAATCTGTTCGCGTGGAGTAGACTATCAGCTTCCACCATCCATTAGCTGTAGTAACTCACTAAAACCCCTCCACACTCCAGCCTAGTTCTACACTCTAGGGATTTACTGAGTGAGCATCAGGAAACAGAAAGAGCAGGCCCCAATTTGTTAACGAATAACAGAGAAACAGAGAGTGAAACATCATGGATAGCCTCAGCCACCACCCACCCCTACACTCTTGCATTACTCAACCTGCAGGAATAAAGGGGGGAGTGGAGGAGGCACAGCAGAGCTGCCTGTCAAACTCAACAAAACATTACCTGATAGATCTAATAGGTTATTTTGACTTCAGATTTTCTTTTTTAGTGCTGGGCAGATTCAATTAAACTGAGCAGGAATCCGTCTGACATCCAATTCGCTCTTGTCAGGCTGCTAAAGCTGTGCTTTAACACACTTTCCTATTACAATGTTAATGTGGACTTTGGCTTTAGGGAAGGGGAATGCGTGTGTGTGGTGAGGTCCGGGTGGTGGGGGTGACTTAGGCGGTTGTAGAGAATCATCTTGGTTGTCTATTGCAAACTTTCCTGGTTTAAATTAATTTCCTATATAGAGGGGGTGATATGGATGAACATGTCATATGATACAGTTTGTTGCTTCTTATCACAATAAGCTCTGTAAACAAGACAGCAAGTCAACCAGCCCTTTAGAGCCTTATCAATAGTGAAGCTATAAATGTAAAGTCTGGCCTGATGGTGGTGTCCACATGAACATTTTCTAATTTTCAGGACCATGAAACTCCATAGAAATCTGGCTGTTAAAAATCAATTCTCATCCTTTCCCCTTCACTTTTTCTCTCAAGTTGCTTTAAGGTTGTGCATCTTTTCGTCTGAAAGCTTGTTCCAGCGCTTCATTCAAGCTATATTTGATGTTTACACTGAGTGAAATATTCAAACCCAAGAGCCCATGTTTTATATGGCTGTACCATTCCATCAAAAGGAAATATACTACTACCTATGCTATCATTTTTACAGCCATTTCCCTCAATTTCAGCCTGACATTTGGTATCTGTGTAAACTTTGGGATCTCTACTAGAATTTAATAAAGTTCTGAGAGGTTTGAAGAGGTTCATTTTCAAAATACACACTACTGTTCACCTTTGACCTACCTAACTTACCATGATTGTGCTCTTACACAGTTTTCCTATGTGCTCACTTTCAATTTTATCCAATCTCCAATTCTCCAAATTTAGAAAAGCTGGCTGAACTGTTGGCTTGTTTTTAGCCAGTCTGATCATCTGACTACTCTTTCTTGTCCTATAGAAGTTTGTTGTGGCAATGCCATTGATCTCAGCAATACTTTGGTAAAATGTAATCATTACTGTAACTGATAGAAATGATGGTTAAACCTATGAAATTAAGACCCAAGTTCTAATAAATCTAAGGTATCCTTTAGATAGATAGATTTTTAAATAGTTCCTACATCCACCTGCCTTGTTAATTTGCTGGGTGGGATTACATACATACTACATCATTTCAGAAATAAACCTTGAGTCTGAACTGTGGGTGTTAATGAATCCAGCAGTTCCTGTCTTGTCTTTATCAAAGCTGACAGTTTATTAATATGTATGTTTTCATCATTTCTTTTTGCAGCACTTTGTACCTAACTAAAGAATAATGTATTAAATAATCCACATGTCAGGAACCTGTGATATAACATGTTCAAAACACAAATAAATCATCTTCAAACATGACAGAAAATAAAGAAAACGAACATCATCTGAAATTCTAATAACACTTGATGTGGTCTACCTATAAACAAAACAACAAAACAAAAGAATTCATATATTTGTTTATTTTTTTTGTCACAGGAAGATTTTGTGATTTTTTTTAATGTCAGTGCTAATACAGTAGATTTAAGTGTGGTAATGTTTTCATTTCTGATCGTGCACTGGCAGCTATGCTTTCCTGACATCCTCCTTTCTCACCCCAATTTGACTGCAACAAAATCTTCTTAAAGGTGGATTAATAACAAAAAACACATTAACAAATGTGTAATTCAGGCATCACATACACGCTCTTTCCCAAAACCAAAGCCGAATGAATCTGTTTGCTGGATCTTAAACTTTTTCTTTGTTCTTGGTGCTGGAATCAATTTTTTGTCTTAATCATACCAGAAAATAAAAAGGGTTGTCTGGGTTCCATATTTATAAAGAGCCTTGTTTATAAGCCCAAATAAGTGCCTCGATGACAGCTGAAAAGCATATACTTTCAGTTCCTGGAGGCACTCAGTCCCAATGATACCATATAAAGCAATTTGCATGTCATATCAGTGAATATCACTTATGAGCAATTACTGTCACCAAGTGAAATACAGTACATTTCTGTTATTATCTCACATGGGGAGTCAAACTTCAAATTGCACGGGTCATTGTTTTAGCAATCAAAGGAGCGCACATTCAAAGCAATTTGGGTTATTGCCTTTCCTTAAATGTCACTTCAGTCGCAGATGAAAAGCACCCATCAGCCACAACTAATTGTGAAGTGTGACTGCAGTTATTGGTTTTGATTACAAAATATATGTGTGTATATATCAGCTTACGTGTGGAGGCCAAATTCGCAATTAATATCCCAAAATGGTTGTTGCCATTTATACGACTATGTGAAAGAGCCAGGTGGCCGTTAGTTTTGAGTTGTGGCTAAAAGGAGAATTTTCCATGAAGTTTGATGGCTGTTCCTCCACCTTTCTCGTCACCCATAGACTCAAATGAACACTCTTGAGATTTTAGCATGTTTTAGCTCATTGTTGTGCTTATATGGCACATTAAATCTTTGGTTCAGTCTCAGTGCACCAACCCTGTTTTCAGCAGGCAGACAGATTAAGCAACAAGCTGGTAAAGAAAGTCAAGCATTTAGCAGCTAACATGCCAGATATTTTTCTCAGGAATTAGTAGAGACCAAAACAAAGGTATAAGGAGAGAGAATATAGGACTTACATTGACCAGATGAGCAGAAACATGACACCAATGGGATGATAATGTTGCTCTGTGTCTGGTAGACATGTAAAATGGTTGCTAAAATGTTATATCAGGGCTGTGAGTCTGTCAACTTGTTTTAGAGTTATTCTGCCCCCTAGTGGCCAACAATCAAACAATGCAGCTTTAAAGCATAAACATCACATTTTGTGGAAGTTGGTATTTTACAAGATACAGGTGATAAACCAGCTGTGCAGACAAATCTAGTATTATGATATTTTAATTTGTTCACAGGAAAGGTCGTGGAGTAAAAACTTCAGGATTCCTCTTTTGGGCACCATTAATTTTCACTCCGAATTTCATGGAAATCTGGTGTATCTTGTGTTATGGTTCAGTACAAGTGGATGCCAAGAGACACCAAATGATTTGATGAGCTTGAAAATTACTACAGCTTCTCCAGTCACCAGAGCTCAACCATATTGGGCACTCAGGACAGATCCTAGAGCAGTGCCTCTAATATAATGCAATACATTATGCAGAATCTTTGCTAAGGTGCCATGAAGCTGTTGTAGTGTACAGAAGCAGCCAGAGGGTTTGTTAAAGCACTTAATGCAGCTTTGGTTTGGCAAATATTTTCGTTTGTTGCTGCTGCCCGTTTTGCAAAAGATATTCATTTCAGAATGGAAAAGTACTGGCAATGTGTGAGGACCATGTGGACATCAAGAGAAAGAAGCAAAATGTCCAAATGACAGATGGTTGTTATACTACAAGCAACAGCACTACTTTATGTTCAGTAATTATAAACCTTAGCAGGATAAAGATGAAATTCCTAATCATAAATGTATACTATATATATGTATATATATGTATATATATGTGCATATGTATATATGTATGTGTGTATATTTATATATATATATATACACATATACATATACATACATATACACACACACACACACACACACACACACACACACACACACACATATATATGTATATATATATATATATATATATATATATATTAATATAATCAAAACTCATTTTCAGGGATAATCTAATCTAATAATCATTCAAGACTAGATTACTCTACTCATTTCATTATACTTATTTTTACCTCCAAATTTAGTTTAAGGCATTCTTTGTTTTTTAAAAACCAAAAGATGCAAAAATGTATGTTTTCATATTACGACCTTGCGGTCAGGATTTATCTCAACACTGACACACAGCTCAGAATTGCTTTGAAATGTGCCTGAAACATCAATGATTAATCACGAAAGGGCTTCAAACAAAGTGTCCACAGGGCTAAACAAAGCATGCAACAGTCAATCAAGAGTGGTCTTTTTGGCAGGGGGAGAGAAGCCCACCTTAAGTGGGAATGTGGAGTATCTCATTTTCATAGGACATGTTGACAGAGACTTGATTCGAGACAGAGGAGATCTCCTAATTGGATCTCCTAATCTGCTAATTAAGCATTAGTGATTTCACTGTTGTGCCCATGCTGCCTGCAGATAGAGGGGCAATCAGGAATACAGCAGCGCTATGTGGGTGGGGTGTCATAAGAGCACACTGGCTTGTCAAGATCCACTTCCATTGCCCACAACACTCTCGGTTAAAGACTGAATGTAATTAAAGTCTCAATGAACCTATTCATTGAACCTATTTAAAAATGTCAGTTAAATCTTTTGCCTCTCGGGTAGCGCATTACACTGCATACATACAGAGTGACTTGGCCTTGGATTTATTGAGTCTTTTTCAAAATGTCAAAAAGTGTTTCAATTTGAAAAGACAGTAGCGCCATTAAAAACACTGGGGAGAAAAATGACAGTAGCTGAGAGGTCAAATAAAGTCGAAAAAGAAATGATTAAAAACAATGTCATAATATTTTGACTTTAGTGGTGATTTAAGAGACATTTCTGGTTCATTCTGAAATGTGTTGTTTGTAATTTGAAAGGCCTCATTATTTTTGAAAAACCAAAAACATTCTGCTTGAGGATGTCAACCAGTTAAGGTGAGATGTCAAAAGAATAAACCAGTGATTCAGCGTTACACTTCCATGAAGTTGAGAGGCTTGTAAGAGCTAGATTTAAAAGAAAGAAGTTAAAAATCAGTGCAGCACAGGTTGAGATATCTTGACTTTTATTCCTTAGTACTGGTAAAGCTCTCATATTTCCCATAATGCAACCAATAGCATTTTTCATTACACTTCTCCTCAAGCTGTAAACGCTGGTGACATCATCAGGGTTATTTTATGTGTTACTTTATATGTAAAACCGGTGGTGAACCCCTTCAGGATCATGGCAGAGGATATGGTTTTGATTTAAATTTAAGAGTGAAGCGATTGACTTTAATGTATCACAAGAATAGATGTACCATGGATGACTCTAGGGTCTCACAGACATCAGTACAGAACAACCTTAAATTCCCCCTCCAGTCAAAAATCTGTTTGAGCTTCACTGTACAGAGTGATTTATGAGTTTGACACTTAAAAGCTGCTTTCACATTCATCGGCTGAAAGTGGAAAATTTGTCATCTTACATCCAAGTTTAAGGGGTGGATTAACAAGTATGATTTGTGACATCATAACAATTTTCGAGCCAATCGTGGTCCAGCAGGCAACTTACACAAGTGTTATATGGAAACCTGAGGCCTGCAGTGCACAAACACTGAGAATGGATTTCACAGAGAAGTAGGAGACACCTCGCGTCCAGCAGTTTAACTTTTAAAATTAACAATATTTGCCTATTTATAGATTTGGGGTTTTTAAAGGGGGAGAAGGAGGGGATGTCATTTTAAGGATTTCTAATGAAGTAACTGACCTTTTGTGTGAAAAAAAAACAACATAGATACAAATTATCAGTCAAAGCAGAGTATTTTTATGTCTTCAAATATGTCAGGAGGGGATCTTTAACATTAACATTAAAGGTGTAAGATGATGTGATGAAAGGAAAATAAAAATTCAAAATTGACAATGATAATTTCCTCAATTAATGATCTGATCTGCGGGGGCAAGAGCAACATAAGACTGTAAAAATGATGATCCACTATTTTTTTATTTATTTTTTTTTGAATCAGAAGGAGTATGGTTTGATGCTGGCTATGCTGTCCCCTTGAAAACAGAATCATTATTTCAGGAGGAGGAGAGAGGAATCTGTACAATTTATTATTTATCAGAGATTGCTAGAATTTTGTGGGATTTACTTTTCAAACTAGCTTTCTTTTCTACACCCACTCATGTTCCACAGTCTTCACAGAGTAAAAGACAAATACATAGAGACAAATACATTCCTACTCCTGTTCACACTGATCTGCAGTTACCTTTATTTCACCTGACCCGTGTGTATTTGGGCTGCAGAAGAACACTCAACACAAAACTAAACACACACACAGAGAACATGTAAACTCTAGCAGTGCTGAGCCTCTAGCTGTGAAGCAACAGTGCTAACCACTGAGATACTGAACCACCTAAGTGATTCCACAATAAGATTATCATTTTTAGTTGGGTAATCCTCAATATAATCTGCATCGTTTTCACATGAATTAATGAAGAACCACTGTGTAGCTGGCATGACTATCAGTAGCCACCATATCTTAAGCAAGCAAAATCTTCAATTGAATGGAAAAAAAAAAAAAAAAAACATTGAATAATTAAAAAACACTGGAAAGGAAACTCTCAGAAAACCATAGCTATGACCACTTGAGAACACAAGAAATCTCACACTGATACTACAACTGAAGTTTAAAAAAATGACTTAAGCACTATTCACACTGGATTTATTTCTTTAGGGGAGTTAGGATGATTTTAACATTATCAGTCGCTGGCAAGTGTGTAATTTTCATCACCACTTTCTGTAGGTAATAATTACAGCAGCAATTACCTGCTGTTTTTCAGTGAACTCACTGGTCCTCCTGTATTTCACGTTCCGTCTGGAGCAAGTCCTTGCTCCACACAACTGCATTTTATCAGCTGTAACTTTTGTGTGAAGAAGTCGAAAAAGTTTTAGCTAAACTTATGGACAGAAACTTGTTAACACTAGCATATAGGCATATTTTGGAACCATTATGATGACAGAAAAAAAGAGAGCAAGACCCTGTAAGTAATGTCAACTAAAGGTAGGAAACAGAAAGTATAATTCATCTGAGATAGTTCATCTTGTTTTCTATGTAAGCTCCCACGAGCCCAAACATGTCATCATGGGTTGATGCATGTCCATGTGTCATGATATAATTCTGTTCTTTTTCCCAGTAATGATGTGAATAAACCCCTGCTACTGTGCCTCTGACTTATTATTCTCTCTGTATGACGCCCAGTGTTTGCTACAGGCTACGCTTTGCAATGAAGCCAGGATGTGCAACACTACAGAAGTGATAAGTAAAAATACCTAAATAGGGAATCTGTACAAACATGCTACATCGTTACACCTATTACAACCAGGATGACCAGGTCTTTCATATTGAGTTGGGGATATTAACTGGCATAGCTTTATACTGTAGCTGTGTTTTGATTGGTCAGATAACGTAATGCCTGTCACTGAAGTGGCTGTTGTCAATAAAAGGAAGGTGGAATAAGTCGGTAACAACGAGCCAACCATGACAGTGTCTAAAAACACCAATAAGGAAGAGAGGAACACTTCCAAACAGTAGGTAAAAGTGTATAGGCAGGATAGAAACACTTCTAGTTTATACTTTCTAAAATATACTTTCTATAATCAGATATACGTCATTTCTAAATTCAGCATTATACAATTCAGTTAAAGTGTCCTTGCTGTGGTGCCATATATCCATGTAGCACAGTTGCCAGGGCACAATTTAGAGTCAAGCCTTGACTTCACTTTGCTGTAATTAAATTAGACAAACCAAAGAGGACAGTGAAACTCAATTTCATCATAAATTCATATCTTTTTTTTTCATTCTTTAATTTCTTTTGCTGCGGAAAGACAGTTGTAATTAGCCATTATACTGAGCCATTGTCTACTGAAAAGAACACATCACCATTGTTCAATCTGAACTCACTCTCTGGCACAAACTTGTGGGGCTGCTTTAAAAATAGAAAGCTCAAACCCAGACAAAATAGTAACTCATAGGTAACGTTGAAAATGAGATTGAATATTGTCTTACACCTGGTAGACAGGTGTGGAGCAGAATGAATTCTTTATATGAAAACATCTTTTCCAGGTCTATATTTTTTTATTCTGGGGCTCTACTGGAATATCTTTGCATGATTTACAGTTTGCATAATGTACAGTTAAGAGATGTTGGCTCCAGAGGCTACACAAGCAATAGTAGTCAGATTTTGCTTCTTTTTCCTTTTCTTTATGCGAAATATAATCATATCAAATACATCTGTTCATGTTCAAGCCTGAATCCAATCTGAAATATGCAAGAGGACAACGCCTGTGGAGCAACCTTAGCAACAAAGGAACGGACGGCCATTTGTTGGCATGTGTGAACGATTTGACATCAGTTTGATGAGGAAGTAGAGGTAATATTGCAAACGGAGCGTTCAGAGCAGGATGAAACCCTTGCTTTTGACTTGCATTTTTACATATGTTCATCTCATGTTTTGGAACTTTGACCTCGTTTAACATAGTCAACCAACATCACAGCAGTATATAAGCATGATATGTCCCCCTTAAAGGCTACTTTGGCCACAGTGCAACGACCGATCAAAAAAGTCAACTCATAAATACCTAAGACAACGACCCTTTCAGTAATTGATACAATGCATCCATAAAATGAGACAAGCAATGCTCTTAACGACTGACAGAATACAGTAGAAGACGGGACATACTGAGAGTGCAATACAAATAATATTAATATTTATAAAAAAGAGAATAGGGGAGATGGGGAGGAAGATCCCACCAGTCCACATAACTAATACAAACTATAGAAATATTTCCCAGCCCTTTTATTTTAAAGAAAAAACTGCTCTGCGGATATCCATATTTCAAGAGTTAACTGATGAAGATGAATGACACTTGTTATTCAGAAAATATCATATACACAGCCACATATGAAAGAACATGTGGGAGCTCACCACCTTCTTTTCAATGTTCAAAAATCCAAAAATGTGATTAGAACCAGCTGATGGGTCTTTGGCTCCATTTGAGTATATAAAATAAGCACACTCAGAACATAAACTACGCATGGTATTCTCTTTTGGGGGTATTCCTTGTGTGATATAAAGCTCTATCCATATAAAGAATTCTACTTTTGGTGCCAAACAATATAGACATGAGAAGGAAAGCAAATGTTCCAACTCCTTGCAAAAAATAAGCCAACAATGCATTATCTTCTAAGGAGCCCTGCACCTTTTTTTTCCCTGATAGAACTATTCATCATTTATCTAATCACGGCCAGTCTTCATACAAAATGTAATATAATTATGGGCTATAACTGTTCTCAGGATATTAAGCTGTATCTAGGCCACGGGTAGCTCGATAAACACCTTCTAATAATGGCTTTTAGTGGTCTCTAGAGTGCCTTATCCTAACACACTGAGGACTCTCTATGGCTCCCAAGACCAAATGAGTTTGTGGCTTGTTGCAGAGATGCACATCAGTCCTGTTAATGGGGACACTGTTTGAAAAAAAAAGAGGCCCAATGGAGCTTCTCTCCATTTGCCAGACTACGCTTTCTTCTCTCATGCGCTATCAACTCCCCCCACACACACCCCGACCAACACTCTCCTCCCATCCCGCTGTCACTGAGCTGCCTCCTGCCTCGGTCATTTCAGCAGCAGCTGAAAAACTCCCCAGGATTTATGCTTGCGGTTGTCAAAGGTGGCAGGGAGCCTGGTTTGTGCGTGTATGTGTGCTCATGTTGAATGATGTTTTTTAGCCTGACGCCAGACATCTGAGGATTCCCTTGTATTAGACTTTAACAAGAGATAACTGTGCAAGTAAAGGTCAAAATAAGTGATTGACAATTATTAAAATGTTCATTGTATAGTTAAAGCAAATGTCATGACATTACTTATCATCAAAAAGCAGAAAGTAAATAGTGTTTAAGTGATCCAAAGAGAAACATCTTGTCAAGGTCAAAGTCACAGAAATGTAAGGTGATGATGGAAATTGCCTCCTTAAGTCAAGTCTAGTGTCTGCTCTGCTCTTGGCACATTGATAATAACAACAGAAGAGACTGCGTGTATCCTGGTGTTATGAGACAGAATAGTATCAGTGAAATGACATCGGGGGCTTTGTGACTCATGTGATTCATACAAGCCTCTTCTGATCTGTCACAGCTGTGGTTAAGGTCTGGTTAGGTTTAGTTGACTAAAACGATCTGGATTAATGTTTGAAATTTCCAATGAGGGAGAAGGGGAGGATGTAATTTTAAGAAATCTTTTTTTGAGGGAAAAAAAATACATCAGACACACATCATTATTCTGAGCAGAGAGTGGTGAAACAAGAGGCGAGTCCACAGCTCCATTAGCAGCTGTTTGCTGTCATTATAAGCACAGCAGGGGGTTTAAGATAAATGCTAGCATCAGTGTGCTGGCATGCTCGTAATGTTAACACGCTAATGTGTAGCATGTATAATGTTTACCATGGTCACCATCTTTGTACAGCTGAGTTTGATGGAAATGTCATTAGTTTTGCAGGTATTTGGTTATGTGACAAAGTAAAAACTGGACCTGAGTCAGAGGATCACCAAACTTATTACAATTCATCCCGAGGGGACTTTGATTGTTTACACCAATATTCATGTCAGTCGATCCAATTCTTGTCCAGACAATGCACTCTGATCTTATTACACAGTGTCTGACAACATCATATACTGTTACTGTATAGCTTCAATGATAGCTCTTTATTGAATCTATATGTTTACAGTAGAGCTGCAACCATTAGTCGATTAATTGATTAGTCAAACAACAGAAAATTAACCGGCAAGTATTTTGATATTTGAATAATTGTTTTGGCCATTTTTCAAACAAATATGCCAAAGATTTACTGGTTTCGCCTTCTCAAATGTGATGATTTAATTCTTTTGTTTGTCATACATTACAGTAAACTGAATATCTTTAGGTTTTAGACTGTCGGTCAGACAAAATAAGACATTTGAAGATGTCACCGTTGACTCTGGGTAATTATAACTATCACTAATTACCACTATTTTCTGAAATTTATGGACGAAATGATTAATCAATAATTAAAATAATTGTTAGTTGCAACCCTAGTTTACAGAGAGGTCAAAGCAAAGTCTGAAAAGGCAAAGTAAATACATGCAGTGCTTTCACACAAAGCTCAACTTTGGTAACATAAAAATGTGTTGACCAATAGCAAGCCATCTTAAGAGGGCTGACCTTTGAGGAGAAGGAGAGTCTAAAATGGATGAAGCTGTTAGCTGTTTGCACTATATTTATATAAGCCTGCTCTTCCGAATGACAATAAAGGTTTCCTTTTTGTATAACTAGCAAAAACCAACAGTTGCCACTGCATGACCTGGATATACTCACTACGTCTTCAAAGTTCCAGCACCGCTATTTTTGCAACAATAAAAACATAAATTCTGCCGTGCCACTATCTTGGCACACTTTCTGTGACTACTCTGAAAGCTGATTTTTGCTAGACTGTATATAACACTTCTGCAAGCTCTTGCATATACTGTACATAAAGACTGGCTGCCAGCAGAGTAAACAAAGGAGTATAAAAACTATGTCAGCATGTCTCAAGAGGATGCATATAACTGAAATTTCATGTGATACAGCCACTTAAATAAGAGTAACTGCGGTATGTAGCCACCAAATGTGTCCAAATGTGTGCGGACATGGTCTTAATTTCTTCTGAATGAGCACAGAGTGGTTATTCAAAAGTACATCAAAGGGATCATTTGACCTTTGATACGCAGACCCGTGGCTGCTAGCCAATAAATACTGCAGAGTGAAGAGAAAAAAAAATGAAAAAGTATTCTGCCATTATGTAAGATGGAGGCCTAGAACATTTTCTTTGTTATCGCAGTCCCTGTATGTCCGCTTTGTCATGCTCTTTTGGCCTTCTTTGAGGAGCAGTGTTGTGGCACAATCTCTGTCAGGTTTAGAAACGCTTACAAAAACCTGCAGTGATAATAAAATCCTTTAGACGGGGCTGAGAACATGGTGTCGGCCTCTAATCCAAGCCTCACCTCAAAGGAAATTCAGACCAGCTTACATGCATGGATGGTGTGAAGAAAAAGAAAGTGCTATATTTCACATATAGTTCACATTATAGCCAGTAGTCATATCAGTGCTGCTAAAAGCTAGTGAAGCCAATGATAATGGATAATCTCCAAGACTGGGTTTGTCACATTTTCACAAAACATACTGAAGGTATTGTTTACTGATAGATTTTTTTAAGACGAATATCTTTGCAATGACAAATCCCTGGTTGTAGTTTCATGGAATCCAATTGGGAAAACATTTACTCCAGCTTTGTCTGCCAACACCAAGGCTGAGAGCCACATGAGGGAATAAAATAAGCACAAGTGAGTGACCAAAGCCTTGGAAGGCAACATTTGCTAAGGGACCATGGGAGCTGCAAGTTCAAATCAGAGAGAAAAAGGGGAAAGAAGGAGGCTTCATTTACACCAGCTATTAATAATCAATTTTAATTTCCTCTCAGATCAGGTTTTTTTTTAGGACTCTTCATATCTATTTTAAGAAGCTACCCATATCCTGTAGCACTGAAAAAAAGGTGTTTCCCCCACAAACTCTAGTCAGAATTCAGCTTTGTTTTCCTGTCCTGTTGTCATCCATGCCAACACTGACAAGATGCCAAGCTAACAGAAACGGTACTACTGTCTCTGTTGACAGTTGCTCGACTTAGCTGCTGTCATGGCAACACTGAGCCTAAATTCTAAATTGTATTAAGAGCATTCAAAAACATGGAGCAGGCAGGTCACATGCCTTGGGATGTTATTTTGCACCAGATTGCAATGTGGTTGAAATTACAACTAAAACAAGTGAGAGATAATGCCAGCTTCAAGCTCACCACCTGTTTTGTCTGTCTGCTTGGCGCTTAGAGGATATCAACCGAATTATCAAAGTGATTATCAGAAAATGTAAATGAAATATTAATTGATATCACATCAGTATAAATAGATCTATCTTTGCACTTTCTATCAAATGTACAGATGCAGATCTGATGATAATACAAAGTAACTGTGCCCCAAAGAAAAAAGAAGAAGAAGAAGAAAATGAGCATTCAGAAAGCCAATGCAAACCACTTGAAATCAGTAATGACATCCATTAGTACAACTACTGGTTAAAATGAGAGATAAAACCCTAAATGATCAATTGTATCTTGATTTTTGTAGGTGCATTCTGCAGAACTGGATAGATTACTTATCCGAGGCAGATTACTATCACATTACATCAATATAAAATTATTTTTTGCCAGCAATTACATTGATGTTATACATCAATTTACTGGAGACAATATGCTAAATCTTTCCGGCAAGAGGTTTAAAAGGGCTCGTGAGCGACAATGTGACAGCAGTTGGTGAGAGGCGGCTCCGATGGTGCAGGTGCTGCAATTTCAGCAGGTAGCAGAGCTGGGTGACAGATGGGGATGATTGACAGTGTAGATTAATGTGAAATTGTCTCACTGGTTTGTGTCCATCTGGTGGTCTAACGCAAACAGTTTTGATGAAATCAAGGAAACTGAAAAACATTGAATAAATACACAGAGCTATTAAAAATATTTCAAAATGACTTTCTGAATAGAAGTCATCTAAGAAAAAAAGTATTTAATGTATATTTGAAACAGTAATCCACAGGGACATAATGCAGTGCACCATGTGTTCATATTTTGGTTTGTTAATTTCTGAAATACAGGAAAGATAGGCATATAGCAGGATGCTTTGATGAAGAAAGGAGCCAGATTGGTGGGCCTGACAGCTGTCAACAAACTAGTTTCCCTTTTAATCATGGCGGCGATGGTTCCTTAACCTCAGCTAAGTAGTCGTTTTTAAAGGCATACTATACAGGATTTGTCGGTTGCTGTTTGTAAACACAACATTCAAAGTTGGCCCCTCCTCCCCAGCTCAACGACACTAGAGCGAGCTGAGAGAGAGAACGAGAAAGAGAATACTGGTGGTTGAGTGAGCTAGAGAGCGAATGAAAGGAGGAGCAGTGGAAGCAAGAACAAAGCTGTGAATCAGATCAGTAAGACGTTATTTTCTAGTTGTTTCATTGCAGTTATGTTCTAAAGCACAAGTAAACATGTCCCTGTTCATCCCGTTCGCTGTGGCCTCTCTGCTCTCTGCACGTGTGAGTGTGTGTGTGTGTGTGTGTGTGTGTGTGTGGAGGTCAGAACAGTCCTTGGTCAAACACAGACAGAGAGCAGAGGAGAGAGACGGAGACAGTGATGTAACCTAGTCGCTAAATTTTTATAGAGTCCCGACCTCACACCCTGCGTGCTGTTATTGGCTGGGGGCTACACACCCACTGCCCAAAGGCTGACGGCCAGAAATGTCCCGAACACAGCAAAATACAAAGAAAATACAGGCAGAGGGCAGGGTCTCCGTAGATACTAGGGATGTGCAGAGATCCCAGTATTTGCATTTGTATCTGTATTTGTTGAGACAGCAAAATTATTTGTATCTGTATTTGTATTCCAATAAAAGTGGAAAGAGGCTTAAAAATCCTGTTTTTGTTTCTATGACACTTTTAATTTTAGAAAATGTGTGTGAAAAGTGTTACAATAAGTGTTCATGAATAAACTACCTTACGAAGGAGGTCCCCACATCGGGTCTTGAACTGGAGTCTCCCAGATCATAGACGACTGTGCTGACTACTGAAAACTAAAACTTTACTCACTGCCTCATGCAGACAGACCTCTACCTATTTATACATCCATAACACAGAGACAGCACACCATGTAACATGTAGGGAGGAACTTCAAAGGCAATTATTGCTTTACACTTTTCATTTATTGCCTATTTTTTACAACCTAACTTTGTGGAAAGAAGAAGGGGAACAACAGGTTATGGAGAGTCCCTCGGGAGCACTTTGCATGTGTCAGTAGCTCAGCTTTATCTCTGAGGAACACCCCCAACAAATCATTTTTTAAATATTTGTATGAAACAAATATTCGTATAAAACCCACTATTTGTGCTTTGCCGAATGATGTATTTGTATTCCGGCACACCCCTAGTAGATACAAAGATACAGCCAATGCTACATATTTTTGTATGAGTCTATACATTGTTTCTTTTAAGAAAAAATCTGCATAGTATGCCTTTAACACAGAAGTAGTTTTTGTGTCTAAACCTAAACAAACTTTAACACAAGTGGTGACAGATCAGGATACAATCATATTAATGTTTTTTCTTTACAGTGATTTTTAACAGTGTGGAAGGCGCTGACAAATGATGTTGCCCTGCCGATGGGGCCAAAAGATCAAAAAACACTTATAGTATATGCGTTGTTTTAAAGGCAATGATAAACAATACATTTTGTTTGTAGGACATGATGAGCTAAAACCAGCTATTAGCTGATCATCAGCTGCTAACAGTGAAGTAACTGGATGGACAGCATAACCCGCAATATCCACAGCAAGCATTTCATCCTGTCCATTCAGTCTCTTGCTCTACATGGTCACATACTCTGTTTTAATGCAGCCAATTGCAAGATACAGCCGTTTGCATTTACAGTCATCATTTTTTGTCTCTGGTGTCAGGTGTCAGAGGTAGTGTGAAATTTGATCACGGTTCATAAATAGTAAATACTACCCAGCTGTGCTGCAGATAGCCTGCAGATATTTGATGATCACAACATCATCTGACAAAACAAATAAAAAATCCAGGTTGATGACAGCATCTAAGCAAGCTGTAAAAGACATATTAAATACGCTTATAAAACTAGACAAATAATGGCACAACAACTCTGAACTACATTATAAATGTGGCTGCTGAAGAACAGATGCTCCGCTTCTCAAACGTTTCCAGTGGACATTGAAACAGTGACAGAACCGTGCCAACAGTGAGCTGTGGCGCAGCTGGAACGCGATGCAGGCGGACCCAGTGGACATGAGAAGTAAGGCTGTTCAAGCCAGGGTTAATAAATAACAATATCTCAAAAATAGATTCAATCATATAGGACTATGTAATGCTGCTGAACAACTTCAAATTTCAACAACACCAAAATAATATATGTAAAGGTGTGCCACTTGTTGGACTGCTTAACTCAATGTTTACTCACTCACTGTTAATCTTAACATGTTTGCTGTTCAGGCTGATTAAAAGGATCAGATGTATGTCACAGGTGAGGAGAAAAAAAAAATCACCACTGATTACACTAACCTGTCTATTTAATTACTTCCTCATCTATTTCATCATATGAAAGCCAGATGGAGCCTTAAAGGTTCACTTAACTTTCCGCAGGAGGTGAGTTATGAGAGGAGAAAGAGGTTTTGGAAGGGGGACCCCTGTTTGTCACCTGTCATGCTCAGTTGTGAGTCTGAAACTAATTAATGCAGCATATGTGCCTCATTTGAAGAGAGCCCCTAAGGCAAGATCAAGACAATTTCACATACAAACACATCTTTCTGTGTGTGCACATATACAAGGCAAGTCTTAAATGAAGGGATCCCACTGTGGCAGTGATGCAAAATGTACTCCACATAACTATTGACCAATGGGGAAACTGGAAAAAACAACTTCTGTGCAAATGCTGCCCAGTGTGTTTCACTTAACTCTTTCAATCCTTGGTTGTATTTTCTCTTTATTTACAGGCTTATTGTAGAGTCATTGGCATGCACTGATTTCCATTTTCTTATTTCCATTTGTTCCTATCAATCAGTTACCGTAACTACAGTCGTCCCCTAACCTTAACCCTTATTGTAGTCATGACAGTGAAGGAAGCTGAACTTTAACCCACACCACATGTTTCTCTAACCTTAACAAAGTGATAATTTTAACCCAAACCATGATCTTTCCCTAAATCTAACCAAATGATTTTTGTGCCTAAACCTAATCAGACCTGAACCACAGTGTCACATTATAAAACATCATTATCTTTTAACACTGTAACGGTTTTGGAAAGCACAGCCCTGATGGTTACTACAACGCTACATGTCATTCTGGGGTGCATGGTCAACCTATTTGGTTGTTTAATTTACTGTGTCCCCTGAACCTACCACTATGTCATGTAGTCAGTGAAGTAGGCAGTGCCATCTGTGCCTTTGACAGTCAGTCAACCCATGATCATTGCGCTACTGTTTATAAAGACTGTTCATGTCTGTACTCAGCACAGGTAATATGAATGTACACATGCTAAATGTAGAGCCCACACAAAGGGCATAAGGCTGTCACGGTACCCCAGTAGCCTACTGGTTGAAATGCATACAACATAACTGCGATGTCCACTGTGATTCTGGTGGCAGAACTTTGTTGCATCTCATACTCCTCTCTCTACCAGTGCTTTCTGTCTCTCTCTGCGTTTTCAACTATCGAACCGGCAACATGGCTCCCCCTGCCCTCCCCAAAAATCTTAGATGAGACATACTTTTCCTCTAAACAAAAATACTTTTCAAAGTTGGCTGCCCCATACAGCAGTAATCAAAGTCTTAAGAAAAAATCACTACATTGTTGCATGTCGTTGCATGATAGTAATTTGGCACATTGTGTCCTTGTCATTTAATGAATGCCTTTTCTCTTTAATGACATCCAAATGTGACAGCTTAGTCCTTGGATTAACAAGAAAAGCCCTGTCCTTCACCTGCCACAATCCTGCTGTTAGCAAAGTGGCCATTATACCGCTGCATTCCTCTCCACTATTACATCTCTCTCTCAATTATCCCACTACTTTCACACGCTTGCTGACAGCCGTGTTGGCAGGTGTGTCCTTTCCAGACACACTCACCTCTCCGGATGGGAAATTAGTGAGCGCAGATAGCCATCAGCTAAAGCAACTGACATCTTTCACCAACATGCCCTTTTATTTAGCATGGGGAGATGGAAGTAAGATGAGAAGAGCAAACGCTGCTTGAACATCCACCATCAAAGTGCTGGCTCTCAACTGTGTACCACTTTTGTGCATTTTTAGAAACAAGCTACTTGCAGGGATTTAAACACCAGTCACCAGTTAGTGACTGGTGAACATAGAGACTAGATGGAGAGTGAATATTGGACTTACATTTGTCAAGTCTCCAGAAACATGACTCTAAATTAATGCTAATGTTACTCTGTGACAGCTGGATGGCCGTATCAACTTTACAACATACATAATATGTCAAATGTGTGATTTAAGCTTGTTGTGGAATTGTGTCCGCCTAGTAGCCAAAATATGCAGCTTTAAGAATACTGACTGAACTGTGAAAAATTTGAATCAACCTTACAAAAACCTAAATACCCAAAAGCAGTACAGATGGCATGTCCCCAAGTATTGTTTAAGGAGCTATTTTTGCTCTAATAAAGACAGTTTTAGTCAAAATATGTTGGGTCATTACTGTGTTAAATAAGGCTTTGAATCAACTTTGTTCTATCTCTAATCATGAGTTGATATAGCTCACATCAACTCTGCTATTCTATTGTCAGAGCATTTATGAAACTATTTTCTATAGGTTTTGTTTAGAATGAACACCTTTAACTCTGTGCATCTCACAAGTGAGAATGACTTTGTACCAAAAGAGCTTCAGAGAGCCAGAAGTGCTGAGGTGTTTAAATACATGCATAATATAATCAGTCATTATGTCTAATTTTCTGGGTCTTTCTCATTTCAGCTAAAGCCTAATTTATAAGAACAAAACGTTTCAACACCCACTTCTTCAGTCCACTGGCAGCTCATCTCAGAGCCTCTTCTTTTCTCTGCTGCATGTTTAATTTGTTCCTTCTGCCCTCCACTGTACCTGGCCTATTTTAGAAGGAAATGGACAATCTCTGGAAGAGCCTTCCAGCTCTATAATGTCTCAGCTTTTTTTTTTTGGGGGGGGGGGGGGGGCACGACAAGCGGGGTATCTCCATGGCAACAACATTTCAGAGGCTATGAGGAGCCAGGCGGTCAGTGGTAATGCTTTTCTAACAGTCTCTGACTCGGTGTCACACACTGGGCAAAGGAAAATGGAAATATAAACATGAATTAACATTTCAGAGAGCCCTGTTGTTATCAGAATTGTTAATTATTTGCATTAATTTTAAAAGACACTTGATGCTCTTGGAGCACTGGGTGAAATGTCCAAGAGGACTCATTGGCTTCCTGAATTGATTCAGTTCATAATAATATATCCAAATATCTAGATATATATAGAAGCTTGCAGAGAAGCCGATTTGTACACCCTCGAAATCTAAACAACATGTCCAGACCTGCTTGTCAAGCAAGTTGATTTGGTGATTTAAGTCCTCAAATAGAGACAAAAAAGTGAACATGCAGTGAAGTGTGAAGTGTAAAAGAAACAGTCACACAAACATCTCAGTGAGTGAACTCCAGAGAAGCATAATTCACACTTTAAGTAGAAGATGCTCATGGGGTCCCACCACCATGTTAAAAAAACAAACAAACTCGAGGCTATGTTGACGTCCTATTTCAGGTACCACAAAACTATGAAATCAACCCTGTCTCCTAGAAACTACGCTCATATGTTACTGAATTGTTTTCCTAATTATGTTGCATCATAATCAACGCTTAGATTATGTTCACAACCAAAATTTTTAAAATAAACGAAGAGCTACAAAGCACAGAACTTTGTCACCACTTCGACACTGGGATTTGCATTCTAAACCCCTTTGTGTAGTTAAGTTAAGACAACAAAAGCACTTTGGTTTAAGTCAGTGAAAGAACAGGGGAGACTGGCTAAAGCTGTTGCCAACTTCAGGGCTAACCCCTTTCACTTTAATTAGCAGGTGGCAAGCAAGACATGAGAACTCTGCTTGGGTCTTGAGCAGTTGTAGCACTTGTTCACTGACAAATAGCCTAGACTTTATACACACTGCACTGCTACACTGCTAACTTCATACTACACACGCTCTCTCACTCTACTGCACACTCACTTCACACACAACCTACACACTGAACTATCCCTTAAAGGAGCTTAAAGGAACACCGATCAACTTCCCCCTACCTGGGATCTACAGAAATCCTGCGGGTGACCTATTTTAATCTCAAAAGAGTGACTTTTGCTGAAAGGTGAGGAGTTTACATCTCTGAAGACTATGACCTTTCTCTAACCTTAACCCAGTGAGTGAGCGAGTGCCTGAAAATAACCATATTCTACTGCAAGATCGGATAAGATTGGAAATACATTGTCCCTCAACATTTTACTCATACTTTCAGGATCAACATTTTTGCAACTTGCTTGATATGTTAATTAACAACATTTACTCATTAGCAGAATTTCACTGTTCACCCTCTACCAGGAATGTGTACTTATTTGTATTTGTACGTATCTGAATGGTTGTCAAATAACGTTGCATTGTGTTACCGCAAAAGTTTCAGCTTTTACTGTACCTAGACTATTAATACAGCTTAGGTCTAATTCCTGGAGTGGGTGTTTGGGGGTAGAAAGCACGACAGCATATATTTAATTTACTCTGCTTTTCAGAGTTCTGTGGTCAGTTTCTTCTATTCTACTTCTTCTGTTATTTTCATTTCTCTGACACACGGGGAAATTAGAAAATAAAGTAGACCTCCCATTGCTCACAAGGCAGACACTAAATATCCATGTTCATGGTAATGAAGGAACATGTCACTCACTGTAACAGTGTGACTAATTGCTGTGTTTTTAATAGGTTTTGGACAACAAAGGAGGTCTGTGGCACAGATAAATCAGCTATTTAAGATTTTGAATACTTGTTTAGGATTGATTCTTTGTTGGTTTTGATCATGTAATGGCATCTTTTATATTATTAAAACTCTTAAAATGTCAATGTTTGTTCACAAATATAGCACAGTAGGTACTGTAAGTGCATAATCTGACCACCTGCATGTAAACACGAGTTTTACAGTAACCAGGTAACTGCAGGGCATGTGCATGATCTCTCTGATTTCCTGGCTTTCTCACAGTAACCTGGTGTCTTGTGGCTTGTGTACATATACAATAGTCATGGTCAAAGCAACATAAAGCATACATAATGGGTTATGATTAAATGAGGCAGTACTAGCCAGTACTGTCAACACTGACTACTGTTGATTCAACTTATTGACTTTCTTTAATCAAATATATTTATCATTATAATTATTATTACAAGCTGCAGCTGTGTTTCCATGGAATCAGATTCCCATATAGATCATATACCCCTTGGCAGGCAAATTAAACAGCTATAAAACTACTGTTACAGATACTGTAAAGTTTGTTCAGTTGATTATTTTATATCTTTCTTCACTCTACCTGCTTGTAGCTCTCTACCTGGGGGGGATATGTTGTTGATGTGAGATTATTGCTATTGTACTGCCAGTCGCTGACTCATCACTGTCAATATTTGCTGAATCAGTGCTTGAAATTTGAGTCATGAGGTTATGACAAAGTGAACGAACTGTCTGTAGGCTATTGCAGTGTTTAGTATTCAGACATGACATCCACCTAGATGACTGGCTGATCAGAGCTCTCCTCAGGACTGTGTGGGTGTGTACAGACTGGTTGACATCAGTGTCTCTCTTCTTTGTTTTATATCTGCACAGCTTAAACCTTGATGTATTATTAGTACATGTTGTTCATCAGCAAATTCAAAGAAAAGCTTAATGCAACTTCAACTCGAGAAGAGGACGAATCAACAAGAATAACTCAAAATCCAAAAAGATGAAAACTAAAAATAAATAGAATAAATACATAATTTGTTCCACTGGAATTGTTTTTTGTAATTGCTTTCCTTCAGCTTCATGTTTTTCACAAAGTGTATTTGTCATTTGTATTTCAATCTCTTCACCTTGTTTGCATTATACCGTAGTTTACAGTCTTGCTGTTTCTATAGAGAACTAGGATTGTGAGTGATGAGAGAAATCACTTCATTGTCACTCCGTTTGACACAGTGCCAAGAACTATATTAAAGCTCTTTGTTTAATTGGGCATATTGGTTCCAACGCCAACCAGTTTCGACCTCAGATGGTCTTTATGCAGGGAGGAAATAGTAAAGATAGATGTTTAAACCTGGTCTATAGACAATAAACCTGAAATAAATATTATTGCATCACATGATGAAATAACCCCCAGATGTAGAAAAAGCAGCTTTCAAAGTTATAACAAAATATTTATGTAATAAAAAATACAAAAGAAATAAAGATTATGTAGTCCCAATAGCTACAATTAAGAAAGTTATTTAAATTGTTAAACTGCCTGATATTTCCATTGAAAACCATATTGCACATCAGCATGAGCTTTTGGAATAAGCAAGTTCTAATTACATTTAAATATTCAATATAACACCTGAACCCTCCACTAATGTCCATCAACCCGTTGTGCAGATCAATTCATCTGGTTTTAGTCCCTGTTCTTTTGCCTTTTTCAAATACTTTATGGATGCAGGATATGGATACTGTAGGATATGGATAATATAACTGAATATCTATTGTTTTTATTGGTTTTTTTTTAAGCAAATCAAAACAATTTGACAGTGCAGTTAATAATGTGACTTAACATTTAGACTGTCAGTTGGTCGCTCAAACACTCAGCTATGAAACTGGTAAAATTGGAGTCATATATATAGTTAGAGAAGTAACAGGTTGCAAAAACCTGTGTAGCATTTTCACTTTACAATTTACTTAAGGATATACAGAAGTGATAATAAGGAAAATGCAAATGTTAAAAGAAGCATGAAAAACTCTTGGTTTCAATAGATTCTCAGTCCCTGAATGTTGATACTAAACAATTCTGCAAAAGCCCAGATTATGTTTCATGCTACTTAAAGAGCACACTACGTTCTTCATTGCATTGAATATTGGCAATGTATGTAAATCGTGAGGACCAGTAACATTAGTAATTCCTAGAGATACTGGGCTGCAATTTAATATGGTGAGCACTAGAGATATTTGAGAAAGTCAAACTGAAGGACTTTTACGTAAATCTAAAAAGTCACTTACACTCTTACATTATCTCATTTGTTTAATTTGGACCAATTAAATTTTATGTAGTAGAAGGGATATTATACTCAAAAGTTAAGCTTCTTGTAAAATGTGTTTTAAAGGGAAATCTTAAGATGATTCATGCAGTTTGTCACTGGCCTTGTAATATCTGCAATCTTGGTCCACTGTTCACTGCATTTAGTCCAAGACATATTCATGACACATCATTACAGTTAATTACTAATATTTAAAAGGAGACCTACTATGCTTTTCCTTATTTTCAGTCATATACTGTACATATAATGTTACAATGTCGGATGTTCATATTAAATGTGGCCAAAGTGTCAAACCAGGAGGTAAATGCTTCAGACTGCTCTGAATACTCAGTTTCCAACAGTTTTTTCTGCTTTCAAACCAAACTGACATCAACTCTTGATAGATTTCTTTATATGGCACTGCTGCAGCACTGCAGCGTGTCAGCTGCTCTTGTTGGAGTTCAGTGCTCCCGTTATTTAGTTATTTGAAAGCTGCAAAAGCAGGAAAGTTTTCATCAGCAGTAACTTAACACGACTGATACAGCTGAAGGCAATCAGCAGACAGTAAGATAAGGCAGATATCTGAAAGTACAAACAGGGCCGCAGAGAGAAACTAAACTTTAAATCACAGAGATTAAGTTAGAAGCTACTAAAAGTACTGAGAGCTGAACACAGAGAGGATAAAGATGTCACACACAATAAGCAACTAAGTTAATGAGAGTAATATTTACCAAACAGAGACGTCCTGCTGTAATCTTTGTTGCTGCAGATGTTCTTGCTGTCCACTTGCATATTTGGATCGGATTTCGGCTCCAACAGGTACAGGAGTATTTGAGAAGTTTATATTTTGAATAAAGAAGAAGAACAAGATGCAAAGTCCAACTACTATTGTTTGTTTACACCGCCTCCAGAGCCTTGTTACAGAGCCAGAGGAAGCTTCCTGAAGCTGGCCAAGAGTGGGCTTTTAGGGAGGGGAATCCAAAACGGCCTGTTTCAGACAGAGCTTGAACTGAGGGGCTGCATAAAAGGCCAGTTGTAGGACACCATGCTTTCTTTTCTTTAATTTCATCGGATAAAACAATCTTTCTTTAATTCCAAAGTGAGGAGGTGAGTGAATCCAAGAGACATGGGGTAAATGCCTCACCTAAGACCTACATGAACTCACCTCTTTACCCAAGTGGGGGTCTGACAGCATGACACTGACCAAAATCAAACACTGTGAAAAAATGGAGGTTAAACAGACCTCCTGAGAGACCATTTCTGACTGCATAACTAAAATTATTGCCTGAACTAAAAGCATAAGCTGACACTGGAACCGGACAACTACACACACATTTGGACCAGAAAATCTCCACAGACACTGTTATAAACTCTGGCTCACATTCCTGAGTGATACCTTACTGCTTCTCTTGTATTTCAGCCAAATCTGACTTTCATGTGAATTAAATGTCTAATCATTATGTAAATCATGTAATTTGTTTGTCATAAAAATGCATAAAGAATGGTATAACTTTGATAACTGTGCGATAATCGCTTGATGAGATATTAAAATTTTGATTTTATTACGTTTTACAACATGTGATCATATTGCCCTTCTGTTGACTGATTGTTATGAAATAATAGTCATGTTGAGTTTATATTTGAAATTATGTTTGTAATGTAGTCACATAATTGTTGCTTTATCTTTTATTTCACTATGGTACTAAGATAGTTTGAGAAGTTAAATCAATATATATATATATATGTATATGTGTATATATATATATATATATATATATATATATATATATATATATATATATATAAACTCTGCCTGTCTTGTCCAAGCTAATAAAATCAAACTTTAGAAGGATTTCCCTTTGAGCTGGTCTCCAAAAACTTAAGACACGTTAAGACACTTCTATTCTCTCAAGAGTATAGTCAGGTTGACCTTTATCTGGTATTAAACCAAGATTACAAGAAGCCAGTGAAAGCCTAAATCCTCAAGTCAAACTGGCATGTCACTCTGAAGAAAACAGCAATGCTTGAACCAGATAGAGGCTTGCTTGCTGATAAAAGTATGACCAAACTGGACCCTGGTTGTCTGTTGTGAAAGCAAGGTGGTCACACAGACAAATAACCCTCTGCCAGGCACTCACTCCGTCATGGTGTCGCCCGGTAGCTTAGCCGGCAGCAAAGACTTTTTAACAGCTCAGTCTGAAATAATGCCCCACCACAGCACGGCCTGAGCTGGGCTGCACCAACTAAACTTCGCCGGTGACTCGACACTGCAGCTAACTCCAGCTCAACCAAAACAACGCCGGACCTGCCGAGACGACATCTCCGCAGAGGAAAATCTTCAACACAGTTGGCATTGAATGGGTTTTGCGAGCCAGGGTTGAATGATGTAAAATTCAGAAGATAATTTCTTTAGAGATGTACACTAGTTTTCTTTATCATTCCCTATATGTTAGCCTTAAGTCACACACACTTCAAGCCACTATTTCTAAATGTTTTTTTTTTCTTTAATTATTATCATTTAAAGACCTTATTATTCTTTTGCTTTATTATCCTATGCTTTATCATGTATCATTAAGATCTTTAGCTATGAATAAACGTCTTCATTTATCTTTAGAAGTAGTTACTGTGGTTTCTTTGAACACAGCAGATAGAGGTCACTGTTTTGAAAGGAACTTATGGTTTTATGAGATTGATCAAATTGAGTAAGATTTAATGTTTCCTCTGGACATTAAAGATTTCCCTTAAAAGAGTTGGTACCCTGATTATTACAAGGTAATTAATTAATAAAAGTAGATAAATGAGGAGTTTTTTGAACTGTGAATCATACAAAGCTTTTCTAGTGGAGTCCAAAAATAGAAATATAGAGCTAGAAATGAGTATAATAGGTCCCCTTTAAAGAAGGATTGTGAGCTGAGATATAACATCTGGAGCAACCATTCATGAACTCATAAATGTGGAAAACACATCACAAATGAGAATAAAGCAGCTGTGGCCTGGGCAATATAAGCTACCAACATCATTTACAGAGAGGAAACCACTTCACTACTGCTGCAGGCATGTCTGTCTCACAGAGTAAGTCATACCATGTCAGGAGGCACTTGAACTACCTCAAGTCCCACCAGGATCACTGTGATGCATGAAACATGCCAACTTATGTTGATGACATCATTAATCAAATTCATTGATGCATAAATTTGAAAATATGCCTAAACCCCATATCATGTATTAAGATGAACTTACTGAGTAAATGTGGTTTTCCTGCCTACTGTGTAAGCTTATGTGACATGGTGCTTCAAAATCAGTTTAAAACCAATCAAACCTATCAATAACATTGAACAAGTAATTCCACTTGCTATAAAAGTTATTTGAAATTAAAAGTGAAGTTGAATGCAACCAAAATGCCAGTTAGAATTATCCATGGCATTGTAAAAGTATGGTAGTGATGCACCTTCAAATTAGAAAGATCAATCATTGACATTTTCCATGGCAGTTGATGTAAAATACCTATTTATTGATGCTTCTTTGCCACGATTTTTCAAATTATTATTCTTTAAACAGTTCTTGCTTGTCTTTGATTGAACCCTTTCATGCATAGTGGTCACTACAGTGGACAGCTATTCAAAAGCCGTTTTCTTACATATGCATGGGGTTTAATGGTATAGTTGCACATCAGCCAACACAGTGGACTCTAGTGTGTCATCCCATACACTGCCATCTATTGGCCAGCCCTTGGAAGTGCAACACAAATTTCTCAAAACCATAGACTGTAAAAGCTCAAAACCAAGATGGCCACCTGCTGGCCAGAAATGCTCAACAGCTCAGGAACATCTTGCCAGTCCTTCCATAGTAATGGACCCTTGCAGGTAAATAAAATTTTGTAACATCACGTAACAACTAAGGAGTAATACAATTGTTTCCAAGTATTGATTTTATGTTGGGAGAAAATGACTGATGATGATTAATCACCTGTCCACTAAGTTGGACAAACTCCTTGAAAAATGCATTTAAAAATAATGAAGTTCAAATATTTTTTCATGCCTAAAGAGGAATAAAACACTTAGGAAAAAATTCTGACTGATGTAATCATAATTCATGCATGAAAGGGTTAAATATTTATTCAAATGCTTTTTATTGTCCTTTTTTGGTTTGTTTTTTTACTGAAAAAACATAACTGTGTTTTGCAAAGTGCTATTCAAATTAAGTTACTTGTGTCTTATTCTGCTCTTTTCTAACAGAACCTGCTGTCACAGCATGCAACACTCACAGTCTAGAGATTCAACACAGTGTGTAAAAAACTTGCATATAAATATGATAAAAATGCTTGGCCTGTCAATCAACTAATCTTTACAATTTAGCTTGATGTATCTGCTGAACATTTGGAAATATTAGTTTATAACATTTTTAATACAGTAAAATATTAATAAAATATGGAGGTGCACAGATCATTTATTTTTTTTTAATCAAATACTCATACAAATTTATTTTTTGGTAGATAATGATAAAAATTGGATTCTGGCTGTAAATTTAACTGGATTCCCCACTAATGGATTCCAGCTTCAGTCGCAATTATAATTGTAAAATCTCCAATATAAGAGATACTACCATATGACACACGCCATGTACTCTTAAAATGGTTGAAATTGTATTTGGTGAGCAGAAAACCTTCCCACCTTGAGTGTCTTTACCACTTTTACAATTAAACTGATCCCCTTGATAAGTGTGAATGATCCTAATTTATAATTTGTAAGAAAATAATATTGCTTTTTTCTACTGCAGATAGACAGTTGAGGTACTTACACTTCACACCCCTCAGCAAACTCTGAGCCCATCTGAGCCCCTGAGCAGTGAAAATGTAAATGTGTAAATATGTACATGTAAATGTGACTATTTCTAGCAGGCAAGGCTGGTTTAACAACCAGGCAAAGTGTGCATTTACCCTGGAGCCCCAGACCCTCAGGGGCCCCGAAGGTGCCAAATTCATGGTGTGTCTCTTAGTTTGTGGTCATTTGATCCTTTTGTTTTTCTTGTCTTCCTGTGTGACACTTTACATGAAGCATATTCCCAAATAACTTTGTGTTTGATTAAATTAGCAGAAACAGGGGGTTAATGGGGGGCTCATGGCTCATTTTTGCCCTGAAACCCCCTAATTTGGTCATCATGGAGAGTGAATGAAGTCAGTTTGAATTTCACTGATGGAACAAAACTGGGCAGATGCTTAATAGAGGGCTTGTGACCACACACTCATGAATTTGTTCACACAAATTAGGAAACTGCAGCCACAAAATAATGACGTGTATCATCTTCATTCATATTAATGAAATCGAGTAAATGAGGTCTATTTTTGCCTCCACAAAACATCATCTAATGCTGGCGATATAATCAGTCTCCGCCTAAGAGCGAGTTTTATTCTGCTGTGGCACCTTTGGGGAAACACTATAATTGGTTAGTTGGTGCAACCATTTCACAAATGCATTTCAGTTGAGATAATGAAAAAAACACAAGTATATCATGGTCAGGTTGTTTATGTTATGCCTGGCCTACGCAAGAAGAGTAAGTGAAATAAACATCTTTGTGGCATAATTATTGGAACAAAAATAAAATGTACCCTGACTGTTACTTGGCAGGTGCTCTGTGGCCTCAAAAGGCAGGTCCGTGAAATCAATGAATGACTGTAACCAGGCACAGCTGACATTTCCAGGGTGGGTGGCCTGGCACAATAATGTCTACTGTGCAACAGTTAAAGTAGGCATGCTGCAGAAGCAGGACACAAGAAAAAAAAAAGACATAAAGAGGAAAGTAAAGATACCAACCATGAGCTGCAGGTTCAGTGCTGGGCGCAGTGTCTGAGCACACAAGGAGAGGACATGGCAGTTGTGGAGGGAGGTGTGGAACAGGAGGAACAGCATGCAAATAAAGGAGAAATGGGGGAGGAGGCAGGGAGGGAGGGAGCGGGGCAGGGGGAGAAAACAAATGACACCCATAAGCAAGCATTCAGAAGACCAGAACATGACAAAAGACATAAGGCTTAAGGGAAATCAAAGGGAACCAAAGGCAGTGCAGAGATAAACATAAGCTTACACACTCACACACATACACACACACACACATACACACACATGCATTCGCACACAAATACATATTCCACTGCACACACTGGACGTTCTGCTCAGAGGGGAGCATAGCTACTGCTTGAGGAGATATGGAAAAGACTATTATCATGTGCTGTAGGCAGCTGTGGTGTGGAGAAAACACAGACTATCAAGAGGAAATAATTGTGCAGCTGTCCTAATGTAACAGTTTATGGCTTGGAAAAGACTTTCCCATCTATTCACGATGGGAATGCATGGCAGCGAGTCAAGTAAAGTTTTCGCGAAGTTACAACATTCAGTGTTACAATGACTTGATATGGATGAGATGTTCACCGACGTGGTTTGATGTAAGTGTTAAGTGTTCATGGAAGCATCAGAGTGTCAACCTTTTTAAAACCGCAAAAGCACTGAAATTAATTTAAAGTAGTGAAAGCAACTTATTGTCAAAAACAGATCATGTTCAGCAGGGACAGTATACAATTTCTTTGGCCTATGCTGTTTCAGCAGAGACATGAGCCTGTAGGCTGTCAAGTCACAGACAGATATTTGTGTAAGAGAGAGAGGATGGTGCTGAGTTTAATGTGTAATTGTTCAGGGAGCGATGCCACGCCTCAGCTCTGCCGCCAGAGGCTCAGGGTACAGGGAGCAATCTCACAAGGTGAGACTATATCAAGTTCATCTTAGAATTACTGAGAACCTCTGAGGATCCATTTCTCTGCAAGGTCCTTGAGTAGCTGAGACATGTCAGTGGTAAATAATGCCATAGGCCAGTCATTAGAAGGGCAATGTTTGAGCATATTTGGTTGAAGTAAAAGCAGTTAGTATCTCAGCATGATCTTCCCAGCAGTTCCATTATTGTGGAATGTTTTTATGCTTGTTTGCTGCTAAACAAGTGTTTCTCAATTGAAGCAAGATTAGTGAGTTAGTCAGCTGATTTTGGGCTTAACCCTGGCTTTAATATATCACACAGCTGGATCATTTTTAACCAGGGTAGATCAACAGTGTGACCTTTGCCACACGGCTAATCTGTTCTGGAGTAAGTTCAGTTGAGAGGATCGATTGAAAATGTGTAAAACAGCCCTCCTACACGGTCAACTCATTGGATCCTGACTACCAGCTCCTGAAATAGACTGTATCGAAGTTACAAGTAATAAAGATCTCTCAAACAAATCAGTAGACTTACTTTGCTGTCCAAGGTAATTGAGATATACACTAAATGTTTGTAGCATACCATTTACCCACTCTGGCTTCAGGTATCAATAAACTGTGTTTATAGTTTCGTAAATCCAACAGGATTCCTTATAACTATTGGTTCATACATTGTAATCTATTTTCTACATTTTATAGTTGATGTTTGTCTGTTTGTTTGTATTTATTAATTAATAAATAATAATTAATTAATAAAAATAACAATATTAAATTATTAATAATTAGAAGACTCTTCTCCTTGGTAATGACCTTGGACACTGACTGGCAGGTCTAGCTCACCAAAAAAAATATTTTAGCAAATTTTAAAGTAGGCATTATTTTGACAAATTGACCACATGTTCAAAATCTAAATGGTTAATTCAAAAGTATCCTCAGTAAAACAGTATATAGACTAGATAGAGCACTTCCAGGCATTTCGACCACACTTGACTAAATGAGGACTTGGGACAGAATAATTAAGATTGATGACGTTTCACAAGTGAGAAAAATCTTTTTTAACAAGTGAAAAATGGGGAAATAACTGACTGGAGGGGTTTTATTTTCATGAATTTAAGAAACATGAATTTTTCAATGGAACATTCCAGCAATCATATCTACAATCTTTGTAAAATATTTTTGAAACCTGTCTTGCTGTGAAGCAAAAGAAGGCTGGATGATGGCCTCTTTTTGTTACATCTCTGCCACCATGTGAAGACAGAAATAGACTAGTGGTTCATTGACATCAAAATGTAAAATGAAGCGTCTGTCCCTGCAAGCTTCAGTCAACAAAAAAGCAGCATGGCCTGCTAACCCTCATTACACTGTGGGTGGCAGCCATGTGGGACTGTTCAATATGTCTGCTGCTGAGTGATTGCCTGTCCATTTTTGAACATCCTTCTCCTCATCCACCATCTCTAACTTCACAGCTCAACTGAGGGATATGCAGTGTCCTTGCTGACATTCACAGACATGATGGGGACGCATCAGCTCCATGACTACTTGCCACGCTTCGCATGAGCCCAGGTTTAACTGTGACATGACATCCAGCTCAACATGCAGAGATAACTGCATGCCAATCATAATTATATTGGCAGAAATGCATTAGGTGGAACCCTGTGGTACTGAAAATGCCAACAGGCTGTTGGGTGTCCCCGCTGGCTACTAGAATACTTTTTTGTTGGATCCACTTTCTCTGACCTGCCTTCTCTACTTCGGGTTTAGTTTGTGATTTCCTACATTTGCCCAGAATTTTGCCACCCCCGACAGAGCTGTGTTAATAGAGAAACTGGTATCTTTTTCTCTTCAACAGTAGTTTATTTCCCTGTACAAACTGCTGAATGTTGGCGGAGAACAGTAAATCCAGGAGGAAACTATTGTCTGAGGAACAATCAGCATATCCTGATGTTTATCATATATATGTTTTAAGTTATGGATGACTTGTTTTTTGCCACTTTAAAATGGGACTGAATGGGACTCTTGAATCTAAGATTTATCACTGTGCTGGGCTTGTTTTTTTTTTTTTTTTAAAAAAGGCGTGGCAATGTTGTTCAGTCAGTTGGTCCACCACTTTGGTCCAGACTGAAATATCTCAACAACTATGTATGTATTGCAAGGAGGTTTTGTACAGACATTCATGATCCCTAGAGGAGGAATCCTAAACACTTTGGTGATCCCTTGACTTTTCTTTTAGCATCAACACGAGGTTGACATTTTTGGTTTCTAGTGACATATCTTAATAACCTCTGGATAGATGGTCATGCAGTGTTATTCATATATTCCTGTTCACCTAACATTGACTTGTAATAACTATGGTGATCCCCTGATTTTTCATCTAGTGCCATCATTAGGTCGAAGTTGACTTTGTCCCATTCTTTGGTTTTTAACCAAATACCTGCAGCAGTAACGACATTCCCACCAGCTTTGCCTGTACTTTGTGTTTAGTGCTGCTTAGAAAATTTTAGCAGTGAACATGCTAAACTCAGAGTGTAACAGAGCTTCTAGCATGGCTGTAGACTTTTAGTATTGTTGGATATTTCCTTAATGCTGTGCACCAATGAAGTATGGTTAAAATAATAGTCAGGATTGATATGCAGTATTTAGCAGTTTTACACACATTTACACATTTTAACAACCTCAGTGCAGCCTAGGAGTTGTAATGTAGTGTAAAAATATATGTTAATACTGACTTGAATGAGTGCACATAAATTTGTGCTGTTGGTATTTTTCAGATATTGTGTGGCTAGCGGATTATCTCCTGGCCCTGCTTTATGAGTTTCATCTCCTTTTGGTCATTGTAGAGTGCAGTAATACCTCTGGAAGACAATATACTTCCACATTAAGATATATTTTGGGCTCCAGACAAGTGTTTTCCATGATGCTGAACACTCTCTTAGGCTATATGCTGCATGACAGCAGTTATTGTGTTGCAATTGACCTTAATCAAATTAGTTATAGCTGGCTGGCTCCAATTTCAAAATGGACAAGGAATCAAACTGAGCAAAGTGGGAACAATACCACATATTATCTGGCACACCGTGTGCATGCGTTAGTCAGGAGAATGTGAGGTGGAGGCAAATGTGAAGTCACTTTACCAGATGGTGTTTATGTAATTTAAGACCCTGACAAATGCAATGCATATTTGTTTCTCTTTTCCCTTGCCTGTTTTGTTGTCCTGTCTGTAGCGTGGGTTAAATGAATTGGTTGTCAGCACTGTTTATGGTCTTTTGTCAATTAAAAGTAATACTAGCCAGCTGCCTGATTGTTTTGCTTGCACCAGGTCTACATTTATTATCTATTTTCTTCATTCAGGGATTAAGTTGTTCACTTGGCAGTATGTTGAATTAATGAATGATTAGTCATATTGTATTGATGGGGGACAGAAAGGTGAGGTGATAAGTATGTAATATGTAAGTATGAATATATGGGAGGATGAATACTGAATCCCTAGAAACACAGCAGTCCATTTGTACTTTTTGGGTTGGCTTGCATTTCACAAAAGACCTCCTATTGGCCCTGACTTCGACTACAAAGATACAACAGACTGCTGCCCCTGAGGAGAGTGTGCAGCACAAAATGTTGCTTCTCAAGGAAATTCTTTCTTTCTCACTGACATAGAAATGGCAGAAAAAAAGGATATGGACAGCCAAGCACATGGGAAAAGAAATAGGATTTTAAAGAATAATAAACAGAAAATTTTGTTCCTGGAAGGTGTTTTGGAGAAATATAAAAAAAAAAGGCAGTTGAATGTAAATGGAAATTAATAGCATGTCCCAATTGCAGAAGCTACTGTATAGGACAGATATCTGAAAATAGCAATTTAATCATTACCCCAAGTAACTTTCTAAACCCTGCCAAGCACTTAAGAGCCATGTGTTGGGGCTCTAATAGATTTTTTTAGAGTACTCTATTCTGTCCCCCTAATGGGAAATTGATAAAAAAAAAAAAAAAAAGAAACCCTCAATACCACTCTGACAGATTCATTTGGCAGTGGGTCTCTGATCTGTGCAGCACACTGTGGGTAAATGAAATCAACTGGCAGAGCGTATTATGGCTATATGAGTCTGTTGCCTTCAATCTACACTATATACACAGTAATAATGGAATGCCCCTGATAGTTGAAAGCAAAGAGAGGACATCTGGCAGAAACTGTAAGTGGGTTGTTTCGACCTGAAAATATTGGCACTGCAGACGTGAGGTTTGTTCTATCAGGTGGAGCCCACACATCTCAACATAAGTCCTGTTCACAGGGGACTGATATGACTTGCCAAAATACTGTACAGTGATTTTTAGTACTTGCAGAGATTGTCAATGATTTTAATTCTCCTTCATTTTAGAGAAACTTTGAGTTGGGAGTTCCCAGTATTTTACTTCTATAAAATCATTAAAATATTTGTCCATCATGAAGTATGGATGTGGTAGGTAGTGGGGATGTGCAGAGGGCCCAGTATTTGTATTTGTATCTGTATTTGTTGAGGCAGCAACATTATTTGTATCTGTATTTGTATTTGAATAAAAGTGGAAAGAGGCTTAAAAATCCTGTTTTTGTTTTTAATTTTAGAAAATTAAAGTGTTACAATAAGTGTTCATGAATAAACTACCTTACGACAGAGGTCCCCCCATCGGGTCTTGAACTCATCACCTCATTGCAGACAGACCTCTACCTATTTATACACCCATAACACAGAGATTGCACACCGTGTAACGTGTAGGGAGGAACTTCAAAGGCAATTATTGCTTTGCACTTTTCATTTATTGCCTATTTTTTACAACCTAACTTTGTGGAAAGAAGAAGGGGAACAACAGGTTATGGAGAGTCCCTCGGGAGCACTTTGCTTGTGTCAGTAATTTAGCTTTATCTTCGGGTGTATGTATGAAACAAATAAACCCACCATTTGTGCTTTGCCGAATAATGTATTTGTATTTGGGCACACCCCTAGTGGGTAGTAGGCAAAGTGCATGAACCAGAGCTAGCATCATATATGACGATAAATGACCTACGTGACCAACCTTCCACAGATAGGTCATGTGATCATAATGTTTGTGACACCTGAGCCGGCTGTTGTTTTGTCACGCATACTATGTCCAAGATCAAGAATGGATTGCCATGCTCTAGCACTCAACACTTGAGTAAGCAGTTGGAGTTAAAGTACAATTCATGTTTATTACAACTTGGGTCTTAATTATATAGTTTTGACCATCATTTCTATTGGTTATGATAACATTGTACTACCAAAGTAATTACTGATATCTGATATATGTTTCTTCTTTCTCTGTCATGAAATATGGAGACATTGGTGAAATATTAAGCAAAGTCTAAAGACTGGAGATTTTAATGCATTTAGTAGAAACTTGACAGCAGCCTCTGTGGCCACAAGTGACAATTATAGGATAATTTCCTTACATTTCCCAAGTCGGATGCTTTAAAGACATCATCATTAGGCGACCTGGCTGACAGTGAGTGCAATGATGTGTATATATATATTGGAACTACTACCAAATGAAAAACATGTATTTTATATTTCTCATTTTAAGTTAAAAGTTATGTAACCTAACTTAAATTCATTAATTCATTCACTAATTTTGTAAGAAAGTGATCTGGAATGGAATTAATATCTTAAGTATTGCTATTTACCTTACCTTATTTACCTTTTATTAACTATCTCTATTATTCTCAGCAGGCACATTAGAAATAAGTGTGATAGTTTTGCAAATCTGCAGAGATCTCAGTGTGAATCAGCCAGAATAGCTACAGTATAATCAAAACAGGCCTGTGCAGACTCCAGACTCCTTTATCTGAGGCAAAGGAGCTATCAATCAGCTTGCATAGATACGTATTCTCTTTAATCCAATCAGATGGCATAATCAAGCACAATGCCTGTGATTTCTGCCAGCCTCGTGAGATTTGTTCCAATTGAACGGTCTGTCAGAGAGGCTTTGATTGCATTTGGAGCTCAGGCTGATTTCTGAGTTGAGGCATAAAGTAATGTTTTCTATCTGCACCCTATGGAGATTTATACTCACAATAGCCCTGAGTTCTGTTTCTGAAAGAGCAAGATAAAAATTTGCTTATTTCAAAGGGCCAAATTTTCAAGTGCTCATATTCACTTATTGTTCACCTCAAACACTGCCCTCTTTGTACAACCCACCTGGTGATTGATCTATAATTGACTTTATAAATGAGAGATGAGTTTCACATAAAAAGGAAATTATGTCTGCAGTGAATCCATGTCTAGAATAATTATTAAACCTATACAATCATCATAGTAAACCTGTGTCATCATCTTTAGTGCTCTTAGCAATTTGTTTGCGTTTGCTTTTTCCATTATGCTGATTCATTGTGATACACACTCCTATTCCATGAAACAAGAAATACATTAATTACAATTGTAAATAGGAGTTTGTTGGGGAAAACCAAATCTTTTCACAACATGTTTTTGTACACCTGGTCTGTCTGTGGTATTACGAAAAACCCTGCTGTGAAATGATTTTTCGAACATAGCAGAGAATGAACAGTATTGACGGGCATCAGATTGCTCTGAGAGGTTTCACTGACAACCAAGCAACAAGAGCTGAGCCTCCGCCTACTATTTGTCATCCATACACACCCACAATCATACGTAGAAAAAACATTGAATAGAAAATAGTTGAAAAACATTGTGAGGACACATCACTTTGTGCAGTGGAGCTTTGTACTTCTGTAATTCGTGACTGTGATAGATGAGGGTGTATAAATTCCTCCTATTTTTATCTGTCATGTTTCCAATATTTTATAGACCTGTATGTATGTGGATCATAATGAGTACTGTCAATATCACAGTATGCAACCCTACAATGGCTGTGCTGAACAATAATATTAAAAGTTAGATTAAAATGGCCAGTTGTTAATGATGGAAGCTCAGGGCAAATATCCAAGTAGATCACATGTGCTTTTTAAATGACACCAGAAACTGAGGAAATTAGTATTGATATTTGCTTTATACTTTAAGGACACTTCAATTTTGATAAATTTGCTTGTTTTCTTTCTGAGAGTAGATCAATATCAAGTTCATGTATTTGCTCGTGTATGAGCTGCTGTAGTCCGTCAGCCTAGCTTAACATCAAGGCTGGAAGCAGGGGGAAATTACTAGCCTTGTTCAGTTCAAAAATAACACACAAACATGAAATTGTATTGATCTTCTCATCTCCTTCTTGTTAAAAAAAGAGAGCATATTTCCTAAAATCTTGAACAATCGAAATCTTAAATGTGAGCATGGAAGTTCATTTCTGAGCTTGGGATCATTATGTGTGACAAATTAAACAAAAGATAAATGAAACATGAGCTGAAACGTGAGCTTTCGTGTCAGACATTTTTTGCTTTTATTTCAGAATTTACAGTATGTGCAGGGTGCGATTTGCTGTGGGAGTTTAGTGGGGATTTTCCCCTCCGGTCTATATATCTCTGCCTCTGCTGAATTATTTTTATCCTTGTTGGGGACAAATATGTATTCTAATATGTATTTTCTTCTCATAGCGACGTATGCTGCTTCACCCATAGACCATATAAAATATCTAAAATAATAATAGGCTATTTAAAAAAAATCTAAGTACAGTGCTGCAACATGAGGACAGTTTATGGTACAAACAACAATAAAATCAGCAATGGACTTTCACTGTCAGCGCTCAAGCTTGTGTGACAATAGAGATAATGTCACGTCTAGGCTACATGATGACACAGTAAATGGACCAGCGGTTGCCTCGTTCCCTGCTTGGAGATTTGCAGAAATGTGGGTAAAAGAGCGGCAACATGCTGTGGATGACCCCTCCACAGAAAAGCAGAAAAAGACAGAGGTCCGTTATCAAAGCAGACTGTTTTCTTAGTCTGACAAGCAGGCATATACTGTAGTTTATTTATTTCTATGATGACAGCATGTTGTGCTATTGCATGTTGTGATTATTTTCTATTCAATAGAGCTGAATTAAGCACTGACTTGCAAGAATGAAATTAAGTGTATTATCATGTCTGATCAAGTGACATTATCCACAGTACTGAAAGGGCATCTGGTATGTTAAATTAGCATTTGACCTTTTGTTTTGTTATATATGATCATATCTCCTATGTGTCTGCATGAGGAAAGCACAAGGCATGAACTTGACATCACATCGCTGAGAGTGAAAATATCATAATACTTTAAATACATTTTTAAAAATGGATTAAAGTATTCCTGCAATTAAAATGCAGTAGTCAAGTTCAAGTAACAGTTGCAAGAAATAGCCCAATAGGCTTCAAAGTCTGTATAGGCCCACTGTGGTTCTGATTTATTTTCATGAGTAAAAATGTTTCAAAAACATCCATCCCTCTGATTTATTCGCAAATCGCACCCTGGTTGATTGAATACTTGTTGCATCATCAGTTATTAATTTCTACCTGCCAAAATGGATAGAGTCTGGAATTACCTTAAAATCTGGTAAATGATGAGAGAAATGGCATGAATGTAACCCATGGGTAAAGGAAAATGCATATGAATATGACTGCCACCGTGGCATGAAGATGGAGATTGTGGCATGAAGATGGAGATAAATGGAGTGATTCAAGGCTGCACTGGGAATACGGGAGCACACATACACACTAGGAATGTGCAGAGAGCCCAGTATTTGTATCTGTATTTGTTGAGTCAGCAAAATTATTTGTATTTGTATTTGTATTCGAATAAAAGTGTAAAGAGGTTTAAAAATCCTGTTTCTGTTTTTATTACGCTTTTAATTTTAGAAAATTAAAGTGTTACAATAAGTGTTCATGAAAAAACAAATAATTTTTAAAATATTTGTATGAAACAAATATTTGTAAAAACCCACTATTTGTGCTTTGCTGAATAGCGTATTTGTATTCGGGCACACCCCTAATACACATACACATACACACACACACACACACACTAGTAAAAGTTGTGTGAGGGTGATACTGTACCTTGACTGACTTCAGGGTAGGAGATGGTGGTGGTGATGGTGGTAGTGGTGGTGGTGGTGGCTGTGGTGGGTATAGGGGTAGTGGTAGGAGCATCTGAATGAGAAGACAAACACATGACAAACACAAGGGGGGAAAACAAATGAGTATAAGAGCCATGAAGATAAAGGAACGTCAGTGTGAAGTGATGGTATCACTGTTTGATATATGACCAACAGCTCGTTGTGTGTCACTGTGTGTGTGTGTGTGTGTGTGTGTGTGTGTGCGTTTGTGTGTGAGAGAGATAAAGGTCTACTACAGACCTTTTGATGTATTAGCTGGATGGCAGTGCATTAAAAACTGTACACACAATGATGACACTGCCACACATCATCTCGTCTCACACTGACCGGGACTGATCAAAGATCTTGTTTGGAACTCTTCTCTTTTATGTCTACTCACAGGCTAAACACTATGACACGAATTACTGACAACACTAGCGAGCACATGGTTGTTAGAAGTGATTGAATGTCTAATGAGTAACACGTGCTAGTGTTGTACTTATGCTGTCATTGTTATGCAGTGAGCTATCCTGACAAACAAACGTGTCTGTGCATATTTAATGTCTCCAAGGAGAAGAGTACAAAGTTGGTGAGGATAGTGGCAACAAAAAAAAACATAATGCAAAATTTGATGTATTAACAGAAACATAATGACACAATAAATGACAATGCACAAAACTCAGAATGATAGGAAGGAGAAAATAATAATACATGAACAGCACCAAGCATGGTTGTTGAGTACATAGGCTTTGACCAGAGACCATTTTTCCTCCCACAGCTTTTCCCTTTTTACTTCATTAGCCGGGTTAGACTCCCAACCCTGACAATGACCAGGGGGAGATATCAAAAGTGACATTTTCCTTGTTGAAGTGGCAGGGCTGCACTGATATGAAGCCTCTGGCAGTGCTGCTTGGTTACAGACCTCCCATGCTGCTCTGATTGCCTTGGAATGGACTGAAAAACCTGTTGGGGTTATTAAAGGTGCTGAAAATAAATAATTTGTGGCTGTTGATAAAGATAGAAGGCAAGTCAAGACTTTAATGAAATAAGGTGTTATAAGATGGTGAGAAAAGACTGTTTATGGACAGAAAAGGAGGAGGAGAGGGAAATTAAAGGGGTAGAAGAGGTGTTACAATGACGCAGTTACAATGACGATGCAGTGTCATTTTTCTTACCTCTATGTGATGATGCATGGCATTGACAGCAGTTATGTCGCATTTTCACAGAACACACACTATAAAACTTGTTTCCTGCAGGTGGCAAAAGTGAAATTTTTGCTGCTATTGCTTTTCCATGGCTGTACAAAATTACCTGTCCTGCCTCGGGATATGTTTACTATAGAGAGACCTGAAGGTGTGCTAAAATGCTTTTTAAATTGGACGTATCATGTGCTAGTGATGTAGCCGATACACAATAAACCATTGATCCCAAGAAATCAACTGGAGCAGATAAACTCAATCCATTCTTTTTAAAGCTTTCCACTCCATTTATCACTAAGTAAATGACACATATATTTAATCTTTCCGTTTCAACTGGTATAATTCCTAGTATCTCGAAGTCTGCTCATGTGATCCCTTTGTACAAGAGAGGAGACAGCGATCTCAATAATATCCAAAGTTCCCTGTCTGGCAAAAATCCTGGAATCACTGGTTAATAACCAACTCAAATATTTCTCTAAAAGTATTGTTTTGAGCCCTCACCAGTCTGGTTTCAGACCTATGCATAGTACCATCTCCGCTGTTATATCAGTTCTAAACGTTATTGTTTCTTGCATGACCAAAGGAAGCACTGAGACGCTTTTTTCATTGACTTGTCAAAAGCAATCGATACAGTTGATCATTCTCTGCTTATTCAGAGACTTTGCAATATTGGGTTTGATTCTATTGCTTGTAGATGGTTTTGGAATTACCTTTATGAAAGATTTCAGTGTATGAAAGCTGGAAATATCCAATCTGAGTTTTACCAGTAACAAAAGGTGTTCTACAAGGATCAGTTCTGGGCCCTGTCTTGTTTACAATTTATATTAATAGCATTGTCTTTTCTGTAACTGACTGTAATGTCCATCAATACATGGATCACACTATTCTGTATTGTTTTTCTGACTCTGTACAACTTGCTGTTGAGAACCTATAACTTTCTTTAGTGCTCTTTAAGATGCACTTGTCAATCTTAAACTAGAACTCAATGCAAGCAAAAGAAAGTTCATGCTTTTTTCTAAAGCAAAAGATATTGATTTTAACAGTCTACACCTACCCTTACTGAGTGGTAGCAATATTGAGAGAGTCACAGAGTATTCATATCTAGGTATATGGCTTGATGAAACATTTACATTTAAATATCATACTGAAAATCTTATCACCAAACTGCAGCAAAAACTCCAGCTTCCCTTTGAATTGTAGGAAAAGTATAGCTGAGACAGTCTTTCTATCAGTCCTTGATTATGGTTTTATAATCTACAGACATGCTGTTGCTTCCACTCTCAAACCCCTAGACTCAGTTTATCATTCTGCCCTTAGATTCATTACTGGAGATCCCTCACCATTGCATTCTGTATGACAAAGTTGATTGGCGCTCACTGGCACAGAGGCATGATAAACATTTGTATCTTTTCATCCATAAATCCCTTATTGGACATTTACCACCCTATATATTATCAAGGCTGGACCACAGGATCCTGCCAAACTCGCTCTACTAATTGTTTTATGCTTCAAGTCCCATGGGTTTATTCTGAACTTGGAAAATCTGCATTTAGTTTTTGTGCACATGGATACATGGAATTATCTTCAACACATCCTCAGGATCAACACTCTCACTACCCGTGGACAATTCAAGACTATGATCTCAAACCACTTCACCTCAATGTGCAATTGTTTTCACTGAGCATTGGCATCCTCTGACCTATTTAACCCTACATTGTTTGTGTTTAACTCTGTATCTTGATATCATTGCAAATGAGAGAAACCTCATTGATTTTCAAGGCTTAAATAAGGTTTGAATGAGTGAATGAATGTACATTTTCAGGTCTATATCTATATTCTGAGGCTCTACTGGAACATCTTACCATCATTTACAATTTAAAAAACTCCTTATTTATCTTATACTGGCCCTTTATGCAGACCCTCAGTTCAGCCTCTGTCTGAAACAGGCTGTTTTAGCTCCTGTCTCTTTAAGGCCCCCCTCTCAATGAGCCCACTCTGTTCTGATTGGTTAGCTCCCTCGGCAGACTTCTACCCGCTCTGGAGGCTACATGAACAAACAGTACTAGTAGGATTTTTCTTCTCTTTTAGTTCTTTGCTAGAAATGGAAACATCTCAAATACATCAGCACATGTGCAAGCCTTAATCTGATCCGAAATATGTGAGTGGACAACTTGAACAACCCGTGGAGCAACCTTAGCAACAAAAGCTACAGAATCATCATGAAGAGGAGGAAGAGGTAAGTTTGCAAACCAAGTATTCAGAGCAGGCTTAAGCCCTGGCTTTTGACTTGCAGGGAGCATTTTGCATACATTCACCTCATGTTTTGGAACTCTGACCATGTTTAACATAGACATCTAACATCCTAATGGCATGAAAATAACAGAAAGTCAATAAAAGCATGATATGTCATCTTTAAACTAAAATTTAAAAGACTGCATCAGAGCTGAGTGTGCTTTCAAAAATTCCATCTCTTGAAACTGTACTATGGCTCTGACATTAAACAATATCAGCGATGCCTTGTGTTATGTGCATCAGATGAATCACACTGTGTGTTTTCAATGAGAGGACTCTACCAAAATGGCAGCAAATGTTTAATGAGTCACAAAAAGACACTGTTTTAATGTCACATGAAATCAAATGCATTTATTTGCATAATTAATCTCTAATTAATTTCACATAGCTGTTAAGAATTGCAATATTTAATCAGCTGGATGCAACCATCATGGAGAGGAATCAACTAATTCAGTATTCCTCTCTCCCACAGAGCTCCATTGTTGTCCAAATACTATTAAGTAAGCCCCACTGTTGCACTGGGTGACATGTTCCTTCATCACAATGAACACACCCACTGTAGTTTATTTTGAGTCAGCTCCACATACATCATCCGTCTTGCCATAAATTCTCAATAGCATATCAAAGCTGTGGCTGAAAATAGTCCCAAACAAATACTCCTGATAGGATAATGTTTGTTAAAAGCTACAGTGACCAGCAGATTTACTGAGCTTTATCCTTTAAATGGATTGCCAGTAGAGACATACTCTACAAGGAATTAAAGACCGTAATGGAACAGAAACATAAATATCAACTTATTCTTGATTTCAAATTGATATTGTATGTGTTTTACATACTTTAAAGCACATTATAGTATTGTTTTAGAAAGCTGTTGGGTTTCATGATTGAACAAGAAGCACCACATAGACTAAAAACTGCACTGCTTTCTTGAAAAGCAACATTGAACTGTCATTGTTAACATTGTCATAAATCATATTTACTGTCACGGTATTACTGAATGTACACCAGTAATTCTTATCGATTCAAGCAAGGGTGTTTTGACTGTGAAAGAAGTGCAAATTGAAAATGCTTACATCCCAAAGTTACATGAAAGAGGCAATAAAAGTTATCCTGCTGTTTGTAATGTCTTCCCTAAGGGTACAGAGGTTGTTTATCATATAAACGTAGCCTTCCCTGAGGGCAGAAATTGCTCATAGTGACTGCACAAATGTGTTCACAGTTGTTAGTTTAGAAAATCATCTATTTTATGCACTTGAAGAAAAGGGAATCAACTAATTCAAATACAAGACAGAGAGGACCGTGTATCCCCAGAACTCTGCCTGAAGCAAATTTAAAAATGCAAATGAAGGCCTTCAGGTGATCTGGATCAGTATTAAAACTCTGCTGATGTGGTATGTTTTAATCTATCAACAATTCTGTTCTTTTAAAGACAACCTTGACAATACAAAAGGCTGTACAGACCCATGTGCAGACAAAGGCGGGCAGAAATGATCCATTGGGAAGTCGGCTGGCAGACGAAGCTTGGGCTGATGAGTTTCACACATGCTTGAGAGCTAACAAACTCCAGCTCGGGGGTGGTGCTGTCTAATTGGTTTTATCCCATCATGAACTGTGAGGGTCCAGCAGATGTTTGGGATCATCAGTGTCAACAACTCATTAAAAACTTAACAGTTAAAAAAATAAAATCAAGACTGATGAGATTGCATGAATGTAGACTATATTCCTACTTTTTTGTGGCTGGCTGGCGCAAAGTATCAAAGAAGACTGGAGCTCATTGACTTTCAAATGTGACAAGCAGAATGTGTTTTTCCTCCCGCTGAGTCACCGGGCCTTGTTTACTGATGAGGCTTATGAATCAGTGTTTCTGGTCTGAGCGAATGGAGCGGGTCTGCAGGAAGCTACACTACACAACCTGACAGAAATCATTCCTGTTAAAGCCTGTGAGTCAAAGAACTCCACATGAGCACCAGTGCCAGTAATCACACCAAACAATATGAAAACATGCTTCACAAAACTAGCTCCAGCACTGAGTAATTAATGATACATGGGGAAAAATCACTGTAAATGATACTGAATGGCATTTTTTGGCATAGACCAAAGCTGTGGACAAAGGCTACTCATACTTTTTAGTATAGTATAGTTTAGTATAGTATGGTATAATATTGGGGTTTTTTGTGTCTGTTCAAATTTGCCGTGTTAAAAGTAGCCAAAGGGGACATTTTAGACAATGTGACCAGCACAACCCTGGTGAAAACTACCTAACAAGTCCTCCAAATTAAACAACAAAATACTTCCAAAAAGACACATGAGCACTTTTTAATCTGACAGAATGACCAGTTGGGGTACACTTTTGCACTTCATGGATGTCTGAGCTCCGCATTTGTCCTCCTCATTTCTTTATAACATACTCTACATTTGAGTGACAAGTGTCAAAATTAGGGTTGAGGTCTAGCTTGAAGCTTGGGAGGGAGGCACACAATGGCTTTAAACTGGCAAAAATCCACATCTTATCCTATTTACTATCTTACTGGGCAAAATTAAAATTTGATGTGATTGCTTGGGGTAAATGCTTCGATGAAAAAAGAACGACGGACATTAATACCACCGCAGAGAGTGGGTACCCTAACAATGGCCCATATCTTTATCACCTTAAGAACCAGACTTTAATACAGATTTTTCATCCCAAATTGGGATGATTCTGCTGGCTTAGTGGAATCACTAGAATGGTGTTCTGCTTGGCAATGGATGCTACTAAAATCTTACTAATGTAGGTGTAAAACAAACTCTGAGTTCTGCTAGAGGCTGCCTCATGTTCCCTGTTTCATTCTCTTCTTCATTGTACTGTTTTGTCATACTATTCATTTAGTGCCTATATGTTTTGGTAAGCTTTTCATTGCCCTTTTCAGACTGTGTCCTTGGTCCCCGTCTAATCTGAACCGGTGGAGCCCTGACATCCTTGCTGTGATTAGGGGCTTTACATATAAACTTGACATGGACTTGAAGTGACATTGGTGGATGCCAATATTGTGGAAAGAGCATGAAATATGGTTCTATTGTGTGTCTTTGAACACTTGTTTTTGATTGTACCTTTCCAGACAGAGGTTATAAAATACCTAAAGCAGGAATACAATGTAACAAAAGAACACATCCTCCAAATTGTCTGATTCTGCTTTTTTTCGAAGTAATTTGATGTTGGGCCTTGTGTACATCTCAGAATTGCAATATGAGGCCAGATTGAATCTCAGCATCCTCCTAACAAAGCTTAGGATAAAGATTTGGAGTAATCCACTCAGAGTAAGCCACATCTGTCATAATCTGTCAGACAATGACCAGAAGACTGACGGGTAGTTTTCTCCATGTTGGGTTATTTTGGAAACAATTTGGTGGAAATAGAAATGTCATATGAATGGCTACATGCATTTTGGTATGGATTATTTGGAACTTAAACTATTGGGGTCATTTTTAATAGAAACATTTGACGGCTACCTGCCAGTGTCGCCCAAAATCAATGATTACCATATATGAGGGAATGCAACAACTTCAATTCATCAAGATTATTTTTGAAGTTATAGAAATGGACCAAAATGACTCCCATCAGTTGATACAGGGCAGAGGAATCTCTAAAATATCATCTAAATAATCCAAGTGTTCTCCTGCGAACACAGTGATAGGCTTCAAAACATAACCTTTTAAATCTGTTTTGGAAATGAGGAATTACTTTTACTCCTCATCTTATTTAAAACCAGCAATTTCACTTCCACTCAAGTGTAATTTCTGCAAACTAAGAGCACTCGCATCCTGAATAGGATATTTTGGGACACTCTACACCTCTGGAATACATGTAGAATGCTACTTAAAGAGCAAACAGTGACTTGAGGAAAAACTCCCACGTGCTTTAATGGAGACGAAGTGTACAGTAAGTAGGAAGACAGCAGAAGGCAATAGGGTCACTAAATATGCTGCTGGTGCGCAGTAAAAGCCAGTGCTGGTGAAGGTGCACCCTGTAAACAACTTAAAACCCCTCAGCGCTGGGTCTCATTCGACTGTGAGAGGAAAACCCTGACGGTTGTGTTTTCTTGCCCTGAGAAGTAAGAGCAGGCAGTGAGAGTTACAGCAATACAGACTTCATTCTTCTTGCTGTTAACATTGTTAGTGTCAGCCGGTCTCACGGTGCTCTCCATCACTTAGGGTCACAATACTTGGGAATCAGATGTATTAAAGTGGATACTGGCCATGACTGCATTTGTTCTGGCTGTCAAGCAGGGGAGGACAGTTGTAGGAGGAAGCCCCGTGCAGTCTTTATCATAAAGTTACACATCTCTAATGTACAGTTTGGGATCTTGTGTTGATATTGTGGCTGGTTTTTAGCTTTTAATCAAAAAATAAATCTTTCTGTAAAGCTTTAGGACATTGTGGTACAAGAAATCTAATCCAAATGGTTTGTCAGACTGTTGGAAGGACACACAAAATCACTGGGAGGCAATTGCCCCCTCCCCACTAACTCATTGCATTTGACCTAGATGTATCTTTCTGAAATAGCCTGGAGGCATGGCAGCTAACTTTTTAGGTCTAAAATTAGCTTGTCTTTAATTTTTTGTAAAACTCTTTAATTAACTTCAGACTAGTCTAAGAGAAAAACTAGAAGTGGTTGAACTCATTTGACCAGAGTAATATATTGTTGTAACCAGAACTTGATGCTTTATTTCCAGTATTGGGCAGTATTGCATTACGACAATGTAATTACTTTTTTCAGTAACGAGTAGTGTGAGGGATTATAATTTGAAATTCAGTAATTACATTATAGTAACTAATCCCAGTAACACTCCATTACTTTAACACTTGGGGGTCAGTGTTCTCACTGTCTTACTAGGATTAACAGAGGGTTGATATCAGTGTGGTGTCTGCATTCAGCTGACAGACGGATGCTATATTCAGACCAGAAGCAGAAGTGCTGTGAAGCAGTGTTTCCCCTACAGTCATTCTTATAGTCAATTTATGAGCACTGTTGCTAAAATTTCACACAATCATTAATATCAGTGGGCTACTAATGATTTTGACTTGCACCCTGTGCAATCACAATGACACCTTACATTATTGTGGAATTGTTTTGAGTCATCCTCCCTCTCTTCATTCTTTTAAGGACATCTAAGTGAAAGGTACTGTTATAAGAGCAGCGTAGCTCAATTAAGGAATAGGGCAGTGCGTAATGTGTGTGTGTGTGTGTATAGTGAGTGTGTAAATGAGCGTGTGTAGTTGAGTGAGTGCAGAGAGCGAGTGGCAGAAAAGTGACAATGAATGCGAGCAGAGCAGAAGAAAAGGTTAGCGGTAAATTGTCAGTGTGGCAGTAAATGTACAGCACAGGCTACAGTGCGTCAGTTAATAAATGCTGCAGCTCCTCAAGACCAAGAAAATACTTGTCTATCGAAGGGGGTTAGCCCCGAAGTTAGCGACAAAGCATAAGCCTAACCTGACCAGGTTCACTTAAGGTGGACTAACCTTTAAGGTGAACCAGCAATTCATTTTAGTGTCAATCTCAGCTGCTCTAACAGAGAATGGAGAAATGTCTATATGCAGGTAATGCAGCTGCATTGGGGCCCACACGGACAGGCCCTTCTTTATCGATTCATTTTATCTCACCATTATCGTATCAAGAGATCTCGAGCTTCTCAAGCACTCAGTCTACAGTATACATGGGGCAACTAAACTTTAATCGTAAGCAGAAAGTGTTTATAGTACTCAATGAGCCAAGTCATCTGCTGCATGGTATCACATACTTGATGTCATTCATTCACCAAATAAATACAATACAATAACAGTTTTACATATACATGCATATCGTTTATTGACTCACACCTATATGTTACATTTCTAAATTAAGTTTAAATAAGGATTAATGGAAAATTTAAAATTCAAAAATGTGCAAATGTGCCCATGTGGAATTCTGGGTTATGGTAAATATGGACATGCGTATAACTGTGTAGCAAAATCCACACAGAAGAAAGACAGCAAGATAGTAACTTAGAAACAATGGAGTACAAACACAAAAGAGGAGAGGAGAAAACTGAAAGAAGCAGCCAAAAAGAGAGATATCAAATATAATCCCTTTCTTTAAAAAGAAAGATGACGGGATAGCAGTATCAAGCAGTAGCAGCAGCACTGAGCAAGAGCTGAAGACGCCTGCTAGTGCTAATGCTAGCACCAGGGCAAACGACATGCACAAAACATCTCTGTGTGAGTTACCCACGGATATTACTGCTTTTCTTAACAATTCCAGTGACTGTAGCATCCTTTCCCCAACTGAAGCTTATTGAATCTTACCCGAGGAGCTCAACGGGACAGACCCGTTTAATGTTATCTGGACTTGCCACACTATCTATCGAGAATGCCTGTGCCTGCCAGCTGGATCCAAAGGATTTAATAGATGACTTTGCACAGCGAAAAGCCTGCGAGTGTGCCTATGATGTAAGTTTAACTTATTTATTATTTATTTGAATATTTATTGAGCATTTACTGAGTATTTTCATCTGTGTCAAGGTGCACTGTGTCACTGATTATGTTTTCATCTTTTATGCTGCTCCAACACCAGATTTCAAGTAGGCTAGTCTATCACTATCTTGGCCTTGCTATTATGACTCCTCTCTTCTATAGCATGGCAGTCTGTTTTCCTAGTAATCATTTCATGTAGACATCAACTGCGCAGTGCATTTCACTGTTGCTGGTCATTTTAAAGCTGTGTGCTTTCACTTCTTTCATTCGCTACTGACAATTACGTTATGTTATGTCTGATTGTGATATGCAGGACCCACTTTAACCATCTTGTATTGTGGCCTGGCGCTACTTTTGCTGTTGAGTAATAAGTAATGTAACTTTTACAATAAGTAATGTGTAATCAGTAATTGCAATTTTCGAGTAACTTGCTCAACACTGTTTATTTCACTAGTATACATGCTAACGCTCGTGCTTCTTGTCTGTCTTATGTCTTACTAGGGAGTGTTTGTCTACAAACATGCCCTCCTTACAGCTTCTGTGTATGCATGGCGGTGGTGGTGTAGGAGGAGGAGGAGGTGGTGTATGCGTGTGTGTGTGTGTGTGTGTGTGTGTATGTGGTAGAGGGGGGTTTGGAACATAATGTGAGAATCAGCATCTGACAGTTCCATCACAGCATCCTGTCTTCCCATTAACAAGGCAAAGGTTCAGCATGATTTGCTGGTGAATTACAGTAGACATTACTTGTGTGGGGGCCATGGACACATCAAAGTCATCAAAAGACTAGCCCTAAAAGGATGGAGGCCTTCTGTGGTTTTAATGGTGGCTGTTTGGGTTTTTTCGTGCAAGGCTTTTAGTTGCCCACGTGTTGCATTACTGTGTTTATCTTTGTGTTTCTCTCACTGTGGGGGGATATGTGGGTAGATGAGGGGGGGCGACTTGCAGCCCTCACCACAGGGTTTTGTTTAGGCCCAGGGAGAGAGAAGTACAAAAAGAATGCAAAGTTGTTTCTTTGTAGATTGCACCCCCTTGATCAGCAAGATGGTGTTAAGTTAAATCTTTGCTCTAATCAATGGTTTTTTTGAGTGCTATAATTATATTAACCACAGAAGTCAAGAACTTCACATTATGTGGCCGCAAGTCAACAGATTATTATTTATTCTTTTGCACCTGTACACCTGTAAGATCCTCCACTTCCCACAAAAAGGAAAGAATGAGAAATAAATCAAAATGTGTGGTTTTTTAAATTAGTTTTACATTATTTTAAAAAACATTTTTATTTAATATTTATATTTTATTTCTGTCTTATATATATTATAAAATATATGACACTGGAATGTCTTTGCATTGAAATATATTGCCTGCATCAGTTTTCCTTTTTTCCAACAATATACTGTATAATATCCTGTTGCTATGTTGTATAAGAAAGAGGATGTGAGTGTTATGGCTGGAAGTTTAGGATGGATTTGGAAAGCTTCTCTTCAACCCCAACATGAACAAAATACTGATGATCAATTGCAGTTGTTACCCAACTGTAACACTTTAGTGGGTCTGTGCACCTGCAAAAGTGGTAAGAATGGTAAGTTGACCATTTGAAATAATTTATCAAAGTTTATTGGTCCTTTATCCCTTACCTTACCTTAGAATTAATGCTGATTCTGATCTCAACTCTTAATCCAAAATGTCTTCAATCTAAAGATCTACTTTCTTTTCTACTGATTCTTGAAAGTGAAGCATATACTGTACAAACAGAGAGACACTGCATTGTTAATATAGACTGACAGCTATAATATAGCAGGTGGCAGTAAGCTGTTTCCTGATCTTCGATGGTACCACTGTTGCTTTATTGCACTCATTGCTAGCACAGCAACTCACTCTGCTGTAAATAACATCCATTCAGCTGATGTCCGTCAGGCACTGAGCTTTCCTTTTTCCCCCCCTACATTAAAAAGAAGCCTTTTCACTCCACTAATTCCCTCTGACAATAGCAGCCAAATCATTTCTCAGTGGGCTCAGGGTCTACCAAAAGAGATAGTAAAGTAATTTTGGCCAGGGAAAATGAGCGCATTAGAGTGTTATGCCCTGCTCAGGGAGAAAATGTTAGTGGTATCAACAGTATAAAATCGTGTTGTGATAATGTGATAATGATTATGAGGATGAAAGAATTACATAGAGAAGAAGAAGAGGGCATTAGATCAACAGGAAGCCAAAGAAATAAAGAAATCTGGCAGAGGTAGGTAGACGCAGGTTAAAGGATGACCACAGGTTTGTGGGAGGTTGGTCAACAGCATATGAACACCAAAATCTCCTAATGATCACCAGCTGTGGTGCTCCAAAAAAAGCACACAAAAGGTATAAAATAACATTGGTTAGCTGTACACCAGCATGCAACAAAACTATTATGTGGCCTATATGAAAAATGAAACTACACGACTCAATGGAGCTGATATAGTCAGCAATAAATACTGTATGCATTTGCTGCAGTTATTTGCACCCATAAGCAACAACCTTCACTTTCTGGAAAACACAAAAGTAACAAGCCAGGATTTTAGATTAGGCTCAGGGCTGTAGCCAGGTTTTTAGAAATACTGAGATCATAGTAAGTAAACAATTTCCCAGTACAACCACCCAAAGACATAACTGACTAAAAGTCTGTTATATTTTTCTGATTATTTACATTTAATTATTTTTTATTTTATCTTAAGGCTCCCTTACATGGTGCAACTTTGGGCTTACTAAGACAGTTGACAAACCTGAGAGAAACAATGGTAAAATCTTTAGTTGTAAATCGAAAACAGTGTCCCTGGATCAAACTGTGATTCAAACAAATCATCCACCAACAGATGATTTTGAGATGTAACTATTACCACTACTACTACAAACCAATCAGAATATGCCATCAAATAACGCAAAAAAGATTGGCTGGTGTGATACTTCAGTATTTCAAGTGTCATTTTCTTAATAAAGTTTTAGGTGGAAAACAATCAAATGCACACACATACACATACACACAAACAAAAATGATTGCAGTGGAAAAATGTGGTAAATGTAGAATATAAATTCCTCTTAAGATTATTAAACAACCAAACAATACAGAGAGAGAGAGAGAGAGAAACAACGGAGCATGACCTTCGTGTTCTACGGCTGCTTCAAGAATGAAAATAGTACTGGGTTAAAAGAAAAATTTAAAAAATCACAAGGGGCTGCTTTGGTGTGGGTGTGTTGCTAGAGGCACTAGAGATGAAATATGATCCAGTTTAAGTAATAGTATTAATGAGTTTGAACGCTTATTACACAAAACACATGATTTATGTTACTGACATGATTTTTACAACTCTGGAAATAAGTCATGGTGGCGATCATTTTATCCGATGCTCACGAGGTAAACACTAGAATTAAACTATGAGGCAGGTTCAGCTTTTTGCCAGATGACTCTGTGTTATTTTGTTGAAACTGTCGCCATCATGACCCTACACAGAGGTCTTGTCAGGCTGAACGCAGCCTTAGGAAGTGTGGGATAAGCTTTTGGTATTGGCCACATCCTCAGTGCAGCCGAAAGGGAGGGATTAAGAGTATACCACACTTTTGCTAAACTAAAGCCCTTTTTTAAAAGTCAGTCTGCATACTTTGGATTTTGCTAGTGGGCTAAATGTTTAGTATGCTACAAGTGCTAGCAATGAGCACCAATGCCAACAACTCACCAATCTTGTAAATATCATCAGTCTACATATGCATGATTCTGGTATCTACGTATCATGACACTGACTCTACAAAATGCTTCTTGTTCAGTCTACAAATGGGAATTGAGATTGACCTTTCCGTAGTTTAATTTTTTACACATACTTTTAAACACAGGTATATTTGAGACACGTATTGTGTAGAGGGGAGTGGACAAAAATAAGAAGTTTAAGAGAATAATGCCCGATAAAATAAATCAAAGAAGGAAAGAAAGAAAGAAAAGCAGATATAGTGATACAGGAAAAAAAGGGAAGAGAAAAGAGCTGAAGGGTCAGTATTAGACCAGCATACCATAGACGTAAAGGATGTAGTCGTCAAAAGACTCCCCCACTGAGTTGGATGCCACACAGCGGTAGGTTCCATTGTAGGACTTGTTTAGGTTTTCGATGTAAAGATCACCGCCAGTGATCACGGCGTGGGATGGCACATCGTCATCCACCTTTACCCAGTTCACCCGCTGTGGCCTAAAATGAGAACAACAGAGTACAGGTGACATATCAGGGAACAAAAACCAAAGCACTCAATCACTAAGAGTGGAAGCGGCGGTGATAGATGATGTGATCCTTTAAGTAACAAAACCCAAAGTCTAAAGCACTGTTAGTGGCCCCTGAGGGCTGCAATGTTCACTAAATCCCAAAGAACAAAACTGTTGGACGGAATGAACAAGAGTATTTTGCTAGTCTTAGATCCTTACCACTTCAGCCTAAAGAATTTGTCCTATGGTCTGTATCAGCACATTTAAAAGCTTTATTCCTCTGGGGAGCATGAGTGTTCTTAGCATGTCTCACAATATCTTGAGTGCGAGTAAATTATATCAAAATGTGTACCAAAATGGACGGAGATCATCTGGGAATCATAAAAGTGTTTTGTAAATTTTTTATTTGAACAAGTGGGCATTTTGGCTAAAGAGGGAAGGTCATCCTCTGAGCTCTATCAGTATCCACAGCAAATTTGACATTCATGTGACCTTCACAAGGACCAATGTGTTGACTTTAGAGTGATATAATTTCAGAATACTATGAAATTCATCTTGCAGAGGCTTACAGCTTCATTGCAGTAGGGTTTCCATCAAAATCAACATTTTTATGGACTTAAGTTTTGCAAAGTTATGGATTCATTTTGTAGTAATGGGAGAGCTGTATGATAAACAATGCTCTATGTTATGTCCACAACTCTTCTGTGTAGCTTGTGGTACCTTGCAGGTGATCTGGAATGCTTACCGCCATCGATATCTAATCTCTGGTACCTTTTGATTGGCCTTTAAAAAGCTGTCTTGGGGCCCACCCACACACACACAGTAGCAGTATTTTCAGCCTCCATTTTCTGTTTCTTTGTTTATATCTTGTTTTGCAAATTACATCTTGTTTGTGACTCCTCTGCTTCCAACCTTAAGCCAGGGTTGTAACACTGACATTGGGGATTTCAGACCAAATTCCCATTATCCTTGTCACAGGATCATATTTTCTTCTTGTTTTGAATTTATCTTTTCATGTTAACACAATGCTTTTTGGAAAACAACTCAGTTCTTAGGATGTTGGAGGATTTTAAAACTGCCAAGGAAAGTTCTCTCTGAGCATACTTACAACTATATCTAAAAGAACCTCTAATACCATACATTTGTTATTTAATAGGTGCTGATCTGTTAACAGATAACTAGTTTGTTATTTGTTCAGATTACTAGTTCTCTTAAGATTATAGTCTTGCCTAATTTTAAATTTACCCCATTTAAAAATAAGATCTAGTAACTGTTAACTAGAAAGAAGGCTAATCAAAGAGAGCTAAAACATGAAACACTAGCCACATTAAAATGACATTCCTTTGTGTACAGTTAAAATCAACAATGACAGTAAAGCAGCTTTGTCTTCAAATTGCAGGCTTTCCATGCTTGTATACTTGTGAGTGTTGCTGCGTAGGTGGGCGCCTACCGAGCGTCTGTCTTTGTTCTCTTTTCTACCTTGACTGAGGTTTATGGCAGGGTGACAGATTCCATTTTTATGACAATGAGCTCAGAGCACCAAGAGCCACCGAGGGTGAAGAGAGAAGAAAAAGACAAAACACCTCCATTTTGCCGTTGCAACTTCCAATGGCCACTGCCAGCTACTGTTATTTCCCCTGAGCGAGTGCTGATGGTCCCTCTTGTTGCATTTTGTTGTGGTGTTTTAACTTGTTTCTCTCCATTTGAAAACATTTGGTGTGGAGGGAACAAGCAAATGGGAGTAGGGGAAAAAATACAAGGCAAAAAATCTAGGAAAAGAAAATATGAAATAGCAGTTGGAGCTCAATAGCAAAAACAAACAACTCACAAGAGCATTTAATGGCTATGGTGGACAGCTTGAAAGAGAGATTGTCATGTCTATTACAAATGCTCTCCAGATGAAATGTAAATAACAGATATATAAACATACACCTTTTCCTGAGATGGAGTGAGAGACGTGACCTAGAAAAAATAGTTTCTATAGGGGCATGGGATGTTGTGAGAAGGGAAAAGTGAATCTGGAGGGGGAAGACAGACAAAGATAGACGAAAGAGGTAAGATGGGGCTGCAAGGAGAGAGGAAGGGCAGGCGTCTAGAATACAAATGGCTGCCTGCAGCCGGGGCCCCCTGTGCTATCTGCTGGTAATGACTGCACAACTCTCAGCAGCTCTAATGAAAATGACTTCCAATTCCCGGCTCACTGTATTGATTGTGTTTTCATCTTTATAAAATGAATACGGGTAGTGAGCTTGTGCGTAGTGAGCTATGCCAAGTATGAAAACTGCAGGAGGTTGGTGGGGGAGTCTGAAGTACACAGTGTTTGGCTCTGTGTGTATTTATATGTTCTTGTACTTCTACCCTTCAGAGAATTATACAGTTTAAGACCCTCACAATGAGAACATTTCTCACAAAAATGAAAACAGAATAGGTTAAGGTTTTGGTCAAGTTTACACCAGTAGAAATTTTGTTTTTCTTCTTGTTCCTTCAGTTGTCGAGAGAGGGAGAAGATGTCGTTTTAAGGATTTTAACATGTTATTTTATATGAAACACATATTATTATTCCAAGCAGAGTAGTTTTGCATATCTTAAGACATGTCTGGAGGGTGTAGGTGGTCAGCCTTGTTTGTTTTTGAATTCAATAGAGATAGCAGTGGGTTGAATACAAGTGGGTAGTTCCAGGTCTCAAAAGTGAAGCCAGTGCGGAAGTGCTTTAAACCAGCATTCTCTCTAATGGCCAGCAGGGGGCGACTCCACTGGCTGCAAAAAGAAGACTGATTGTATGGAAGTCTATGAGAAAATGACCCCATTTCTCACTTGAATTATTACCTCAGTAAACATTTCTCATTCGCCAGTTTCAAGTCTTCTTCAATACAGCATGATGTTCATTTTGTAAATTATGGTCCCATTTAATTTAAATTGGATGATAAAGCAGGGTATGCTTTAGGGTGTGGCTATGTTGTGATTGACAAGTCGCTACTATGACGACAATGTTGGTTAGGTAACTTAACCATGACATAGCCCCAGATTCACAAAGTATGGGTGTAGTCCTACCAGTCGCTATTTCAGTGTGGTTTTTTTAGTTCATGAAAGTTAAAGTTAACATTTTGGTGGCCTAAAGAAGTCTTGTTCAGTGTTTGGTTGTACTAAAAGACCTTCTAGGCTAGCGAAAATCAGCATGAGCATTATCACAGTTAACCATAGACTGTAAATGCACTGTGCTAACCAAGCTACCTGCTAGCAGCTAGCAGCTAGTGTTAGGGTCAGCTAAACCCTCTCATTCAAATATTCTGACCACTTCTGGCTCCCAAAATCCAATTTTATGCTGAGCATAAAAAGTATCACAATGCCCATTGAAACTGAAACCCACAACTGCAGCTTAGTCAACTTCTCTTCTGTCCATTCATATGCTCAGTCAAGAACAAGGTGCTTTCTCTCCAAGGATTCAAGATGACAGTATTTTATTGTGTTTTTTGTATTTGGACATAATTGTTATTGATCATCTAATGGACTGTACAGTGTGTACACCTGCTTCAACAAGTAACAATGTTTAATGCTCTCTTGTGTCTTTGTGTGTTCTTGAGTCAGTCATACAACAATGTCCATGACAGCTTGCATTGAGCATTAGTCTGGAATGACATAACAGCTAACTATGCTGGGGACAAACATAAGCTGTGTAATCAGATATTTGTGGCTCTTTTATGCTGTAAAGTTTCTACAGACATTGCAATGCATTTTTTTTTTTTGGTCAGTGAAACTGCATGGGTTGCCATTAAAATCCATTGCAGCTGTTCTGAATCCAAGATGACAGTTTCCATTCTCTTCCAAACTGCTAACTTTTAAGAGCTACTTTAAAGGCCTATGAATGATTATCTGCTGCCAAAATCATTTTAAAGGGTTTTTAAAGGAGTAGGCTTTTTTCTTTAAGGTTGTCATTTATACAAATACATTTGAATTTACTTGTACATGAAAAGACCTGTTGCATTTCAACAACCCTGAGTTGGCCACATTAGTGTTTCTGATGTAATATTCATAACTCCAGCTTCATCTAACGATTATTTTGTTCTGTTTAAATTTGAATTGCCCTGTCAACAAACTAAGGTGATTGATGCCAACAGCACCGACTGTATTGATGTTTGGATAGTTCGTCATTTCTCCTGCCTGAAGCTCTCAGACTTTTACTCACATCTGAGTGCCCTAATAGCTTCATTTGCACTCTATTATGTCTCATATCACAAATACCTGTCATCTAAACAAACTAGCACTTTGATTTACAGATGATATATGTAGAACGATCACCTAATGAGTGACAAACAAGAGCGTTCTACTTTCATTAAAGGATTGATTAACACTAATAAAGGCCACAGTAAGTTCATTTTCAACATGGTGGCAAAAATTACTTGGGGGCTGTTCTCTTTGCTCAGCTCTGTGTGCCACAAACAACCTTTTAACTTCACAAAACTGACTTTATCTGTGCACATCCAGTACCTCAAGTCCATCAACATGCTCTCTCTGTCTCATACAGTTTCCCCAAGCAACCTAAGAAAATTAGCACTCCTTACTACAAAAACACCCCGACTATTCAAACCTCTGGCTAGATTTGGAATATAAGAAGTTGAATTCTTTCAGAAACATTCTGATATTTTAGTCTAACAGTCTATCTGTGTGGATACAAGAGCACACCGACATAATGCCCTCTGACCTGAAGGCATGAAAGATGTCAGGAAAAGACATGAAATAGATCTAAAAACCCAACCTCTTCCTGCCAGCCATGGAAGGAAAATGGACAGTTTTGGAATTTACCAACTTTATTCTCCTTCCTTGGTAACAACTTTCTATAGTATTGGATTCAGTTTATTTGACATTTAGCTGTGTAAGTGTATTATTTAGCGGTGGTCCCATTGCTATGATAATGCCTTCTTAATAGATTTAATTACAAATTAGAAAATTAAGGTTTATTGATTTTTTTTTGTATTATATTTGGTTAATCAATATTACAGTTTTATCACTGGTTTTCATGATGTGTTGATTGGCACTGGTGACAGAAATGTGTGAGTATCCAATTTGCAAGTGTGAAACTTTCAGATATTTGATAGGAATAAAATGATCTCCCTTTTTCTCAGTTTTCTCCTCATATGAAGAAATTAATTAGTAACCTAAGGCGTTCTCCCAAAAGAGTGCCAAGGATCCTATTTCTTAACACCTCTTAGACTATAAAAGTTTACAACTCTGTCTGGCTTGGCTTCTCCTTTTTGCTTGCTTGCTGACCACCGCTGCAGCGTCGCCTGTGTTTTTGTTTTTGTTTTTTCAGCTTTTCCAGCCATTATGGCCCATGTTGCATTTCAGGTGTTTTTATTTTTCCCTGAGAGATGCAATCTCCAAAAAGGAATTCTCAACTAAGAAGAAAGACTGCAAAGATGAATAAGCCACAAACCAAGCCATATCATTTGCCATTTGAGTATCTTTTAACTTTTTAATCTCCTATTTTATTGTGTGGTCAGGATCAATTGGATTGACTTTCATGAAGAAGTGCTGAACCAAAGCACTTCACTGAACCTGCAGCAGTTCTCATCTGGTTGTCACCCTGGCAACCTGAGGATCACCAAGTCTGCTTCGCCTTACTCGGCGCTTTCCGGAAAGCTCACCTCATCATCAGCCCTTCATCATCCACGGAAACAGTAGGAAAACCATTTGGCATGCTTCTGTTTCAGAGTTCATGCAAAATCTTCCAAAAATAAAATGTTATTGGCTTTAGAGTCTTGGCCCCCTTGTTGCGCTTTTGACTAGTTTTTGATAACATTCATTCATTAATTCATTCATCCTGTCAGCATAACTTGTTAATTTAATTTACCCATTCATTCATACATTCATTCATTCATTCTAGTTGTATATATGCTTAGTGTCCCCCATTCATCCCTTTCCCTTGGTATTTCAATAAATATCCTGATTTATCACCAAGTTGTTGTATTTGTGTATTTGTTTTCAACAGAGATGGAGATTCCTATATTCAGAGTTGACAACTTTCAGATATAAGATTGATTAATTTGATGCATTTTAATAAATTAATTGATTAATTAATCAATAGAGGTGGTGCCCCTATAATTCTACGAGTGCATAATATTAATTACCAAGTGTTGTATCTCCTACATCGCTCAGTATCATTAATGCCCCTCTCTGCGCTGTCCTCCGCCCTTTAAAGGAGTGATAATTAAACACCTGCTCAAAAATATCATGGTAATTCTGATGTGTTTGATAATTATAGGCCAGTTTCAAATTTCCTCTTTGAAAGTCCTGAAAAAAAGAATAGTGGCCATTCAGTTAGCTGATTATGTATCCAGCAGGGGTCATTTAGAACTATCTGGCCTCGGGTTTTTCTGTACCCTTAAGACTGGCTTAGTCAAAGTTTCCTTCTCTGTGACATGTAGTTGTATCAAGGCAACCATCTCATCCATCAGCTCATCTCAAACTCCTAATTGGAAAATCTCCACTCCCTGTGAGGAAATTGGTTCTAGAGCCAATAGTGAGTACAACATCTCATAACTGTCAACTTCATGTACCAGCTTTGGCTTCTTCACCCACAGAAAGGTGACATTTCATATTCCTAGAGCAAATTTTAATTGGTAATTCAACAAAATCTAAATCTGCTCTGACCCAATCTCTTGCCCATCATGTCTATGTCTATGTCAGGAGCCAGTTTGCAGCCCAGAATTGCAGCTTATGGTCGGGACCATCTTTTCCGTTTGAAGCCAGGACCTTCCATATAAGGAGGTCCTCAAACCGAAGTGAACGCTAGCTGGCAACACTAAGTGGTGCACACTTAGGCTAATGTTAGCTTCTTTAGCTAAATTGTGCTAACAGGGCAGGTATTGTAATCAAGCAATATTGTGACAATAGTCCAACTCATGTTGTGATTAAACCTTTAACACCAGGGACTATTTTTGATTGTTAGACCCTTGCGATTCATTTGAACAAAAAGTTTGATTGAAGGATTTCAATCAAGGTTTTTGCTATTGAGCTACAACTGTTTGATGAAGGATTTATCACTCTGTTGGACTGCCAATCTACTTTGAAGGTACAGAGACGCCATGTCTATAAGGTTTTGGTTGCATTAAGCATTGAACTATAACAGAGCTTTTTTTAATGACCTAAATGTCCAATAAGATGGGGGTCAAATCTATTGCATACATACAGTATATTTCATGCTCACATTCATATAAGTTTGTATCAGTCTGTGAAAGGTCCACATAGTGCTAGCGTCCTGCAGGCGGAACAGTGGGTGGTAAAAAGTTGAGTAGATTTCTGTTTTGTCTGTTGGGATTGTGAGTTGTACATGTTTACATTCTCTTTTAATGTAACTCAACACTACTTGCTGCTGCTGCAAAAGTTCAGTGCTCATCTTTTCTCAACTGCAATGGAAAAACAGTAAGACACACCACACACCATCACAGCACGCACATGCTCACACTAAGGAATACAGTCAAGGTATGTGGACGGATACATAAATGTGCATCTGTAAGCAGGTACAGTAGGCTTGCTTTCCTGCCCATGGCACATTTTAATTAGTTAAAATGTGTGTGTGTGTGTGTGTGTGTGTCGTACTGGGGTTTGCCTTTGGCCTGACACGTCAGTTCCAGGTTCTCTCCTTCCCTGGTCAGACCCTGAGGAAATTCTACCACGATCTTTACCTCCGGTTTGTCTGAAAGGATGAGAGAGAGACAGAAAGAGAAATAAATGCTGGGACAACATAACAGATAAAGTAATATCCATCTTCCCTCAACATTTACATTCTACACCTCTGTTCTTTCTGATGGATTCCTATTTGCAGTAATGCTGTTGGTAGCATACATAAATATGAAGGTAAACATATTTTCCCACAAATTCTGTCCATATGCAAAAACATCTGCATCATTATTTACAGTACATTCAGTGGTAGCATTTCAAATGCTAAACTTTTCCAATTGGTTCAGCTGGACACATCCTCAGAGATGCTGCAGAGACAAGAAATGATGTGGAAGTTGTGCTTGTACCATCATGTAAAAGCATAACTGACAAGTAACTTTACTAAGATGTAATGTTCATATATGTTTGTTAAAGGGCTACTCAGTTTATTTTTTAATGAATTAGTCAATGAAATGAAGTGAAGCCAAGTAACTGTTGAAATGAGAAATAATTAGTCTTCTTCTTACAAATAAAAGTAGAATTTATAAGCAATAAAACCCATCCATGATCAGTTCAATACACTCAAGAGTTTTGCTGCTACAGCCTTACCTCTAGTCTGGTATGACCAGTCGCTTATGGTGGCTAATATAAGCACATGTCTACTTAATATTCTTTATATTATATAGATGTAGTCAGTTTGCTGACTACATGACTCCTTTGTACTGTTACTGTTACATTATGTTCCAGCGTTTATTATTATGCACCATCACATTTTCCGCATAATACATTTTCTAATCAAGTACTTGTTTTCTATCAGCTTCCATCAGTGCATAACTATTTTCCTTCACACAGAAAACACAGTAACGCTGCTCACCGTGATCACAGAGATAATCCCTACAGGTTTATAGATTCAAAATAACAATAATAAATGCAGCCATAAAAACAACAACAACTATTACTTGCCCCAGAGGGGTTGGAGTGTCAGAGGAGGTCAGGTCGAGTTCATGTTGCTAAAATGCAACTTAACTCTTGTTATGATTGAGCTACATGCTACACAAACTTTGCTCGGTCTGGGTTGATATGACTTGACATCAAACCATAGACTCCAAACCTCAGTCAAAGAGTATATATATGATTCAAAGTGTGTTTCCTTTAGATTCGCCTACTGCTATTGGCTTAAACTAAACCTGCTCTTCTGTTGCATCAAATCACTTTTCAGCAGTGTTGGGTCTACTTGGGGCATAATATTGATGGAATTTTAAATCATTCTAACACCAAAAAACAAGCCAAAGCTTTGGGGAATGATCGATGCGGTGCGGTGCAGGACCACAAGTAGCCCTGAGTATGTCCAAAGAGGTTACATGATAGAGTTGCTACACAAAACAGAAGATGCTACTGAAGAGCTGAGGCAGCTGGAAAGAAAATATAACAATGTTGTTTTGACAAATCAGTGGGGTGCTTTGACAGTCACCGCTGTGCTATTCTTTGCAACTACGGAGTTTCTATTGTTCCCATTCTGTTGACTGTTGCTGGTGTTATCAAAGCCTTTTTTTCATCTTGGCGTGAGAGACTATCCTTTATTCTGGACAAAAATCTAATGTTTTATTCAATCTGTCATGTAGTTTAGGGATTGAGTTTAGTCTCACCGTGTACTGAAAGTTAGACTATGACAAAAACAAACTTAAAAAGTTGGTACATATTGGTTGATAATTCAACACAATGAGGTGCCCCGTTATAAATAAATAATAACTTTAGGAAAATTCTCATCAATCAAAAATGAATATCCTTCATTTATTGTTAGAATTTAATAAGAAATGTATGCATTCTCTCCAACAATCTCCCCTTCATCAAAAGTAAGATTTGTGTCACAGGCATCCAAATTAATGGCCAACACTTTTGTCAACCCTAACCCTAACTCATGAAATTAACCTGAAGACCACAGTTGAGTGTATACACTCAGCACTTCACTTTCAGCACTTTACTCAAAATTATTATTTTTAGTTATCGTACATTAGATGGTGTAGATAAGTCACAATAGCATGATTACAGTTTTATAATTTTGATGTAAATTATTCCTGTTCTTTTCCCAGTTTTCAGTAGCCTAAATGCAAAATTTGGTACCTTCCATCAGCCAGTAGACAGAGGGATAAGGCTTGAGTTATGTTTTCAAGGGGGGCAAAGTTCCACACTGCTGTCCGACCTTCTCTGCAACAAACAACACATGTCTGGCCATCCATCTGTCTAAATCACGCCCTGTCAGTGGCCAGCATTCAGTCTTGGTGATGGACAGCAGATGGGAGAAAAGCCAAGTCTTCTGTTCAGTGGGCATGCATAGGTTTAGACAGTAGCCCTGTGGTTTTGTTTCCACTCCAGGCACTACATGGCATCCTGCAACTTTTTTCCTCTGCCCACAACGTCATCTGACCTTGTCGCCTCAGAGCCATAAACATGAAGGACGCCAGGCATCTGTAGGTTGTTTTGACAGCCTCAAGTAGTTATGGCGGAGCTTTCTTGTCTCTGCTTGATGGAAAAACACACACTGCACTGCCAGATCCGGATACTGCCACTTCAGTGGAAATGAAATAGTCTCTACTGTGTGCAAGAGGGCCATTATCATTATGCTAACTGAATTATTTGCTTTATTGTATGCCTCACCTCATAAGCACAGACAGCACTATCCATCTCTCCGCAGCCAGCTGACCTTAAGGGAGAAACAACCAGGCAACGGAGCAAAACAGCTTGCTTTGCTTATACACATAAACATTACAGGCTTATTTAATTATGCTGTCCTTTCACCATGAGCTTTTTTTTTTTTTTCAAATTTCTTACTACACAATGCACTCCATTCCACTCACAAATTGCCCATACAGTGAGTGAATGGAATGTAAATCATCTCGTATATCTTAGTAATCAGTAAACAAACTTGTATGTGTGGTAGTAGCACGAAAGTAGACTTTTTTTTTTATATAGGTCCTGTAGTTTAAAATTTCCTACAAGAAAATGACATCAATCTAGATTCTTAAGAAGGTTCCTGAAAAATTAAAACATGTAATTTCGTACTATTATGTCCTGAACTACATTAAAGGAAAATAGAGACTACAGTATTTTAAGTAATACTGCTTAACTTTTCGTAAACAATTTACTTCATGTTATCTGTATTTTAGAATATGCTGGTTAGAGTTTTGATGGACATATTGATGTTTGTGGGTTCTTTTTTCTTAATTACCCTATACCAGTATTAGGCACTGTGACTTTTACAGTAAAAATTACAGCCAATGAGCCACCATTTAAATTTCACATTTTGAAAACAAACAACATAAATACTTTCTCCTGTGTTTCTTTTGTTTCCCCAGCTGTATCAAAAACGTACTGAACCGTGACGCCAAAGCTGAGGCAGGCACTGAGCCATGGATTTGTTTTATACAACCCCGATGTTCAATTAGTACACTTCCAATTAATTCATCTCAATTAATCGCTATAGCTTTTAGTCAGTGCATATAGAGAGGAAATTCCTCTAAAAATCAACAACTGTTTATGAACTTTTCCCTATAATAAATACCTAATTACATACTTCTTTCCAGGAAACATCAACAAGGAAATATTAGAAACGAACCAGCAAAATAAAGTGTTAGATCCAAAAGTAGTCAAATAACATAAATTTGAAAACATCACCTTTCACGTTTCTATATATATGTCCCATACAAACAGTAATATCTTTCAGTCAACAAGCTACAAATGTATTATTAAACTGTACGGCAGAGAGATCACAGAGAAAGTAGAGTGCAGGACTGACTCTGCCTGTTTGTTGCCCATTGCAGTATATACAGAGCATGACAGCAGAAACCCCTGCATGAAGCAGTGTGAGACGCTGAGCTGGGTGATCCATGTGAGCTCCCTGTTATCAGAGGCCAGTAAAATGCCATGCTGCCTCTGTAGATGAACTGATCTCCTCTTCTTGCTCTACCAGGGAAAGGTCAGATAGCTAGAGAGGAGTTTTTTTTTTTTTTCATAGAATGCTAGGGCATGCCAGAGGCCAAAGACAGGTTACATTTGCATTAAGTACATAAAAAATGCATCAAATGTATTTATCATTTTGCATCAGGTACATGACTGAGGTTTATTTAGTTACTTGTCTACAATCTCCAGTGTAATGGTAAGGTCTGTGATCTTCACTTTTCATTTGACCCACCTATTGGCCTAATAAATGCTTTCTGTTGCAAACACTCGGTTTGTAAGAAATGTTACTGAGTTTAGTTTAGTGTCACACATGGATTTGTATTTGTAAAACAATAACATAGGGTGAGAATGTGTGCACAAACAGTTGGGGAGGTGAAAATTAAAAACAAGGTGGGACAAAAAATCGAAGCAGTATTTTTATTTTATGTTCTTAGCCAATTTCACTAAGTGGGCACATTTTTTTTCATTCTACACACCTACTACACCTGCTATATTTAGAGTATAATATGCCAAAGGCTAATTTATTAGTACTATAATAACTAACATGTTTTTGTGTGCTCATGTTAATTATTATTTTACTAACTTATCCATACATTTTACAGTTAATTTCTCTGTCTTTATGTTCTTTTCATTAAATTCTTTACTCTATAAAAAGCAGTTTTTAATTGGAGTCGTATAAACATAATTATTGCAGAGTGTATTTCTGACATCTGATCATCACTGATTGAGATAACATTAGTGATGATGGTTTACAGGTGCATGTGCAATGCATTAAAGACATTTTTTGTATGACGGGCAGATAGTAAAATTGCACATTTTTTGTTATTCTTATTGAGACACCAGCAAAGTAGACTAAGGTGTTTATATGCAAAGATTTATAAATGTGCCTGCAATGCATGGTTAATTAAGGCAGAGGAAATCAGTCTCATGAGCAGAATTGGCTGCAGATACAATATTTGTACACTTCATAGCAGTATATTATCAGGTAACTGTGTCTGCAGTGTACTTTCATTCTTCTTGGCAGGTGTTTTAAAACTAAAACTACACGGTCCAATTTAACATATTTTTGACCCCCAAATGACAGTGGGAGACAATATGGTTAATACTGATGACAGTAGGACAGAATCTTGTAATGTGAAGTCAGTAAATTGTGTTTGTGAATCTTTATAGTGATGATTAAGGGTAAAAGATAAAACTTTGTAGACAGAAGTGCAAAGGTAACCTGATACCGTACATTTATATTTAATTGGAAGATGTTCATAAATGTGCTATTTTTCTATTTTTTTTTTTGTACTTGGTATTCATCACACATGGAGATCTTTTCCCTCTAATGACAATGCCATGCAGCAAAATTTCAGTTGGGAGAAATGTGGGAAATTTATGTCATTTAATTAGTGGAGATGGAACAGTCTTCTCTATAGCAGTCCAATGTTCCCCTTTTACTCATCATAACCTGTGCATGGAGATGATATCCCTTCAATGACATATGTGTCATACACCAACATTTTAGTTAGGAAAAAGTAGCAAATTTATGCCATTTAATTAGTGGGGATGGAACACTCTTCTCTATTGCTTTCCAATCTTCTGAGTTGAGCTGATGAGACATTACAAGACAGAAAAAAAAAAACTTCCATAATGCTGCTTGAATATCCATGCTTATTTCGAATTTATTACTGAGCAGAAGTACTTACATTGCACCTCCAGGTATTTCTGTGCTTGGAAGTCCTTGACCGCAGGGTGGTCAACGATGCAAACCACAGGTACACCATCATCCTCCTTACTAACAGTGAATGTGAGTCGGCTGGTTACTGTGTACATCTTGTCATAGGACAGCTCAACCTTGGGCTTTCCTATGGGAAACATTGAAGACAGACTTAACACAGCAATACAGGTGCATTTTTTATATTTCAGTTCAAACATGAATGAGTCATAGACAATTCAACAACCTTCACTCACTGTGGTCTGGCAAGACCCAGTTGGCATTTGCTTACATAAAGAAGAAAATTCAATAAGTCCTCCAAATTAAATGGTAAAATACGTTGTTGGTCCATGCACTCTAGAACGAGACAGGTAGGGCGACATCATTTGTCTGTGCCTTGAAAAACTCTTAACATCTGCTGAAAAGTACTGTACATCAGTTTTATGACATGACACTATGGTCAAGGTTTGGTTAGGTTTAGGGAATGATTATAGTTTGGGTTAAAAGTACTACTTTGTTAAGGTTAGGAGAGCTTTGTCATCATGGATACCATAATAACCATGTCCTTAAAGTTAGGAGATAATTGTGTTTATAGTCATAATTCAGAATAAACAAAGTTGACTGACAGAAAAATGAACAGCAGTCTTCTGTGTTTAAGTCTGATGATTGTTGAATCATCCATCCAACCTGACCGACAATAATGTCACCTGATTTCCTGATCAGGTCACTTGCTGAGACAATTCTGTTGTTTTTCTCGGGACAACAGTCCGACAAAATTCCTTATATCAGGCATTAGTATAACTACTATAATTACTATTCATTACTGAAAAACATGGTGGCCATTCTAAAAGCATTACAGTTCATCTTAACTATCCAAAACCACCTTTGCACGGGTCACGGGTTTGGAGCTAGGCAGGGTACGCCCTGGACAGGTCGCTCATCTATCACAAGGTTGACACATATAGACAGACAACCTTTCACACCAACAAAATTCAGAATCTCCAGTTAACCTAACCTGCATGTCTTTGGACTATGGGAGGAAATCAAGTCTTACCACTGACCTAAATTTTTTTTCACTCACATGCAGTTCCTGATACGTGAACTACAATGTCTACTTTATGGAGTTGGATCTAGAATGAAGAGGTGAAAAGTTGGCTCTTGGTTTAAACTAAATACAGCACTACTTGTCGTCTTAATAATCTAAAGGTCATAGTTTGCTGGTTGATTGGCTTCTTGCTTCAGGGCTCAACTGATTTTCGGTGCATGTTTTCCCACACATATGGTTTCATATAGTGTAAGCTGAGCTCTGAAGATTAGGGTGGGTTTGCAAAGAAAAATATCAATAAAGTCTATTTTTACTCATAAATGTTTTGGAAATATGACCAAAACTTAATATTTTGGACTTGTGTTGAATCTTTTTTATGTATCATTAATTCCTCAGGGAGTACTTTTTAAACAGCTTGTCTTGTTGAGGGGTCAATCTGCTAACTTGAAAAAATAACAAAGCTGAAATCTTTCGACTCAAGGCTGCCAGCAAGGAAAAAAAAATCACTTGTTAAGTCCTGCCAAAGACAGCTATTATTTGGCTGCAAGTGCGATGTCTTTCTTCCATTGACCTTACAAAATATGTAGAGTGGAAGTGAGGGGGGTGTCCTTGAGAATAGTCAGAGAAGGTGAATTGGCTAAAAATTGCCTACTGTCAGGGACTACTGTGTGACTGTGAATCACTCATTAGGCTTTATGAAACCATATTTATTGTGTGGCCATCGTTTGTGCAGCACTGCCGGATCAAAGTAACCCTCCTCTGATTAGTGTCTTTGTAATATCACACAGACAATATGCTCTCAAATGCAATGAAGAGGATACCTCATCACAGTCATACAAAATAAGAGGGATAGATGTAGACAGTGCTGCACGGCAGAGTCACAAAGTGAGATTGATTATTTTTATCTCTTTGCCCTACTTCCTAACTGTTGCACATGTGTGTTTGTGTCCCATCAATAAAACAAAAAAACTGGAAGCAAACAAATGAAAGCAAAGACAAATGCTGCAACACGAGAAAATATGTCTTAATGTGAATAGTTCCATCTATCAGCTTGTGTTTCAGTTTTTAAAATGTGTACCAAGTGCACATCTACCCACTACCCTACTGCAGCTCAGCCACCCTCACCGTGGTGACAGCTGTCTCTTTGGATGCTGGGAAAGCAAACCTGTGTGATGTGCCTGGTGTAAAGGAACAGGTTGTCATGAATAAATACCACTAGAGGCCTCAGATGCATGCAAGCACCTGAAACAGGAACCTGAAAGAGTCTGCTCAAAACCAAAATGTCTTTTGAGATGCATGAAACCGTGGTGAGGAGACGTCTTTATTCAAGTCCTGGTTTTCTGGATCTCTTGCTTTACAACTTCGAAATTCATTGTTGAAAAAAAAAATACTCGTGCAAGCCTACACAAGCTAAATGTCTATGGGTTAGGGTTGGGGAAACCTGTACGATGGCTGGGAACCAAGGTGGGCAGGTAAAATAGAGATGAGCCATTACCTTAATTACTACCCTTCCCTTCTACTTTATTGTAGCACAGCTTGCACTTGTGAAACTGGAAATAACAGAAAAGGAAACTATACTTTGTGAGGTACATTTTGCTTTCAGCCCTGCAGTCACTTGTTTTCTCCTCGTCTGGACTGAGCTATTGTCACATGACCATAGAGCAGCCACTAACTCAGTACCCATTTGTGCTACATAGAGACAAAACAAATGAACCCTGCTGTGACTGGTAATCATTCCTAGAAGAAGAGAGGAGAGAAAGAGACGGTTTCATAAAATGGACATCTGGCAGTACTCGAAATGTGCTGCATCAAATATTAATCTGTTCAAGTAGGGCAACACACGTGTGTCAAACACTTTTTTTTATGCACAGAAAAGAGGCATCAAACTGAGTTGATGCACATGAACCACTACCACGTCATTCAAGAAGATGCTAGCACTAGTCACAATTGCTCTAACTGGCTTGCCAATTGTCAGTTATTAAAACTAAGTTGCTGGCCAATTAGATAACATGGTTTATTTAGGAGTCACATTTGTGCTATCTAGTCCTGTCTCGTTACTGTCTGCAAACCATGGCTCTTTTGTGGAGTAGTTTGTTCTCCAGCAGAGCACGGTTACATAAAAGTGGAGCTATGCTTCCACTCTGTTCCCTCAAAGGCCAGCACTGTCAAGACCATTTGCTATTGTTAATGGCACAAATGTGCATGTCAAAGTTCCCTTAAGTCGAAGTCGACAGGAAAGATTTGAATGGATTTATGTTGCCCCCGCTGAGCATGACAATTCCATTCAAAGGCTACAGTGCTGTTCTGCCGGCCACAATGCTAGTGAGCACAGTTTGTTGGAGGCTTTATCATGTCTGGTCCCATTATCTTGTAACATAGAAGAGAGATCGTTTTCCAGCACTCTTATTTACCAGCACAGCCCTTACGAAAAAGAAAATCCATATTGGATTAGCACACTTAATACACTGCTTACCAATCATATTTAGACCGGTGACTAACTTTGAAGTGGTGCTAGTAGAGCTGAATGTCACTGAAAACTGCACTAGAAATTCAAGTGTTTTGTACATCCCAACACATACTCAGTTGGGCCTCTTTTTCTGTACCTCCTCCACATTTCACTTATTCATATTGTTTAACCACATTCTTGTGGAGCAAGAAGGAAGTAGTGTCTAGTTAAATAAAATATATGTCTCCAGCTCTATTACTTAACCCAAAATATTATTTTCTTCATTCAATCTTCCTGTTGGGGTAAAGCAGAGTAATTGAAATCACCCTGTGGATATCTCATAAGACTTGAGGCTAATGGCTGTTCTGGTCCCTGTCAGTCAATGAAGTGCCCTACCTAGTGGCTTTTTCTTTTTCCTTTCCTTTAATCGTATTTAATCGTAAAAGAATAGAAAGCAATGACCTGAACTGTTAGATCCTGATCTGTTTTGACTCCATTTATTCATGGCTTTCACTGCACTGTAAGCTAAAGAGCTTGAGATATCAGTGTCGGGGCATATGTTAATAAATCTCTAAACAAGCAGGATAAGAGGAAAAGGAAGGAGAGGGAGATAAGTGAGATAATGGGTCTGTGCATATTAGGAGACATTTCTGGATTTACACTGGCAAGCATGACAATTGCAACCTTTAAATGATATTTAAGAGAGCCTGATTATCCTTTAAGGTAATTAAGTTAAATTCTGGGGATGGTAAATTAGAAATAAGTCTGCCAGGCAAGGAGCCATAGCCGAAGGAAATATAAGTAATTCTGCCCTAGTGTCAGGACTCCACCCTCAGCCATTCTTTCTCTTCCCATCTTTCATTTTCTTGCACTCTTTTGTCTTTCACATTTTCAGCTTCAGCAGAGCAATACCAGGTTTCATTTTATAACATTGCTGCAGTGTCAACTAACTGTGAGTCAGTTGACATCCATCGGAGAGTTTCCCAATGGCTGCTAACTAGTTTGACATTGTCAACAAAAATGATATTGTTGAAATGCCCACAATCATGTCAGTTGTATTTGCAAAGTGTAACATGACTATAAAAGATGGACTTCATTACTGGGTTCAAAATTGTTTCGGGCTGTTTCATCTTTTCACCTGTGGTGAAAATAGATGAAAGCACATAAAGCAGTGTTGTGAAAGGTGAGCATTTAAGTACCACTGGGTATTGTGCTATGGCAAAAAAAAAAAAAAAAAAATCTATCAACTCTGTAACCTCAAAGAGTGCCAAACCTGTTCTGTGAATGGCCATAAATTCCAACAAGTGTGAGAAAACAGAATGGGCATAGGGTTGAGGGGTTTTCTGCCATTCAATGAAACAAGCAAATGAGTACCGTTTGAATGCTCAGTTCAAGAGGTGTTGAATATTCAGTAAAGGAGGGGGATATTACTAAAACCAAATAAAAACATGCTGAAACTAGAAAAGTGCACTCAGCAGAGTGCAGATCTCCACCAGGTGTGTCTGAGGGCAAGTGTAAAGATGCAGAGTAATATAATGGTATTGTAACTGTGCATCCTCCTGGGTTTGCCTACCTGTATAAACTTAATAAAAATAAACGGAACGATAAGTCCAAACTTCTCAATTTAAACATTGTTTAAAAACTTTTCTATGGATGTCAGTTTTTGAGCCATGACAAAGGTCAAAATGTGGCCTGTGGTTTTCAACCTAGCCAGTTCACAGAAATGCCTTTTGCTGCAATTGTTGATGACTTGCAGCCCCTACTGACTGGTTAAGAGGAATGAGTAGTCAGCAGTCAATGGCATGTTATAGGTTTTTCAACAATCGTGAATCACTGCAACCACACAAGGTCCTTGAGCATACAGTCATAAATGTGCAAAAAAATATTATATTGATGAGTCTGGAAATGTTTTTTTTTTTTTTTTTGAAAATCCAGCATTATATACATTTAGACAGAAAGGCCCTCGAACTTACGAAATAAATCTGACCATCTGCATGTACACGCAAGCTTTACAATAACCAGGTTGCTGCAGTGCATGTTAATGCCTTCAAAGGTTTTCTGATTTATTTTTTGCATGTAAACATGGTCAATGGGGAGGTGGAGGCACTTGTTCTTGTAGCCACTAGTTCTTGGGTCTATTACTAGTATGGGAGAAATCTCTACTTTAAAAACATCTTAAAATTCTACCACGAAGGAAGTTTATGTTGGGCTACAGGAGGAAAATTCCCCACCAGCTCCACTTTCCTTAAGGATTCATTTGATTTGATTGCTAATTATTATCTAGAATAATGGGGTTTTACTTTTTAGGTGGATCACCTGTCCTCTTAACTGATCACACACTTAAATACTCACATTACTGTACAGATCTGTCACTTGTCACTGACATTAAGGTACTTCAATGAAATCAGCGACCACAGGAGCATTATCTTTGTCTATTGTATACTTACAGACTAAGCATTGCCAAAACCTCCCTGTATACACTGATCAGCAGAAACACAGCATTGCAAGATTTGACTGAAAGTCAACAGTCAATTTTTTTGTGATGTTAGCAGCTAGTTGTAAGCCAACAATGTGCTTTGACCTTGGCACAATATTCACAATATTCTCAGTTTTGAGCTGACCACTAAGGGTTTAATGTGCTGCGGTGTAGAGGTGACGCTGCTCAGGGCCTTCTACATAGTTTCTGATTAGGACCTTTGTTTCAAAGTCTTTACAAAGCTTGCTGTCTGGGCTCTGAGGTGGAGCTGCCTGGCAGGAGGCCTGTTCACTCCTGAGCTTTGCCCAGACTTCTAAAGCTCTGCTACCTTTGATGAAGGCATGAAAGTTGTCATGGTGCCAACAGGCTCTGGCCACCAGTCCATATTCATATTGCTTTAATGGAAACTATTTGAAGTCACAGCACAGCTCCATTTAAAAAGCAACAGCATTGATGCAAGTATTAAATACGGAGAGCAAGCAACGGAAGAAAGAGGCTGGCCCAAAAAATGGTTCATTTATGAACATGGCATGGGGGCTTAAACAATGCATATGTGCATGCAAAAGTTAGATTTTGACAGGACTTGACAGGGGAATGTACACACCTGTACTGAAACTCCTGTACAAGAGCATTTTGGAAACAATGGGAATTAGAACATAAATATTAAAGTAATGAAATAAAGGACCTTTCTCTTGGCATTATTTTTATTCCTTCTTGACCAACACAGCATATATAATAATTAACTATACAACAAAGTCTGTGTGTTGTGATGGACAACAAAACATCAGACTTTAGCACAGAAGACTGTTGGTCATTTGCTTTTTTCAACCACAAGTCTATATTCTCTTTCAAAAGCAAGACAATGATTAACCCCTAACCTTCACCGCATAGTAGTTATCTGAAAATGCTTCTGTGTCATTCTGAAGTTCATGGACAAAGGACGTATTATGTCATTTAATTTGGAGGACTTGTTGGGTAAGGAACACAAGAATCAGGATAGTTTAAAAGCATACATGGTTTTCTTTTTTTTTTGTTTGCAGAAGTTTTTAGTGGAATTTATGGATGGTTCCATGTTTTTCTAAGCCAGGGAAACAATGGATGAATGAATTTCATGTCTTTTATGGCCCCTTTTCTCTGGTTCATAAAACACAACATGTTTGTGTCACAGAGGTATTCGTTCTACAGATAAGCAATCGAAACGTAGACAGAAGTTTAACTCAGATGTTCTGCGCTACATAAGTGCCTGATTGTATTTAGAGACACAAGATTTTCTCTTTGGATGTGGAGTAGACCTACCTGGGAGCTCCTTATCTCCCTTCATCCATCTGATGGTGGCGGCAGGCTTACTGCTCATGGCAGTACAGGTCATCTCTGTCTCGTTACCCTCACTCAGGATCTCATCCCGGGCTTCAATGATGGGGTTACCTGGAGGAACTACAATAGGACACAAACACAAGTCTGTAAACACTGGGGGAATATAGTACTCAATTCTACACCCTCAGTATTACAAGCTATTGTAGACACAAGACCTGACATGGGAGAGATGGATGAAAAACCATTTGAAAGTTTGTTAAATCTGATATTATATTAATTAAGAAGCATATTATATTAATTAGATATGTTAAGTAGTACAATATGCTAACACTGAACATTTCGGAAACATCTGATCTCAGATAACTACCAGAAATGTGTTGTGTTCACATTTTGATGACGTGTTTATTTATTTATTTATTTATTACATTAACAAGAAAGGCATGACTATATTTAACAAATCTAAAAATATGCAACAAGCATGCTGATTATGTTCATATGAATAAACAAAAATGAAACAAGAAACAAACAAAAAATATGTAAAAAGAGCACACATTTAAAACTCACATTAATTACAGCATCAGTTTTATATTGCTGATCCATAGTTAATGAAATTTGAATTTCCTGTTTCAAATCAAACGTCACTTTAGCTGCTCTCTTGCACTTATAGTGAGCTGAGCATGTTGCTCAACACATGTGTATGCTGTCTTCCACAGTCTAAATGTTGGTTAATTGTCTTTACCAGCCTTCTATCAATAACACTGAGCGTTTGTTTGTGTATGTATTTGTGTGTGTGTGTGTTTTGTTGTACTTAGCACAGTGATGTCAGCGTAGGCTTCCTGCGGAGGGTCTGTGTAGAGCTGGCAAACATATCGACCCTCATCTGACAGCGAGACATTAGACAGCGACACCCGCAGCTCGTTGTCTGAGAAGTTCACCAGCTGAAAGCGAGAATCTTTCAGTGCTGAAAGAGAAAAACACAAAACAGTTTTCTGACATGCTCATAAGTTTATATACCCTGGTAGAATTTGTGAAATATTGGCCATTTTTTGGAAAACATGATTGATCATGCTGAAAACTTTTGTTTTATTTAATGATAGTGGTCAGGTGAAGCCTTTTATTTTCACATAATTGTATTTGCCCTTTTTAAATCATAATGATAACTGAAATCACCAAAATGGCTCCGATCAAAAGTTTACATACCCTTGAATGTTTGGCCTGATTATAAACACATAAGTTGATACACACACGTGTAAACAGCTATGAAAGGTAAGTTTCCACACCTGTGACTTGTTTGATTGTAATTAGTGTCTGTGTATAAATAGTCAATGAGTTTCTCAGCTCTTGAGAAACCCTACAAATTTCAATCAGGGCTGCTCTGACTTTACTGGATACTGAGCCATGAGGAAAGCAAAAGAAAAGGGAGTTGAACTTTATAAACCAGTAAAAGGATATAAAAAGATATCCAAAGATTTGAAAATGCCTATCAGTGGTGTTCAAGCTCTGATGAAGAAGTGGAAAATGAAGGGTTCTGTTGATACAAAGCCACGGTCAGGAAGACCAACAAAGATTTCAGCCACAATTGCCAGAAAAATTGTTCAGATTGCAAAGAAAAACCCAACATGTTACTTCAGTTGAAGGTTGCATGTGGCTGTTTCAAGATGCATAATAAAGAGGTACTTGAACAAAAATGAGCTGGGCAGTCAAGTAGCCAGAAAAAAGCTATTAGTGTACCAATGCCACAAAACTGCCTGCTTACAATATGTCAAACAGCACCTAGACAAGCCTCAGAACTGGAGCATAAGTTATTTGGAGTGACGAGACCAAAATTGAGTTTTATGGTCACAACTATAGACACTATGAATGATACACATCTTACAGATTCTGCCAGGGTATGTAAACTTATGAGCACAACTGTATGCATATAATGGCAGTGACTAATAAAAGTAATATTTAATGCTGTCATTAAATCCATACATAGTAGTTACCCATTTTGTACTGTTTTTTGTTGTGTTTTCTTTATACTCCAGCTTTAGATGAATTGTGTAGGGTTTGAAGCCTTTTTATCCCTCAATTTTAGTTGCCCATAATGTAATTGGATAAATTAAACTTCAGTACATCAGCAGACTCCATCGTCTTTGGCAGCAACCATCTTTAGTTCTAGTTTTTTGTCATTGTTGTTTTCCACGTTTGTCGTCTTGATCTTGAGAACAAAGGCGTTTTTCTTCACCATTCCAACTGTTCTTCTGTCATCCACTACTCAGACTGAATAGTGATTTCATTTCACTTCATTCATTCAGCTTGACATTATGTTCATGTTTCTATTTGGAAGAGTGTTTTCTGTTCCACCTACATCATTTTCAGCCAACTTGGAGGCACATTTTTCATGTTGATAAAAGAAATATGCACAATGTAGGAGTTGTTATTTCTGTAAGTCGACTTCTACAAAAGACTACAACAACTGCTACGTCTGAGTTCATCTAATCTTTCTGCTGCTATTTTTTTTATGGATGTAGCTATTTGTCTGTCTCTGGCACAGGACAATGATTCCCCTTCTTAATCCCACCTACAGAGCTTTGATTTGACCTGTTGGAAAATCTGACCAAATCTGAGATTAACACTTATATAACTGTCTCACTGCTTGTGTGTATTGCCCCACTGGACCTATTTATAGCAATGTTGCGTTCCATGATGTCAGCAAATTACTATGGTGAGAAAATAAAACCCAAGTTGCACTGAGCTGCAGGTTTTCTTTAAGGTTTGATCCATAATGCAGAGGAAAGTGAACTAACTGTGATGATTTTCTCAATTAATCATTTGGTCTATTAAATGTCATCACAATTTCCTTTCATCAGTTGCTTGTTTTGTCCAACCAACAGTCCAAACCCAAAAGATATTCTGTTTACTATCACATAAAACAAAGAAAAGCAGCAAATCCTCACAGTCGATAAAGTGGAGCATGGAAATATTTTTGCCTTAAGTTTTTTTTTTAAAGTAATCAAGACTATCCATTGAGATTCGCACAGGAGTTTTTAAAAAAATATTTAATCATAGTAGAGCCATTCATTATTTATGTAAATAAATAATACATTAATTTTATTATTATCTATTATTTAGACAATTAATAATATAATAACAATGATGAGGGTTTATCTTTGTCTTTTGTATGTTTTTTTTAATTCACCAGAGGGTTCTTTGAGTTTTTATGGTTTCACACAAAGCATTTTTGCTTCATGTGCATCACGACTTCAAGCATGCTTCAAAACACTTTTCGGAGAGAGAAAAAAAAACTCAATCTAATTAGTCAACAATCAATAATAGAGCAAAGTGATGTAACAGTATACAGCAACAACAACAAAAAAAGGAGAGAAAATGAAAGCACAAGACACAATTCCCACTCCCAACTCCCTTCTGTTCAAACCAAAAGAAGAACATACTGTACATGCTAACAACATGGTTTGTATTAACAGATTATTACCCTTGGCTGTCCTTTAGTTGGCCTACTGAGGGATTGAGGACAAATCCATAAATCCTGTCTCTTCCTCATCTGTAGCCACTTTCATCTTGCCTAACCTTGTTTGCCCACCAACCTAAGCACACTCTATCATCTGTAATGTAGAATGACAACATGTGGTCAAGATGAAAGCTTACCTGTCTCCATCCCCCTTCGATGTGCTGATAAATTCTGCTCTGATTGACAGAAACTCCAGGCTCTTTGCACTATGCACTCTCTAAGTATAGATCTGTGTACTCATTCTCTGGCTTTGCTTTTTTTCTCAAAGCTTAAAGCATTAAATATGGAGACTTCTGACACAGAACACCTCAAAACAGGCATAAACAGATAGAAAAAAACCACCCGACTACATGATGATTTCACAAGTATTTCAGAGATGATGAACAGGAAGAGGATGAAACCACTGTACAACCACACGGTATCTGCCTTTAATGTCAAGAGACAGACATGAGGAGAGTGATTGAGTCAGACGAAAAAAGGAGAGAGGGAGAATGCCAGTGAGAAGCAAGAACACTAATCACCACAATTGATTTTATGCATCATTAAACACGAACATCAGAAGCATTTTAAGTGATACCATAAGGCTGACTGGTGATGAGTCCTTTCGACATCACATTAAGGAAAGAAATGTGGGAGAAAGTAAATCTGCATCCAAATATTTAATCTCAACATACATCTACTGTATGCTCTTTCATGGCCAAAAAGCAAAAAAAAAAAAGTCATGATGTGGGTGCTCTGTACATGACATAATGTGCTACTGTCTTTGTGCTGCCTGAAAGGACTGCTCACAACACTCAAAACAAATACCTCAGAAGAAGTACAAACAAACTAGGAAAAGCTGGAACAAATGTCTGAAAATGCAGTAGACAACAGGGCTATTTTTCATGCAAATGCTAATTTCTTCCCCATACAAGATCCACATATTCACCAAAACCCCGTAAATGGTTGGTTTCCATTAGCGCAGCTATTAGTTTCTTTTGTCTAAGCACAATGAAGCCTGTATTGTGGCACATGAATAATATACCCCTAATTAGTGTGGCTCATTCAAAAGACTTGTTAGCCCTTATTAAAATGAGAGGTCAGCCTCTAATCCTAATGATTTAATTAATTTAAATGTTCCCAGATTAAAACATGCCAATGCTGCAGTATAAATATGCACTGCAGAGAGCATACAACCTGTTTTTAGAGGCAGAGCTTCTCTGGAGGGAGAAATACTTTTTCTCTATTGTTACGATGGAGATAAATGATCGAGGGGCACTGTGATGAATGGCATCCGATGGTTTAAAGGCAGTGGCAGCACGGTGCACACAGGATATCTCTACAATCCAATAGCTAAAATAGCTAGTATAGAGGAAACTGTTTTTTTCCTATTATTAAAGGAGAAACAGGCTCTGTTCCAGTGTAAACATCTGCTACAGTTGGTAACCAAATTCCTAAAATGCTGTACTGCATCAATTAGTTCTTCACAGAGGGCATGGATAGATGTGGGGAAATTATTAATAATTTGTGGATTTAAATTGAAGCCATTAGCAACAACAGTCTGACCTCTAACACAAATATAGTAATTGAACAAGATTTAGCACAACTGAATAACCAAAACCATTTTATCTCTCCTTGAGAGCAACCTGAGTTTCCTTTTAAGTTCCAGCTTGTTTCACCCTTTCCCCTTTGGAGAAGGTGGGTAATGTTGAGGACTGATGACTCCAAAGGAAAACCGTGCAAGCCAGCACAACTTTAAAGAAGAGATGGGATGCAACCGCAAAGTTCAACAGAGGAAATGGTTTGGAAACGACAATTCTTCCATTAAGGCTGCAGTTTGCCAATCACCTTTTGACTGCACTTTTACTTAGAGTAAAGCTTCTTTGTTCATTTGACTCTCTATCTTGATTGAACATGCTTTTTCTGTCTCAATGACTTGATATACTGCTCTACAGGTGATGCGATCACTTAGGACTAGGCCTGGTCTCGCTTTGAAGAAAATTTATTTGGTCTGTAAAAAATTCTCCGGCCGGCATCACACCGCCCCCTTAGAAAATTTCATTTTAGTTGCAACAGTTTTTCAACAGTCAGGATCACATTTTGCCCATGAAATGCTTCACGAAGCTCATTACACTTTGGTTTGAACAACAAGATGAACAACAGTGAGTGATATTTCTGTCTCGCTAACTTCATTTTCACTCACCACAGAAGCTGCAGTAGCTTAACATTTCCTGATTGAAGACAACCTGTACAGATAAATCAATCTTACCCACACTTTTGCCATTTTGTGGTGCTATTCATGGCTGTAGCTGGGTATCTAGATAGCTATAAAATGATGTCCCCACTAGGGATGTGCCGAGAGCCCAGTATTTGTATTTGTATCTGTATTTGTTGAGGCAGCAAAATTATATGTATCTGTATTTGTATTCGAATAAAAATGGAAAGAGGCTTAAAAATCTTGTTTTTGTTTTTATGACACTTTTAATTTTAGAAAATGAAAGTGTTACAATAAGAATTCATGAATAAACCTTACGAAGTTGGTCCCCACATTGGGTCTTGAACTGGAGTCTCCAAGATCATAGATGACTGCGCTGATTACTGAGCTAAAACTTTACTCATTGCCTCATGCAGACAGTCCTATTTATACACCCATAACACAGGGACAGCACACCATGTAATGTATAGGGAAGAACTTCAAAGGTGATTCTTGCTTTGCACTTTTCATTTATTGCCTATTTTTTACAACCTAACTTTGTGGAAAGGAGAAGGGGAACAACAGGTTATGAAACAAATATTCGTATCAAACCCACTATTTGTGCTTTGCCGAATAATGTATTTGCATTCGGGCACATCCCTAATCCCCACTGTTAACCCTGGAAACAAAGCTGTGATAGATCAATCAATGAACCGTGAATTAACACAACACCAGAGCTATTTGAATCACTGAATATGAGGTATGAACTTCGGGTCAGGCAACCTTTGTTGTCATGACTACAATAATAACCACAGGGTTAAGGTTAGGGGCCCATCGTAGTAAGAGGTTTTTTAAAAAATTGCCTTCATCCACCCCTCCTCCTTCTCTGAATCTGAAAATGTCTCAACATATACAGTATATATGTCATCTCAACTGCTCGGGGTCATAATTACTACAGCTGCTAGATAGCATCCTTCAATCAAATGTAACTATACGTCAATGTGCGACTGACATCATGATCTATTTGTTGTTTTTCTTGGGAGGACAGCCTCGATTCAGATATGATTTCTATCCAAACTACAGTAGTTCTTGAGAAAATAGGAAAACATTTCAAACATGTTACACAACAAATAAAAAAGAATCCCAGATCTGCACCTGGACTCAGAAATGCACCAAGAACTAATCACCTGTTCTTTTGCCTAACCTGCCAGAAAATGTAGGGAATTTCTTCTAAATGTCTTCCTCTGTATTTGTTTATTTGTCTGTTTTTTAAGTTACAAACAGAAAAAAAAGAAACATAACTTATTTATTTGAAAGAAATATATTTAGTATGCCAAGAATTTGAGAAATCCTTGCCAATCAGATATAATCCATTTCACAACAGCATTTCTCAAAGATCTCATAATCTTCTTAGGTATCACTTCTAAATAAGGCATTGTCGTTTAAGCATGAGCTGAATAATTCTTTCTAATACACATTGAAAAGAATGACCGAGACATTGTAGCAGTTTGGAAAGGACACAGTCCTCCATGTGCAAGGTCTGGGATAACAATGCTGTAGGCTCAAAGAGATATAAGGACAGATGATGGAGAACAGTCTGGTTCAAACAGTGGGGTTGAACATAGTGGTACATTTCAGAAAAAAAGCAAAGACAAGGTGAGCCAGGCATCACTGCAGACAACTCTTTTATTGTTACGTCACAGCACGCTGCAATACACATTTCATACCTCTTTGTGTACTTTGGACAAATAGAAAAAGAGGCTGACCTTTAGTTTCATGCTCTTTTTGCCCTGTTCTTCTTCTCTTGTTCTGTATCTGATAGCATGAGAAGGACATCACAGATGCCTGACAACGGTAATTGATAGTCGAGTCATTGGATAAGAGAAGTCTGTCCAAACTCTGAAAGGCTGTAAATTATCTGATCTGTCAGGTTTTTATAGCTGATGGCGATGAAGCAAATTTAACATACTGATAAGACAGTACAGTAGAGCCGTCCTAAAATACAGCCAAGGGGACTTGGCAAGGTAGCTGACAAAGTGAAAGTCCAACTCTCCTCACTGGGTATGTTCCTTATTTGTCTTATTCAAGTTTCTGAGTGCAATGAACCAATTATACATACTTATATATATATTTCAGTATATTTGCAAAAATAATAGCACAAAAATGAGTGTCAATGGTCATGTCGAATACTGCTGGTAAACAGCACGCCCTCTTTAATGAGCTGTGAGCATGCTATGCATAATATTGGGTATAATACTCTGAATGTGCACCACCAAACTAGGAAAAGAACCAGTTGAAGGAAACATGTTCAGTGTCAACATTGAGTGCAGGGGTAGTTTATAGTATAGTGCAACATAGGGCTGTCACTTTTTGAAAAAGTCAAGTTCAAATGGATTTGAACTAACAAGTAATTTGTCTGAATTAATTTGAACACAACCCGTATACCCCGATGTGTCAGATACAATTTGCTGTGACTTTTTACATAGTTGGCAAACAGTGTTGGTATTTCCACACACTGCTTCTGAGATGCTTTGTTTCATGATTATCCGATTAGAACAGCTTTGCTAGCTAGTGTCCTTCTCCATTTTTAATTTATTAGCTCCCTTTACTGATAGGTCAAAGAGCATGCAATAGGTCAAGCAAATATTAAGAACGCCCTCTGCTGGGTCACAAGGCAAACTACTTTAAATGGTCTGTTGCACTTACAGACTGTAAATTTTGAATTTGAACAGATCATTACAGTTCGAGTATTTAATTTTTCCATTTTTTGAAGGAAAGTTCAAATTTCTAATAAAAGTCTAGTGTGCAACATTAGTGCAGTACACTAAATATGTGGATTTATGGATATGTGGACGGGTGAGTTAAAGGATATTTGGACTTTTGGTCTTTTTAGAACAAAATGCCCTCTTTGTGTTTTCCCCAAACAGTGTTTCCTTGCTGAGGCACAGCACAGGAGGGAAAAGTCCAGGAAAAAAACACTGTGACAACAAACCTGCAGTGACTGCCAACACAAAGATACCCAGCTGACTGACAGCATTGTATTAGCTTTGGCTAAACTTTTGGATGCATTTTTGAACAGATCGAGGACTGTGGATTTTGTTCCCCATCTTTTACGGTGTATGTGCTTTGCAGCCTGTATGGAAGGATGATTACAGCAACCAATAACTTTTTCAACGTACATATCACAACAATTTTAGCAAGGATTTTATTGAGATAGACTTGACCAAACACAAAGCTATCCTTTAATGTTTGAATCTGACCCTCCTAGGATCATCTTCCATCTCATATTACCGGCCAGCACTTAAAATAAAAAATTTAAATACTAAATGGACTGCATATAGATAGCACTTGTACAACCTGAGCAGGACAAAGTGCTTTACAAAAGCCTCTCATTCACCCACACACACACACGTACTCACACACTGACGGCGGTGGAGCTGCCATGCAAGGCGCTGGTCAAAAGTTAGATTCAAATGGAGAAAAAAAATTGGAAAAGGCTGGTTATGAGTCTCAAAACAGGTTGTGCAAACACAAGTTATCATCCATCAGGCTGCTGTGATCTCTGCATTGAAATGCAGTGACAGTATTGGTAAAATTAGAGTGGGATGAAAATAAATTTAAAACAAAACATTAGAAAATATGGATCATGGATTTTCTAATGGCTTCCCCCCCCCTTTTTTCATCTCCGCTGACTACATTATTTTAATTCCTCTTAGATTTTCTTTTCCTCTCTCTTGATTCACCTTCATTCTCTCTCTGTATTTCATCTGAATAGTTTTCCTCCAGCCTCAGCTGAAGATGACTCCCATCCAGAGAGAGCAGGAGATGATGAGTGCAGCTCGCCTAAGTGGCTGCAATCAATTGTGATTAGTGGCTGCCGCTACTTTTTGAGAGGAGCACATCAAAGTTTTATTACTGAGTGTCAGAGTGGGTGAGATAGGGTGGGGCGGGGGTAATTACATTCTTACAACCAACCTCCTCCCCACTCTTGGTGAAGTCCAGGCTTCCAAATCACTGTGCAGTCACCACCTAAATCCACAATATGGGAGTGTTTTGGCTTTGCTTCAGCAGTTAAGACTCTGGCATTGCTGATTGGAATAAAACACTGTCATGTTTCTCTCAGGATTATTATTATTACATTTTTTGTTTAATAATTTCTGGCATCTCGCATGTTGATATTCCACAATATTGTATGTTTATAAAAAATAATTAGTACATCGTGATTATAATCACATTTCCATTTTCTAATTCTTATGCATATCTTGTTTTTTTAAGATGCATCTCATCATTATTATTTACTGTAACCACTGATGATCCCCGTGAATTGTCCTTTATATAAATAACTTAATGTTTAACAAATACTCTGTTTTCCACTTAGTTACTTTGTGTTATACACATTTTTGCTTGATTAGAATTTTGATTAAATATAATCTAACCAGCAATGAGTAGCTTCATAAGTTTGGCTTCAGTGCATGTGATTTACTTGCAGTCTGAAACAGTCATGTAGAGCAAAATAGATTTTATATTTTACTTGTGCAAGTAGGAAACTGCTAGGTTCCCTTCCACATTAAAACTCCGTTCAACTACATTTTAAAATTAACTTTGATGAAAAGACTGAAAATTATTATCCAAGTCTGCAGCTCTGTGAAGCTTGTAGCCTCTTTTTTAGCTCAGTGGTTTTGATTGCGGTTTTCAGCAGAAAAGCTGAGACAAGTTGGCAGGATTGAACTGGAGCAAAAATGAGTGTGAATGTTGGACTTGCTTTGTCAGGTGGCCAGCCAACTTCACATCAATGCCCACACTGTTCTCTGTCTGCTGGATGTCTAGATAGGAAACCGCTTAGCAACATGTTAGCACATAACAACATGATAAGACGATGATGTATCAGGGCTCTGTTGCTTTGAGTGGGTTCTGACCCCAAGTGGCATAAATCACTTCACCTCCAGCTGTAAATCCAATAAAAATGCTTCTCACATTTAAAGATTGATGCACAATAAGTGCTGCTTGAAATACCAAGCAAGGGTGACTTGAAAAGACGTGTCTATCTCAGCCAGCCTGTTCCAGTTGGATTCCCTCCTGCTGTTTCTACTTGACATTAACATACCCCTTTCAAGTGTGAAGATGATCCAACAGTTACCTCTTGTTAAAGATCCTGGTAACAAGCAAAAACAGATCACTTCTGATTCAAAAAGAGCCAAAAGCTTTGGTATGAGTGCTGACATGACAGTAAGGCAGTGTGTGGTATGTTTCACGTGGCTTGCATGTGGTGTAGATCACAGGATTTTTGATCGTCGAGGATAAGGTAAGACACTGCTGTCTACTCATGCTTGTGCAACAAAAACACTGCTGAAGCTCCGTCACTCATTCATTTTCAATGGGTTGTTTTTGTAAATTATGAGCCCCACATGACTCCAATTTTTTAAAAATAACTGATTGATCACAGTAAAGTCAATTGCAATTGCATTTTTCTTGCAATATCAATTATTTGAAATTATAATCAAGTCAAATTATGTCTCTTTGCTAGGTCCGATCATGGGAATATTTTACTTTATTTTCCTTTCATCCATATTGCCTCATTAAGCTGTTTTCATGTAAAGCCTTTTAGCCTGAACCTTGCTGACCTTAAGTGGACAGATCATCCACTGCTTAAGAAGCTGCAACTATTCCCTTCCTCCGCAGGGGAACAAGGGCAGCATTTGAGCATGAGTGCCCAAGTGTTCCTCTTAGCTTTTTAAACAAGAGACCATTTAGATGTGTATTTGAAGAAAATACTCCCTTTGCTTTAGTAAGTATGTTGAAAAAGAATAAGAAGGATAAGTCAGCCCAAATTGTTAACAAAGCCATCAAGAAACCAAAAAAGATCTTGACTAAAATGTAGAATTGCATGTTAGAGTCCCACCATTTCACTAATTGAGCTTTATTGTTATTATTATTATTATTATTATTATTATTATTATTATTATTATTATTAAGCAAGAGATCTAAGATCTGTGTTAAGTCTCTATTATATATCTACTTCATTAATGCTACAAGGCAAAACTGTTTTGCACATATAAAGTAAAGGTAACAAGCGTGATGAAAGCTGTTTAGTATCCAGATAAATTCATTACATTTTAAATTAAATAAATGTGGTCAATCTGATAGGAGAAATTTAAATATTTGCTTATAATGAAAGGTTGGCCTATAGACATCTCATAATGATAATAATGAGCCTTCTAATTATCAACAATTAGGAATTCATTCTAAATTATATATATTTGTGCATTTCAAAGACTTTGGGTGTCAGTCAAGTCTGTTATGTCAAATATAAAAATGTACTTCCTGCTTATTCAATTCAATTTAATTCAATTTTTATTTATATAGCGCCAACAAAAAGTCAACTCAGGGCACTTGCCACATAGAGCAGATCTAGACTGTACTCTTTAATTTACAGAGACCCGCCTGAGCAAGCACATGCAATAATAATACTATAATGAAAATTATAATACTGGCTAATTGGATTTAGAAATTTATATTATTAATATTAATGTAATTGAAAAAAAAAGCTACAATTAGTAAATCTCACAGCCATAACATTAGCTATTGAAAGAATTGTGCCTGAAATTGAGTGACAGAAATGTATGTGATATGTTGCTCAGAAACATATTGCAGTTTGAGCTGCAATCTATCAGCTGAGTGTTCACTTCTTCTTCTGATTCTAAATAGAGCACAGCAGTTTTCCTTTAAAACAGGTCATTGTGCTGTGGCAACACGTTCTCACTTCCAACTCGTCACATATGGAGGCTCGGTCAGGACCCCCTAGCGTCACTTTTCAATGCACTGGGTACCCCTTTAGCGTTAGCAGTGACTGTTAAAAAATAATTATATTTTATGGTGTGACAACAGTTAAGGTGGTTGAGGTCTGGTTAGGTTTAGGCACAAAAACCACTTGGTTAGGGGTAGGGAAAGATCATGGTTTGGGTTAAAATAAAAAATAAAATAAAAACGGCAAAGTGGTCTTGAACCGTGCTCTGGGCTGATTTCCAACTTTCGGCCAACAACATCGCAAGCCATCCACCTCCTAATAATAAAGTCAGATTATACAGATGTCATGTGAAGTACGTCACTTCGGAAATGTTAATATGATACATATTACAGGTGTTGAAATGTACATATTCGACGCATCTGTGGTTTGTAGAAACATACAACGCCGACGTTTTATTCTGGTGACCAGGCTGAAATTTGTCACCTTATATAGACGTCATCGGTCTTATAGCGTCTATTTCAGACGTTGTGGGAGTTCAACAGAAGTCTATCAGACTTACACGTTTAATGTACATGATGTCAAAGGGGTACCCAGTGCGTTAAAAAGTGACGCCATGGGGTCCTGACCAAGCTTCGATATGTGAGGAGTTGGCTGTGGAGACATCACCATCTGTACCTATTGTTGGTAATCTGTACATAAGCATTATGTTTGTCTTTTCATAGAAGCAATGCTGTTGCTTTGTGCGAGCTGAACATGGCGAACCAATGTTCTCACACTACTTTTGCTGGTGGAAAATCTGTTAAGAGGAATATTCTGTTTATTGAAGGCAGTGCAGGGGATTACAGGATATTATAGCTGCTTCAAACTACACTACAGAAAAACCTTAAGGAGCACCCCAACTTTAGATATCACTTTACCAGTCATGGAGAGTAGTAGTCAGCCTGTGAAAACAGTTGTATAATGTCTTCTCTGGCTCTGGAGGAGCTTTTTGTTAAATCTGGGAAAATACCCCCTGATTAAGTTATCTTGGTTTGGGGAACACAAGACCACCTCCCAAAAGAGATCACTACAATCCCTGCAGAAGCTGTAGAGTAAAAAGCTACATGCCCTGCTTGTGAGTCAAGGAGTTTGAAAGATGTGGGCGTTTGAATTTGAAAGATACTATCAAGTTGCATTATAGGAAATGTATAAACCAATGTGCTTTGATATTGACCCATATTAAGAACTAAAAAATATATTTTCTTATTCTTTCTTTTGCAGGACCCCCATTTTAATGGATATGGAATAATCGTTATTGAGTGGTGTCTTTCAGCATCTGGAGCAATGCCGTAAAGATGCGTAAAACTGCGGTGCAACACATCTCTCTTGTGAATCTCACATTTGAACTTGATAAAATTAACAGAACTGAAGAGCGCATCAGAACTGCTTTGGTTGGACATGAAGTGTAGTAGTAGGATGACTAAGCAGTGACCATGTCAGGTTACTCTGCATGTAACTACAGCCAGTTTTCAAAGCACTCCTTCCTCTCTCTCTCTCTCTCTCTCTCTCTCTCTCTCTCTCTTCGTCTTTACTCTCTCCTGCTCTCCATCTCACATTCACGAACAAAATCCACCGCTGCTGATTTCAGACGAAGATGGCAGATGTGATATTTTGAAGGGGGCAATTTTGTTTTGAGGCAGCTTGGTGGAGGCCATGTCATAATGAAACAGTGCAGCTGCAGCAAACTTGCCTGGGAGGGATCACATGAGATCAAGGAGCTCCATGTCAAAGAACACCTTGCCCTTGACAGCCAGCTTGTGGGAGTCGGCTCACCGTCGCTCAGCACAACAGCAGATAAATACCAAGCTCAGTTTAGCATACGTATGAGGACTCTCTGCGAGTGTGCCCTTGTATAGTAAGTAGAGGGTGTGTTTGTAACGCCGTAAACATGACTAAGGAGAGGGTGTTGAGTGTGGAGGAGGGTCTGGCACCGCAGGGGGCCTTGGAGTCACTGGTGGATTAGAAAGTAGAAAAAACTAAGTCATGAGTGCATGTACAGTGTGTTTTTGCTTGTGCCTCAAGACTTTTACTGAAGAAAAAGGTCAAAAGATATAGAAATATTCTGTTTCAGAGATATTAGCTATTCCATAACATCTGGGGAGCTAATTATAGTGAACATGCAGCATAATGTTACAGCACTATGTGAGCATAGTATGTCAGAAGGAGGTTTTATGGTATTAAATGAAACACTACAAGGCACTCTAGGATGGGAATTTGCACATTTATCTTTACTTATTGCTTTAACCTTACTCTTTTGCTGCTTTAATTTCATTTTCTGTATATTCTTCCAGTTTTACCAGTCCTACATTAGCCGGACTAAGCAATTTTTGACCAACAGGGAGAAGAGAGATCTCAAAATTAAGTTGTTATGGCGAATATGTTAGCAAACAACTGCCCACTTCCACATCCAGCAGACACAGAGCAACATTAGTTTTCACTTGAAGTGTGTCTGTCCACTTGACGTACAGTAGTGTGCAAAGGTTTTAGGGACTTTGGATGTTTAGATTCTTATCCGTTATGCAATCATGGACGTGTCCAAATTTATTCTGCAGCACGACAACCACCCCAAACATCCAGACAGAGTCATAAAGAAGTATCTTCAGAGTGAAGAAGAACGAGAAGTCCTGCAACAAACGGTTTGGCCCCCACAGAGTCCTGATCTCAACATTGTCTAGTCAGTCTGGGCTTAGATAAGACAGAAGCAACTGAGACGACTAAATCCACAGAAGAACTGTGGTAACTTCTCTAAACCCACTTGCCAAGTACCATGAAAAACTGTGCACAAGTGTATCTAGGAGAACTGGTGCCTGTTTTAAAGACATTTGAAGTTATTTTTTGAAAGCATCCTCACTTATAGCACCTAAAAAATTTGCACAGTAATGTATGTAAGTCCAATATTCAGTTTGTTTAGACACGTTTTCTGAGAAAAAAAAATATCCGTTTCTTTATCTGCTAGATGCTCCATTCAACCAGCTTGTTGCTCATCTTGTCTGCCTGCTGTGTCTGAAAAAGGGCCTAAGAGCACTGGCGTCTTTCAAACGGTGTCATCACTGTTGTGCTTCATTTTTCAGATACTGCACTAGTGTCTCCCGTTAGCATGGCAACATCACTGTGCTCTGATCCACGCAACCGCTCCTCATTCGTTCATTTTGACTCGACTACTGAGGCACCAAGTTATTTATAGATCTAAGTATTATACCATTAAAACGTTATTCAAGTACAGTTATTTCTACTCAAACTGGGAGAATTAGATGACTTATAATCACCTGTTAAATGTATTTTAAAAAGGCATGATGTGTGAGATGTAAGATAACATCTTCAATCTGTATAACATACATTTTATACATAATGGAAATCTTGATGGCAGGTGACAAGGTAATTGGTCCTCTATACCTGCATATTTCATGGTTGTTGTTTTTTAAACTAATATAGCAGAGGTTGTTGAATGAGCTCAGGGATGGCGGTGATTTTTTTAAGTATTTATAAATGTATTACTATTATTCCAGCTGTAGTCCAGCTGTGTTCGCAAGTGTTCGCAAATTAGTCTTTGTGTTTCTGGCTATTTTTAATTCAATACCACCAAAAAAAACCTTGTGTTTGCTACTGGGTTACCTGTACACACACACACACACACACACACACACACACACACACACACACACACACACACACACACAGACAAATTCATACTTGACATACTGACTGTGTTTTTTTATATTGCCTTTGGGCTTTGTTTTCATTTCTTTGTGTATTCTCAACTGAAATCAGTAATAGTATGTAATCAATCCTCATCACTGTTGATTTTTATTGTTTTTCAGTGACTATTAGATTAGTCACTGATCTATTATCTATTATTTTTACATTGTTTTAAAAAGGGGCAGAAAGGTTTGAACTGATTTGGACCCTGATTTAATGGCCCGAAACATCTGGAGGTTGTTTTACTGCTGCAAGAAGATGCTGAACATTAGACAAAAGGTAACATCAATTCAAATATACACGGATATTAATTACTTACACTGACAGTGATGTTATGAAAGTATCTAATGTTTATAATTACATTTCATTTCATTTTAACGGGCAATGATAGAGTGTAACAATTTCATTAAAATTCTAAATAAAAAAACAGAACATCTCTGTCTCTGCTCTCTCTGGGTTTCCATCAGTTGTTGGACAATGCATCTTTGTTTAGTGCCAGTATGTGGGAGTAGGGTTAGACACACACACACACACACACACAGGTCAGGCAGATAGAACAGTGAGAGGATCAGTAGCTAAAACAGCGAACTATAGCTAAAATAACAGCTAAACTCCATGTCTCCACTCCAAACTTCAAACTCACCCTGTCCTGTGTACAAGTTAAAGTTTGCTTTTATATGACACACACAAACCATTACGCAGACTCTCAGAACACCCTTTCTCCTATAAAGTATATTTATATCCCACTAATTTCTTTTTCTTTTCCAAATACATTTTGGAGGAAACAGAATGGCTGCCTGGATTCACTCACTGGCATATTTTTTTTTTCTTACTGAGGAAACAACTGTGACAACTGCATACAGACGTCATAGCGAGGAAATCAAGTTGGACAGAAAAAAAAGCACAGGGCTTTGAGAATAGAAACTGTGGGTTACGTCCTGTGTCCTGTGCGTTGTCCACTGAAACATTTAGCTAAGGTTAGAGAACAATCATGGTATTGAAAAAGTGGGGCTTGGGCTAACCCAAACTCTAAATACACAATCTTACCCCGACCTTAACCAAGTGCTTTTAAGTGCCTAAACATGAACATTTATCTTGCTGTAGTTACCAGTAGTGCATATTGTAAGAAAATGAAATACATTAACAGTGAACATTTTGCAGATATGTTCCATATACAATTTTCTTTGTTATTGGCAAAAACATTTCCTTTAAAAATGTATTCACGAATGCAAATTACTTGCATATGATCACTTTTTCAGGAGGCAAGGTTAGAATATTATACAAACTGCTGAGAGCAATATAAACTCGGAGTTATAAATGAATAAGTAAACATATGTCCACAACAACCTCTGCACATTTTGTACAACAGAATTCTACTGTTATATAGTTACAGAGGTCTACAATATGTTTAATTCAGCACATGGGGGCTTAAAAAAACAATAAAAAAACCTGTCAAGACAAAGCACATAACGGTGTATATATCCAGTTGAACGCAGCTAATTAGAGCTGTGACACGATAATTGGGCAGGATAAGAATAAACACAACAGGTCATTAAATGTTCAGGGCTATGAGCTGTTTTTTTTTTTTATCAAAGCAGACACATTGAAAGCGAAACATGTTTGCTAGATTGTAGTAACCTCATTCTGAATTAATCCTGCAGCAGACATGTGGGTCAAACTTAATGCAGCTCCCATGAAGTACAAGTATTGAGAGAGAATATTAATTAATGTTATACAACTTGACTGCTGGCTCTATTCACATGCTTTGGTAAAGCTACACGTTTATATTTGTGTTAATTTATCAGCTTTAAATGTCTAAACTAATTTATAACTGCATGCAAAATGAACCGGTGAAACTGACATAAATATAGCACATGCATCACCGGGATTGATTTCCATGTCATATGATCACATCAAACTGCTTCATGCTGCAATCAAACATATGATATATCAATTACATAAAAGACAATGCTGACAGATCTCTCTCTTCCAGCAGATCATGTCTCCTACCAGTTACAATCTACTTTCTCCTCATATAATACCCTCTTCCACCCTGAAATGTTTACTGGTGAAAAGTATATGTTACATACACTTTACTGTAAAATTTGATGTCTTTTAACACTGAGACTGTCTCTCCTGTGTCCTTTTGTCTAATATGTTGGATGGGGAGTAGTCTGTGTTTCAAAAATGTCACACAGACAAATTCCTGTTCTCACAATATTTGTTGATTATATATTTATGTCTGTGCAAAGCAGCATGATGCTTTGCTATTAAAGCTTCCTCAATGCTCTATTTATGCCATTTCACCAAAACGGAGGCACAACAGGAAAACCTCCTGTAATTATGACTTGGGAGCACTCATACATTATTCCAATATTATAAAGTTAGCCCTGTAGTCCCACTGGGCTAGATACTTAAGCTTGAAGATCCCCTCCAGACATGTTTTGAGACATATAAAAATATTCTGCTCTGAATAATAATTTGGGTCTAATACATTTTTTTCCACACACACAAAAAAAAGTTGAATTACATCATTAAAATTCTTAAAATGACATCCCCTCCTTCTCCCTAATGTAAAAATCCAGAATCTATGAATATACAATAATGTTTCATTTCAAAGGTTTTACTGCTGGATACAAGATGTCTCCTACTTAACTGAGAAGTCTGTTCTCACTGTTTGTGCATTGGAGGCTTCATGTTTTCACATCAGACTTGTGTTGATGTCACAAATCATGCTTGTATGTATAGCTAACGTCTTAAACTCACATTTTTGGTGAGCACGAAGAAGCTTTCCTCCTTCAGCAGATGAATGTGAAAACAACCCTCTAGTGTCAAACTCTGCACATACATTATTCTGCATAGTGAAGCTCAAACATCCAACTGAAGGAACGATTTTTTTTTGTATTTTTTTTATCATGTTACATATTTGTAGCAGAGCAAACCCTGATTCTGCATCCAGGCATTGATAGCCACAATGTTAAAGAAATATAACACCTCCAAATCAAAAGTACTGTAGGGAAACAATAGTCCCATCAACTATAGTTAGATTGATGTTTGTATGTCATTTTGTTCCATGAGGGTCTCTCATCAGCAAGTTGGCATTGTTGCAATGTAAAGAATGACACAATTAAACTTGAAACAGTGATTGGCTGCTGTAGTAACAGCTTTGGTTGACACCTGGGTTCTTTCGATGTGGAGTTTACATGTTCTCCATGTGTCAGCATTGGTTTCCTCCAGTCTAACAAAGTAAATCAACCCTAAAAATGCACATTCAAGGACACAAGAACATAACTTAATGAAAAGACGACAGTAATGACAGTAATGTGACTCATAGTGATACTCACGCCTCATGTCTCTGAAGTATATTGTCTGTCTGTTGGGGTTGAGCAGCTGGATAACCGAGTCGTCATTGTTCTTCACCCGACAGCTGATGATTGCCATCTCACCCTCCACCACCGACACATTGTCTGTCACCAGGTTCTGACTCACCACTGGTCGGGGCAAAGACAAGAACACATATATTACCATGGTGTAAATGCAAAGAGACAAGGGACAGCCTTTTTTTAACAGCATTTTGGCAAAAAAAAGATTTTTAAATGCAAATGATTACAATAACTTTCAGGTGTGTTATTGGAAACCAAGATGGAGGTGTGGCTACATAAATAACTGGGAGGTAATATAAATGAAATCAGCGCTATAACAAGAGACAAAGCCACAGATTCAACCAGATCTATATACCATATCTCACCACATATAAAACCTTATTATAATTTGACAGTTTTCTTAAACGAGCCATACATGAACAAATTTGGATGTCAAGAGGCCTTTGATGTGTTTCCCCACCAAGATCACATAAGATAAATGTGAGACATCACAAGAAGATTGATAGGATACATTAGGCCTCACGCAAGAGGCACTCGTCCCAACAGATTCCTTCTTAAAAATGCATGTACGAGTGATTTAAGAACATTTGTGGCACTCATCAATGTTCTCACCGTAGAATTTTCTCTTAGGTATAAACAAAATTTACGAGTGGTCCAAACCTGTTGTACGTGTCATGAATAGATCATCTCTGCCTTTCTTCGCTGCTGAGAAACACTTGTTTGACTTACAACTATTATGTCCTAAATGGATTTAATTTGAGTTTAAATATGATACAAAAATTAACAAAAAAAACCCCAACAAAAACTGGTAAAACAAACTTAATGCAAAATTGATATTCTGTTTACCATATCATCATCATCATGGCTGCCAACTTACTGAAAGGGTTTTTAGATTTTATGATTTTTATGGCCATATTTTGTCACAGAAACTTCTACATTTCAGTAGTTCCTAGAAGACTTCTCTCACTCCTACAGCTGCCTCAGGTCTGTGTCCAGTATGATATGATGATGATGATGATGATGATGATGATGAGTATGATGTGTTGCAGCTGACAGTATAACATAATAATAATATAATAACAGTGTAGACTATAATATTCTCCTCTAATATCTCTGTGACTGTCATATCTTGACTGCCTCCCATCACGGAGTACTTCGCTTTACAAAAGATGTTTTTTAGCATCTAACTTCACGTCGAAGCATTCCCTCTTTATTTCTGTCAAAGTACAGAGCTGTTCTAATGACATGTTAGCTGGATTCATATTTTGTTATTATTTCAGATGTCCTACTGTCACTCCTAAATTTGTTCCATGTTTGTCTTCTAATTTCTGAAAGCAAGACTTGAAGTTGTGCAGTGTTTTCACTCTTTGGGAACCTTTTTGACAATGAAACTCGCCCACAAACAAAGTGGAACATGGAGCCTTATGTTGACATTTTAGGGATGTGGATTATGCAAAAGATCACATCTCACAAACGCGCACCTAGGAATAAACAGGTGACATTCATCAGGCTGAAAGTTAAGAGAGTTTGTTGAATCCCACATGGATTTTCATAATTTCCTCTTGTTGCTTTGTGCAAGAACAAATATAAGAGAAAAATAAGAAAACAAACAAAAGCTTGGGAACCCCTACTCCAGGACACACCTTTACAAAAAAGGAGTAAAGTCGATGGATTCATTAAGCTCAGTGAATGTTGTGACTTCAAAATGTTTGCTGAGTGTTCTTTTTAAATTCATTTTTAACCCACAATTTAAAGAACACACACCTTCCTATTCATGTTTATTGGATATGTTCTGTTCATGTATAACATAACATTTGATGAGTGGTAACATGCAGCAGGTAGTGGACCACAACCACTTAATATGTGTCCAAATATATATGTATATATATATATATATATATATATATATATAGAGAGAGAGAGAGAGAGAGAGAGAGAGAGAGAGAGATGAGTGACCAAGGAAACTGCTCAACAAGCCTGTGGGCTGAGAAAAATTGGTCACAGCCGTCATCAGTCATCAGCCACCACTTAGATTGCTGCACTTCCTTGTTTCACAAACAATATCTCTGCCTGAAGAATGAAAAATGGATTATTTCTAGGTCTCAGCTACGTTGACTTGAAAAACTACAGTAATAACATTTCAGACTTTGCTTTGGGGTTGCATCAATTGTTGTGGTTGACGGTAAGCCCTGAGTGGGGCTTTGGTTTATTTTAAATGAACAATACAAAACTTACACTTGGCAGCTTGCCAGTGGTGGCTACTTGTGATGTTTGTCCTGGGTGCAACATTTTTATAGTGAGATGCACAAGAATGCTCCCAGACACACTCAAGGCTACGTGGTCACAAATAGTCCGTCAAATCACCAGTTGTTGGAGACACATGTCACACTACATGTTGAACCAATCAAACCAACCAATATTAGCTTGTGGTCTTTCATGACCTATGTGCTGTCCAAAGGTGGTAAGGAAGGGCCAGGATTAGGGATATCAACTAGCATGGTGTCATGGACCATGTTACAGATTTTGTCAAACTAGGCAATAGAGGCCCCCAAAAACAAAGGAAACAAACATTATTGTCTTTCCATTGTCCTGGACATAGATTTGGTTGTCTTTCACTATGCACTATCAGGATAAAAAAAGCAATTACTTCTTGTCATTGTATACACAGTCCTGGCCTTTAATGGTCTCAGTAGATGGAATAGCCATCAAGTTTAGTCTCCGCTGTCAAATGCTGATTAGTTTTTATGTGGAAAAGGATCACATTGCACCAGCATCCCACTTAAGAAATATGACAGCTATTATAAACCAGTGGTTCAATATGAAGCTACAACTCACAAATGAGGTTGGGGGATCATTGTATTTACACTTAATTTTAAAGAGCTCTGCTTATAATATGCTGACAATGTGTTTCTATATGTTACCACATCAAATTAAGAGGCAGGGCTACATAAATTAAGCCACTTCTCTAGAATATACTAGATGTTATGGAGAGAGCTGCTGTTTTGCCGAGCTTTCAAGTTGAAGTTGAGAAAATAAAAAACAAAACAAAAAAACCTTATGGATAGTCTTTTTAATTCCCTGTTTTACTTTCTGCCTACATACGAAAATACATCAACTGCTAATTTGCATGCCTCAGTTGTCAAGCACCTCTAAATATCCCTGCCATTTAGGAGACGAGGATGAGGTAGGAAGAGAGAAATTGCATCCTCTGATACTGACAGATAAGGATAGACAGCTTAACAAACGAGATTCAAATCAGCATCCCTTGGTGGCCCAAACACAGCCATAAATAAATGAGCTTCAATGTCTTTAATATTCAAGACTGAACCTAATTTTTCAAAGATGTGCAGAGGTAGGCGGTAGAATGGGCATCTGGTTATGATAATATGCTAACACACTACAAAATGCTGTTCAAGGCATCCACTGAAGGTTACAAGGCAGCTGCAGGGTGCTGCAAGGTGTCTACTAAGTTGTGTTTTAAGCAAGTAGAGGTAGTGGGAAGGACTTCAAATGATGGCCACCTTGTCAGCTGCTTAATTGTTCCTGTTGTGCTGAATAAACAACTCTGACATGCTGGAAGATGGTACAGGGAGGCAGGAGGGCTTTACACTAATTAATGGCCAACAACAGCCATGTGCCGTGGCCACCTAGGACACTGTCAGAGGTCCCACAGAAAAAAAGCCTCTGACATCTTGGTGGGCAAACAAAGGCTGTTTAAAGCTGCAACATGAAGCTTTTTAACATTTCAGAATGTAGTTTTGGCATGAAAGTCTTCAGGGGGAGGTGTGTCAGAAGGCCACCGTGAAGAGCAAAAGCAAAAAAAATGTCATTGTTGATACTGGAACAGTTTCTTATTCACTGTCTCACACAGTGTCTACACAGGCTGCATAGCGAAAGCAGCATGTTAGCAGAGCAACAGCTTCAGTGCTCCAACTGTGTCTACACATGATGTGTTCAGGCACAGTAGGCTATTGAGTGTGTCCCCTGTGTTTTGGCAGCACTCAGAGCCCAGCACACAATCACTGTAGTTATGCGTGCAAAACGGAAGAAAACAGACTTGAAAATATGGGTGTAAAGTACGAATGAAACCAAATCCAAACTTACAAATGCTTTACCAAGCAACAACAATAAAATTAACACTGATACACGATTCTTAGTCAAAGAGCTAAACCCTGCAAATAAACTGGCTTCAGTTTTTTGACTTCAGTTACAGTGTGGGTGTTGCTTATTTCTTGATGATTATTATATTTTGCAAACTAACAGATTTTGTGCCGTAGGCGGACAATTACAAGGACAATTTAACTTGACAATTGTTTATTGTAACCCATTAATTCTTGCTGTTTATGGTCATTATTTATACTCCTGAAAGCCTAACTTGGTCTAGGAATAAAAATACATTTGCCTTGCCTCATTAATACATTTTTTGCAAGGTGTAAGTTTGTACAGTGTGTGAAAGCACTATAAACTTTTATCACTTTAAATTATATATGAACAAATATGATATTTTATAGATCACCAGTCATTCATTTGGTTATGACCATGACAAATGAACATGATCCATTGTTTCGCTAGGATTTGACTATCAAAGTAAGTCTATCAGAAATAGAGCAAAGCGGGGATTTAAGAAAGAGGGCCAAAGCTAAATGTGCTGATTTGTGACTTTGTAATCTTATGATCACAAAAGAAAACATTCATGTCCTTCCAGTAAACCAAATTATTATTCCAGAGTTTAAAAGGATCCTAAATAAGGTCAGAATATTTCCTTGTGATGGCAGAATAAATATTTTGTGAGCACAAGAAAACTCAAAATGACAAACTAAACACATGTCCCCTCTGTCCTTTTGTAAAATACAAGGAGAAGCTCTGTGTTGATGTTTTTCAATGGAGATTGGCTGTATTCACTATGTGCTTCTTCAGTAACTGTGAGGACTTTATGGGTGCTGGGTACTTCTAGAAGCCTTTTTGACAGCTCAACAAAAAATGTGATGCATAAAGTTAACCAACTAAGGGGCAGAAGAAGAAGACAAATAATTCCTTCAAAGAAAACTCTCCCATTGAAGGTTTTACTGAAACACATTTAGTTGCCACTGACAGTCCTGCAGAGCAGAATGAGAACAGTAGAAGATAAACTCTTATATTTGAAACAGACATGATAATGGTGCATCAGAGATGGTGGGTGTAATATATAATTACTAGTCTGAGCTGCACTTAGTGCATTCCTTCAAATGTTTAAATCTATCACTTAATTTGCCTTTTTCCATCGCAGATCAGCTGCTGCGTTTACACACAAACACAAAGGCATTATTACTGTCCATTTGTCCACTGAACAGATGAAGAATCAGAAGTCTAACAGAAGAATCTGAGCAGATAGTTGAGAAAAAATAATCCAATGTAAAGTGTATTGGAGGCATCATGGAAAAGTTAGATGGCAAATGTCTAGCTCAACCTCCCAACAGAGTTAGTATTCAGCAAAGCTTTAAACTGCACATCTTTTCAATCTCCAAAGCAATATGAGATACAGTATATTGTCTGGAAACTATCTGCATCCATCTATCCCTGGAAACCCTGCACTACATGGTCAGGAAAAAGGAATATATCACTGTTTTACTGGCCTGATAGGCTACGCAGTCAAAAACCACAGGGCCTTCTGGAAAATATTATTAGATTATAGGATGGCCTAATGACTGGAGAGTTATTGTTCACTGGGAGCGATAAAATACAAATATGATTTCCTATATACAAAAAGCTGCCAGCTTTCATTATTTTCAGAACAACATGAAAATCAATTTAGAGACTTGTTTGAGATAATATGAGAAAATATGAATGAACTTTTGTTTTATTTCATCTGTTTTATTTTTTATGACATTTGAGTTTTGAGTTGGCTGCTTAACAGTAACTTCTAACACGAAAACACAAAGGGGACAAACCAGCTCGAAGGACCATGGTAAATAAATAACTAATTGAACAACATTAGCAACACAGACTACGGAACAGATGGCCGTTTGTGGGCATGTGCAAACAATCTGACAAAGAAGAGGAAGTAGAGGTAACTTTGCAAACAAAGCATTCAGACCAAGCTGAAGCCCTGAATTCGGACTTCCAGGGAGCATTTTAAATATGGTCACCTCATGTTTTGGAAATAACTGAGTGTCTGACAATATACTTTGAATTTATATACAACTAAATCTCTGTATTTGAACATCAGATACAATGCATCAGTTACAGTCCAAACTGACCCCTGCTTATCTCTGCATTTCCACAATAATTTGAATTAAATAAAAATTAAAATAACTGATGAATGGGGCTGTGAATCAAACCTCAATAGTTTTATGGTACTGACCACAATTTGTCAGTTGTGTCAAGAATCAAGAACAGTATAATGTCAAACAGTGACATCCTGATTTATATAACGCAAAGTTATTATATAGCTGCTTAGTAAGCTTTTGAAAAAAAGTATAGTATATGGTATAGTATATATTTTGTTATCTGTACTAAAAAATGTATTGTATTGGCATTAGTGTTAAAAAATAAAATAAAACTATGCGCAGCCCTAGTGATGGATTAGTTCCAAGTCCTTATAAATTAAATTTATTGATACGTGGTGAGCAATAAAAGGGTTAAAACATGCTGCAAAAATAGCAACATCTTACGTTACATGAAGCTGGTGTTCAATAATGCTTTGAATCCATGTTTTTTTTTCTCTCTCTTGGTAATACTGTAGGCCTTGAAAAGCATATCATACTACAAATACAAATAGATAAGGTTAAAACCGTCAAAGTGCATCTTTCATGTTTTATCTAATGTCATGTACCTCTGATATTTCCAACTTTTTCAACGGCCAGTAACATATTTGGCCCATGGCGCTCAAAAAGGGCTAGATTTCTGCCATTGGCCATCCGTGTCAAAAAGTTGGAGCAGCCGATCCTAGATTAAATTTGTCAGACAATGACAACCCACATTGCACTGTACAAAGCTAGCCAGAGGCCCAAATTCACTAAGATTGCAATGAAAGGGAAAATGCCATGTTCCATTTGCCTACGCTAACAGCCATATGTTTCCATTTTATTCAATAAGAAATGTATGCATATTAAGTTAGGTCACACAGATGGCCACCATGACAGTGAGAAAGAGTTTCATTAGGAAACAGACCCCACTGTAATGACCCCAAACTGCATCAGCACATTATCTTGGATATGTTCATTGACTCACTAGATGAGGTTTTGCTTGTCGATTTTGTTTTGCACATAATGAATCACTTGTACACAGGATTGAAGGATAAAAAGGTTACTGGAAATATTAAATATTAATCCACACATCAGTCTGTCGCTGTATTTTTTCCCATCTCAGCTCTCCCTGTGGTGTTATTAGTTGTAATAGCACTAATATTGCATTTTTTATTAGTTCTATTGTTTTACATGCATTCATTCATACCCTGTCTCAATCAGAAACATGATGCAACACAAAGCAATAACATACAGTACTGTACATTTTCGTAATTTATGTGCTTAACAATTGTGTGCCATGCTGTTCTCTGCACTGCTTGTGATCATCAGAGATATTAACTTCCCTTTGACATTTCAAGGAACATGTGTATCCAAGTGCATGAACAGCATACCTTAATTTTCTCCTTTTTTCTTTGTGTTGCTCCTGCTGATAAAATGACAAATCAGACTTGAACATCTATGTGTGTGTGTGTGTGTGTGTGTGTGTGTGTGTGTGTGTGTGTGTTTGTGTGTGTGTGTATGTGTGTGTGAGTGAGTGTGAGGGAAAGAGAGAGAGAGAGAGAGAGAGAGAGAGAGACAGAAAGTATAAGTGAACGTGTTTGTCTTTTGCCAATGTCTGATTGCAGTCAGTCCTGTCTGATTGCATTTTTTAACAGATGTATGTGAACACATTTGATTGTATGTCTCTGTTTTGACTGCAAGGAGTTCATTTTGAATGACTGTATAAGTACAGCATTACTACCTATGAAGGCGTTTGTTACCAAAATAATGTTTACATGATGTCATACACAGTAATGATGCAGTAGATACCATACCTTAATGCAAATGTATTGGCCCACCCTGCAGCCAAACCTGAGTGGGCCCCTATCCGACAGCATTTTATTGGCCGAGTCTAAAAATGCATTCAGTGCAACAAAGACATAATTGGACTGTTACATCAGCTGATCCATCGCGGTCAAACCAGCCCTGAACCATGATAGATCAGGATTTAATAATGAATGAATCTACTTGTGTGAAGTGCAATATGAAGTGCAGCACACACCAGGCATTAGTTAGCCAACATCACACACACAAACAAAACATCAAAACTCCTGCCCTATGATAAAGCACAGCTGACCGCAATCCACAGTATAAATCACTAGTAGCTGCTTGATAAATCTAAACTACTCCCACAATTATTTCATCATAGAAATGCTTCACACTGCCAGGAACTGCTGGCTGACAGAGTCTTTAAACCTCTCCCCACTGATAAAGCACAGCTTTTAACACTCATAATAAATAAAACAAAATAAAATAATAAAATAGAAATGTGAAAGGATATGAAAGGAGCAGACGATAAAAAGCACAAACTCTTGTTAGAGAAATAACTGCATTAATCATATGACTGTATGATCAGCTATGTATGTGTAATCATATAAACTATGTTTAATCTACGCATGGAGACTGAGTTCAGCTGTGTGTGAAAGCCTTGACAGTGGATGACGCTGAAAGGACATGTACCCAGTAGAAAAGAAACTTAATAAGCAACAGTTTGTTTTTTGGACAGGTCACAGACATACATCCATTTGTAGAAAGCTACGACAAAGAGCGCATGAACATAACACATGCGCATAACTTTGATTAAACAGTATCACCCCACTCTTAGCGCATGAGAACAGCAAATACTGGTGACCACACTAGCATTATTTTAACCAATGTGGAGATTGTCATAAGTGACAGAGACATATGATGCTCCAAAACTTATCCTTGAAGGTTTCAGAACCTGTTGCCTATGTGACGGACCACAGCTGAACAAAGCCTTCCTTATCAAATCTTACCAAATAAGTATACTTGTGTGACAACCTATTTGGTATAAAATTGATCCTGTAATCTCATTCAGGGCCTCTCATTGCTATAGTGCCTGTGTGGCCCACGTACATGTACAATTTGTGTTACTCATTAAAGGTAGTTTGAGATTTGCAGATACTGTGTCTTTGGCATTTAACTACCTCTCTCACCTACTTCCTAGACCCGCTGACCTTTCAGCTGCTTCAACATTCTTCAAAACTTAATCAGTGTTAAATCCATACATAATGAAATCTCCAAAATTTAACACACAATCTCCAAATCTTCACCAAATGGGTGAAAAATCTGGCATTATTAAAACTTCTCCCTTAAATGTTTTACTACAGAGTAATCATTCAAAACACAACCGTGACCCGTGGGCATCTCTGCACCTGTCAGTGTGTGAGTGTGAAGGATGGGGGCAGTAAGCTTGTTAAAAGGCCTAATAGTAATAGACAGAGTGTATAAATACAAAGTTGTTCAAAGGCAGGACCCTATGGTATTGCATCCCCCTTGCCTCCCAACTCAGGAACAATTTATGAAAATTTGTCAGTGCAACTCTGAGTAACTCATAGTATTTTCAGTACTATTGGTTTGATGTGACCAGGTGGTAAAAATGGCACAAGACATTGAATAATTCTTATTGGTGAGTCTATACGGATAGACACATGCATCATTAGCAGTTCGACTTGGCTGCAAACGGTGGAATGAATTAAATTTAGGCTCTGAATTAGTGTCAGATATGTCAGCTTTAATTTACCGAGTAAGACATGGGAATACAGCTGTGATCGAGATCATCAGGGCTGGGTACTGTGTGAATGCCTTTTATCTTTGAGATGAGTTGAGTTGAGAGATTTGCTTCTAGAGTTAATCATCCAAGATTACAAACAGCAAGGAAACCTATGACTTTACTATTCAAAATGTATTTGATGCATTACTACTGAGTTGCGGTTGAAGTCTGTCATTCCAACCATACTATGTGAGAACAGAACAACTCTTCAAGCAAGGACTTACTGTGTGAATGCTGTGTTAGTGCAGACGACTGACAGCTAGAGGCAACCAAGAAAAGGTCAAGATCCTTGTATAGCCTGACCACTTCAAACAGCGGAATCCCTCTTGGTGAGGATTTGAAGGAGGCAGTTCAGTTAATTTGTATGTAGGCTACGACTGTTTAGAGGGAAGCTCAAAGAAAATAGAATTTATGGCAGATAATCCCATTGGTCAGTTGAGTGATTAGACTCACAATGATCCATGTTTCCCCAGTGCCTCATGTTAATACAGCAGCAATGTTGAATGCTAGTAATTTATAAACGTGACCTAGTGGGTCACAGGCATTATGCAAAGAGAGATGACAGTGGCAGAAACATTCAAAAAGTGTCTCTGTGGGATATAGTTTCACAGTGTTGTTGGAACCAAACGATTTAACTCAAGTGTACTTTCAAATAAGAAAATCTTGGAACTACATGCTTTATGTCAGAATTCTGTGCAACCTGTAAATAACTAACACAAGTAATGAAATTAATAAGGTTAAAGAAAGTTCAGAAGTTTGTCAAATTACTTTAAAGTCCAACTGAAATTAAATTAGCTTTTTTTTCTCTACTACAGCATATCAGCTCTGTAAATCCCTTGTGTTCTCCTTTGAGAAATTATAAGACGCCAAAAGGCAAACATTTATATTTCAAATTCTTTAATTTAATTGGAGTCTCAATAGAGCAAATCAAATCTTGAATCAAGCAATAACATGACATTTCATCATTAACAGAGCAGACGGTCACACTGAGCCTGATTGCATCCTGCTACACAAGAGCCACAGACTCTGAATGACAACCAACATTAGCTTTCCTGCTAAGTCACTTTTTTATCTAACTTACAAACATACACATGAACATATGTCTTGTCTTGCACCTTAGCTTGTTGAACGAGCCACCAAACAAATATTCACTGGAAAAAAGTACACTGCTAATGTCAGTTGACAGGCCAGATAGCTAAAAAGTTGCTAATCTGCAGCACATTAAAGAGCATGTAAACATACCTGAAAATGATGCTTTGGACCTGTTAGATGCTCTTCTAAATCCCTGTTAGCAACACGCTGTCTAACTGTAGCTACAGCAGTTTGTTTACTCTGTCGTTGTTACATAGGATTTAACACTGGTAGCCTGTCAGCTAACAAACTTCCGACATGCCCCCACAGCCAGCTGAGACAAAAAAAGAGTATATCTGATATTTTCCCAGATTTTTTCTTCATTCAAATAATACAAAACTATTGACAACACAACCAAAAAACATGTCAACATAATTTTTGACTGCAAAAAGGGATGATTAAATGATTTCAGCTGGGCTTCAGGAGTTCTGCACAAAAATTGAGACCCAGGCCTCACCCATAGCAACTTAGTTTGACTGAACTCAGCTGCAGAATTGGGCCCTTGACCCAAATCTATACTTTTGTGTTTCATTTCATCCATTAGTGGCTGTAAGCTCATCAAGCTAATACAACATGTTAGCTACACTTTGTCTCTTTAGCTCTTCCCACTAAACACTGTGCATTGTCTTGCCACACATGACATGCAGGGATGCAGATGATTTGTGCAGTCAGGGAGAAATAGAGGAAATTTCTTGATAAATTGAATTTGAAAATAACTGCTAAATACTAAAGTTTGAGTTCTACTGGACAGCAGAACTCTAATTACTCTACAGTGTTTACTAGCCTTTTACTGCTGCCACATCTTTTTTTGAGAAGTTATAAATTTCCTTCTAAAATCTGTTGCAATCATTTTAAAATTTGTCACAAATTATTCTGCAATTATTACAATTGTTACTTGAAATATTGAAAAATGACTTGGTTTATCATTATTACAAGAAGCTTACATGTTGTATATGTTGTTACAACAAGAAGATCCTGTTTAGCAGGTGCCCCCATCAGAAATCCACACAGAATTTTCTGTCTTTTCCATCAAGTTTTCAGTAACAGGCCTGAACCTTTAACAAGTTTTACCTCTTAATGCTTTATAATTTTTGTTGAGCTGCTCACAAACTTGTATTGTTCTACTATTAATGCTTCGTGTACCCTTTAATGTGTTTATGAGTTTTGCTGAGCAGTGAATGGTTTTATAGACTGCTGGTGGGTGGCACATTACAATGCATCATATGATGATTGTTTAGCATTTTGTCATTAACTGAAAATAAACAGCTGCAGTTTTTCAAATTCATAATCCTGAGTGGAGTAAATTAATCCTAACAGCAATGGGGCCATTAGTGGGGTTATAATAGAGGGGTGAATGTTTTCCCATTGCCATGGCCTTGAATTTTGCAGGATTTAAGGATTTGTTGTAGCGTTATAGCATTTTCTTTTCACATTATTTTTTTCATTGTCCAGTTAAACATAGTGGCATTTCTGTGATCCAGGACTTTCTTAATCCTCAGTGTATAATACTTGCAGTGTGTACAATATATTCATCTAAATCATAATCCAGGATTTGTATTAGCCTCCTATGTCTTTGGCTGATCAATGAGAAATGATGCTATACCTCTGAGAGGTCTGCCTGTTCCTTCTATACTGCCTTGTACATTTCAATATTCATCTTAAGGAACACATCTATCTACTGTGCTCAATACAAGCATGAGTCAAATTTAATCAAATTGTGTGAATGAGTCAGTGTCAGTTTCTTTGATGTCTATAGGCTATAGTATATTTTCTTCTCTTTATATTACAACATATTTCTCATGTTAGGGGTCGTCACATTATTAAAACAAAAAACTTCTTGTTATAATCAAATTAAATTGATTTTACCTTATTATCCAAAAGAGGAAATTACATTGCTAAATTCTTCTGAACTACCCAACTTCATGTATGTTTTTGTTTTTTACATTGACAGTTATCTTAATACCATCTAATCTCTAAACACCAGATTTTAAAAAAAGTCCAACAATGCTGTGCCGTCTACATAATTTATGATGTATCTGTCGTTTGTGTACAAAGTGTATAAAACAGGTGATAAGACGCAGCCTTGTGGTGCTGACACAACAGAAATGATTTTGACTTGATGACTATATTTCACCCCAAAAAATCATTTATCCACATAATTAGCTTGTTGTTGTCCCCAAAAGCTGTTTACAGAACAGCGTGTTAGTCTGAATAATTTAAAAAGCGCTGCTAAAATCAACAGAGTTATTCGAGATAACATATATATGTAATGTTATAAACAAAATAAAATAGGAGTCTATCGTCTACCCTGCAAGCTTTCTGATTGACAAACTGATAAAGATCAAGATGAGAGATGATGTCAGGAATACAGTAATTAGTTAGATTAGCTTCTCCAGACCTCTCCACAAAATGGTAGTCATTTATTTGAACTGATCTATTATTTTTAGCACAATCCAAGATTTTTCCACAGGTCAAGCACTTTGCCAATAACTACTAACTACCGAAACAACCCCTGAAAGGGGCTAGTTAACTGATCAACAAAATCAAGTTTGTCAGTTATACAGTTTCTTTATTTAGTTATATACAGAACAGACATACTGGTAATAACTTGAGATGTGTTCCTACAGTCTCTAAAGGTTAAAATCACAAGATAAAGTGATATGTTCTTTCATAAAACATGAAAATGAGGAAAATAAAAACACTATATTACTATATTAAGAGACAATTATCTTTATAATGAGTGTTTTAATAGATATGAACTCTTTTATTGGACTTCTAAATATGTTTTATTTATCATTTACAGTTATGAGCTCATCTTTTCTCATGGTGGCAGCAATATGCACCTGTAACTCACCCTCTGACATGAAGGAATTGAGACCTGGAGGGAGCAAAATAACAAATGACTTTTTGCCTGATTCCACCATAACTAATAATACATGTCAAGCACATCAGAGAGTCATTTTTTAAAGAAGCCATGTGAATATCAACCACCAGAGGCCTCAGTATAAAATCTGCCAATGTTTGTTTCTGTAAAGTTGTAATGAACATTCTTTTTCAGTGCCAATATGCTTTTCAGTCTGACATAGCATTATTCAATCATGTAATCCATAATAGACCAAAGCTACAGCTGGTGATAGCAGGATCCCCCTTTGAGATTCCTTCAAATGTAAGATAATGCATCTGACTGAATTGCTAATAGATCGCCTCGCTTTAAAGTGTCAAATAAACACACAGAGCCTTGAGATCTAGATAGTTATAAATAAAACTCTTAAATTATATCCACACTGCCACAAATAATGAAGTACTTTATATCTTTTGCATTTTCTGAGCACAAAATGAGAAGTCAGGGGATGAAAAAAGTTATAATAACTCAAACAATGTCAACCTGCGGATGGCCCTAGTTGAATCGTCAGCGGATCAGGAAAGTTATTGGGATCCATTCTCTGAGCACCCCCAATGTTTGTACCAAAGTTCATGGCACTCCATCCGATTGCCCTACTTAGTCATCTCTAGCCATAGACTGTATTTGAACATTAGATGTAGCAAGGTGAGATGTCACCCATTTGTTTGCCTTGGAGCCAGTTGGAAGTCCAGAGTTGCAGCTCATGGTTGGCGCCATCTTTTCCGTTTGGAGCAAGGACCTTACAAATAAGGAGTTAGGGGTGTTGCCTTTCACGCTCTGGAACCACACCCCACTACCTCAGACAGAAGTGAATTCTAGCTTACTGGGAACATTGAGAGGTGCACACTTGAGCTGTGTCTCAAATCACATACTTCTGTTAGTACACTTTCATGTAGTGCGCTGTGTACACTACATATTACTGGTGTAGTGCGTGAATTTTGACAGGGTAGTGTTGTCTCAAATCAAACACAGCTGTTGTGCACTTACCGGAAATGACGATCCCAATTTAGCATTAGCTAGCGTTAGCATTCACGTTATCGTTCACGCTACCAAATCATTACAGACTGCTAAATTAACCCAAAAAACATATGTGACCATTGAGGGCGAGAAGTGTCCATTTTTGACTGTTTTGAGTGCACCATCCATCACAGTGCACTGCATTTCCCATACTTCTCAGTGTGAACACACTTACGCACTCAAAATGTTAAATGTAAGTACAGAAGTATGCGATTTGAGACACAGCATTGGGCTAATATAAGATACTTTAGCTAAATTGTGCTAACAGGGCAGGTATCGTAATAAAGTAACATTAAACACTTAATGTTAAGAAAAACTGCAACAATAGTATGACTATGTGCGATTCCCAGAGCCCGGGAAAGCAGCAGGTAAGCCAACTGTCAATCAATGCCCACACAGCAGACATTAAAGCCTACTATAAGTTTTCAAGTCTTCTTAACAGAGCAGTAATTTCCAAAATGACCACCAGCATACTTGTTAGAGAACCTGAAAGCGATTGAGACTATAATGACTGGTTGAAAAAAAAGTTGAAGAAGGAAAAGTTGATGCTTAAGTGAATGGGAGTCAGTTACAGCCAGCATCTAGTGGCCATTGGTGGCATTACACTTTAATGTATTTTTCATATTGGCTTCAGCCTCAGCTGTGGCAGTTGCTCCTTGTCCCTGGCCTGTGGCTAAAATTACACTTAACATAATTGTAAATTGTATTAATCATAGAATCAGCCATAATATTAAATAATTCTCACAGCTATGTTCCTATAACCCCCAACCACACACACACAGACACAGACACAAACACTCTGTACCTCTCCCACTGAGGCTTGGTGGAACAGTGGATTTGTGACACATTATGTAAGAACAGGGTGTGAAGAGCTTTGTAGGGTGTTACATGCTTGCAGTGAGCATGTAAGTGGCTTTTGTGCTACCACTGCTGCTGTATGCTGCACAAAACACCTTTATCTCACTGCTGAGCTTAATGAGTGCAAAGCAAATTTCAACAATGCTAGTAAATAAAAATATGTATATATTTCACTGGAAGATTGTAAAGCTTTAAGTATGCTGCTATATTGTGGTTTGTTTATGATAATACACACAAAACACAAACTACCACTGATATACTTTATGTTTGTGTTGTGTTTTCTACGGCAAATTGTGAAAACCAGAATTTGCAGCTGTTTAAAAGCAGATACTGCAAAGTTACAGTGTTGAAATGTTTACAGCAGACATTGCTGCTTTGCAGAAATAACCTCATTAGGATTAGGGAAACTGCAATGCATGGAGTCATCATACAACATGTACATCTCTTTCATTCAGTGTTACTATAAAGTAAATGATGGTCTTTGAGAAAATTAGGCAATTATGGAGTAATTATTGATGAATATGTAACAGCTGTTACAAAACAGATCTGAGTGTTGTTGCAAACATGCTACTGAATTGATTTTTCAGAGGAATTCCACACAGATTCCATAAAAGCTAAAGTTAAAGTGCCTTCCCAGCGTCTCCTAGAGGTTGCAGTTTGCACTACAACCAACAATGTCAAAGTCTTGGACACAAACAACAACACAGTAAGGGCTAAAAATTTGACATTTGTCTTGAGAGTGGCACTAGACAAAATACCCTAAAGATTGTTTAAATTAAAATTCTCATAATTACACTGAAATGCCAGAAATACATTTTATTCATTCATTTAGTCTGTCATTATGTTCATGTTTGCCCATTTCTGTTTGGGAGGGGTTATTTTGTTTCATTTTGCCCGAGCCAATCAGCGACCTATCCATCCTGCCGTCATTTTCTCTCAACATAGAAGCCGTGGTAACGGTTGCTACAGGAGCAGTTAATGTGTTTCATGGTAATTATTAAATATGTCAATATAAAGGTTGCTATTTCTGTCCACTTGTGGTTGTGTGATAATTCTCTTTGGGTTCATAAGAGACTCCAATCACATTACACAGTCATTTGAGCCATTATTAATATATAAAGTGAATACACTTTGGCACAACTGTACATGTTTCTGAAAGTTTATTGTCACTACAGACTATAGATAGGTTTAGTCCACAAATGATCAGATTGCTATAACCTGTATGAGCCCATATCAGTGTAACTTCACTGATGATTTGGCCTCGTAAAGCTCAGTTTCACTGTCAGAATGCGTAACATCCTCCATTCCTCTCCTACAGAGTAGTTACATAAACCAAGTACATTACTTTACATATGGTTTTCTACAAATTAACATGTAATGCAGCCTTTCCTCTCTTTCCTCTCTTCCCTTCTCTAATTCACTTTCCTCCTGCCTTTCATGCCCCTCTTTGCTCAGAGGAGACAGAGGGGAGGTATTGTGCCAGATTCGAATAAAGAAATTGAGAAGTAAACAGAGGAGCAACGAGGGAGGCAGTGGGGATAGGAGGGAGGGGATGGATGGTATGCGGCTGGCTTCTGGTTGGTGTCGCTAATGATGAGGAAAATGGAGGTTCATGTGGGAGCCATGGCTGGATGGAGAGAGAGGGAGTTGGTGTAGTATAAAGAGTCAAGATCACTTGAGTGGTGGGCGGATGCTTTGTGTGTGTATCATCCTGCTGTGTTTTCTATCTATGCGCTCAAGTCGTGTGTGTTGACACGTGTTTATATTACACGGTGGTGGTACATGCCTTCACTTGTTTGAGTCAAACCAGGTTATCCATGAGTGAGAATGTGTGTTTGTGTGTGTGTGTGCTTGTGTGTGTATATGAGTGCGGTGTGTATGTAGGAATGGAGGGGGCACCAGCCAAGTGATTAATGCATAAGAGAGGCAGCTGTGGTCTGGGCTCACTCATTTGGAAATATCTTTCAGGGAAGAAAGACAGAGTGGGGAGAAGGGGGCGGGGGGGTTAGCAGAGGAGGGGCTAGGAGGAGGAGATGCTTCTACATCCTCTAGATAAACAAAAGCCTTTATCGGGGGTCAAATGGAGCAGCAAAGGAGATAGAGAATTAGAGAATAAGGGAGGGAGGTAGAGGGCACTGCAGCATCCTTCTGCCCTCTATCCTATCAAGATTCATTAGTGTCTCCTTTAAGCATGTGTCTTCAACTGTTGAATATTTTGTGAGCTCATGCCTTGGATAACACAAGTGGAACATGTTTAAAGGATAATTGCCGTACAGTACAACTTCTGTTTTATTTTTCTTTCAACCACTTATAGAAACTCTTATGAAAACACTCACCAAAGTAATTAATCAGACCTGAGAAGACTGCAACATTGCTACAACAAAGTCTGACCAGTGTAAGTGTTTTAATGAATGTGTTTTTTGGCAATGGTGAAAATATATTATAAGAAAAGGTGAAAATTTTATGTTTTGATTCTATGCTTGATTTAGTTAAGCTGCAACCAGTTTAATCTACTCAAGAAATGTTATCATTTTTCTTAAGGCTACATTGTTCATAGTAATAAAGAAGACAATCCGTACTGCAACTGAAATTACCCGCAGGTTTTCTGAAACAGTTTGAGTGAATTTGTCATTTCTTCATTCAATCAGTGAATTTCATCAAGATAATTTAGCTACAAGTGCCCATTATGTTTAATACCATGGCGGACTAAAAATAGTATATTCATTTTGTATTCATGGTGCCCCTAAAATCTGCATATTGTCTTTTCTGGCAGATTAGAAATCCGAAATGAGTCTAAGCATTTGCCTTTATTGATATTGGCTTGTTGCATTCACTTTTCCCTCTAAATAGAATCCTAGTTGGGAACTACACATACTGTCATTGATATTGTGAATGTGTGCAAAACTTAATTTCTTTTTCTTTTGCTCTTTAAATGTTACAAACCATGGTGGTATTTAGAAACTGGAAATGAACAGATTTTTTTAAAACTTTCAATTTACCACTTTGAATCACAAAACAATTCTCCCAATCCTTCATTTTTTAAGCATTTACTGCTAAATGCTGAGCTGCCTCTAAATAAAAACTTTGTCTTCATTAAGGCTTTTTTCTATGGAATTAGAGGCTTGACTAGTGACAGTCTGGGTTCCTTATCTGTTATATTTCTCTGTGACAAACCAGATTTGCCATTTGCTTCCATTCTGCATCTGAGATACAATAAATGGAAAAAGTAATACGGCTTTAACTGCAAGTCTGAACTGGAATAAACACATGTAAGCATCCAATATATTCTCACAGTAGCATGTAGGGTATTTGCTTCATGGATAACTACATCTTTATTAGAGGATGTTCTAACTGCAGAGAAGTCACATCCAAAATAAGGAGGAGTGCAGGTGGAAAACAGCTTCTATCCTGACTCAACCATTTTAAATGTGTAGCAAGTCATGTGGATATTATGTTGAGTCAGGCAGCTGCAGAACAGCAAGAGAAAGCAGAGAGGGGATATCTCACCATCATCTCCTGACACACGCTGGGCGAAGCAGGTTTACTTGTCAGAGGCCATGACAAGTGACAAAGAACTGATGACAAAGGTGACTTTCTAAGAAAGAGCTCTGAAAATTCACTGCAATGCAATCTATCTGTCAAATAATCTGTCCCAAAGAGAGATACAACTATCACTAATAGGCTATCTGATAACTCACAAGTATGATTGAATACATAAATAAATCAAAGTCAGAATCGGTTGATTAAAATAAATTAAAAATTGATTAATTGTACTTTTACATTTATTTTTTACTGACTGTTTTACTTTATGTTAATAATATTGTAAACACTAGGTCAGTACCCTGAGCTTGTAAACACATGAACACATAGTTTCAGTGAAGCTGCATGGATGAAGCTTTTGCTATTAGCCTGGTCCTGTATGGTTCAGTTGTACTAGTTTCAAAGGCCACATTTTTGTAGTCTGACTCCTTAAATCAACTCCTTACAAATTCACAGCAGACATAAGATTTCAGTAGTGTTTAAGCTATGAGCAGAAATTACGTGGGTGGCAGGAGGGTCCGGACCCCACCATCGTGGGAAAAACAGAGCTGTCCCCCTCCATATATTATATGTTATATGTAATATATATGTTTGTTACAAAGACCAGATGTGTATTTATGATAGAGGATACTTGGTTATGTTAAAAATGTGGGTTTTCATACCAAAATACTTTATCTTTTGTAGATAGTGATAGTAATATTTCTATAATATAATATTTAAGACTAACATACCCTACACAATTAGGTTCTAAATATATTTTTTTCTTACTGCGTGTAAAATGGCTGCCATTTTGTAATTTTGTTTATTTTTTGGAAATAAACAAAGACTTAATTCATAAAAGACATAATTACAACAAACACTATGTTAACATATTAAGTAGGTTTCTGGCATGATTCATAATGTTCTGGACTTTTACACACTGACAGCAAAACATTTGACATCTGCTTCTTTGGGAAAACTAAATCTAATTAGGCATTTATTAGCTTTAGATCAGTTAATGAGTGTTGCCTCTCTCCTTCTACTGTAATGGCAGAGAAAAGAAAAACAGACATCTGATTTTCAGTGCACTGAAACGCCAGGTAAGTAGAAAGACCTCAGTAATATCAAAGGCAATTTGATAAAATCTTCATAGGAAAGGGAATGAAGTGCTTATGGAAATGTTTCATAATGGTGTCATTAGGCAAAGGCAACATAGAGAACAGAGATGGGTACAGAGAGGCAGGGACAGTCCATTAGAAGCATAAGCCTCTTTCACACATAGCTCCAGGTAAATTGCTGGGATAACCTTTCAGGCACTGCTAGTGATTTTAACTATTCACACATGCAGCTACATTCAGGAAAATTTCCGTCTTGAGCCTTTTCACACATGCCATGGCAATGCTGGAATAGATGGGGCAAGGGACAGTCCAGTAGATGGCGGTAATGCAACACTTATGGATGCCAACCGCCATAAAACTCAACAGGAGAAGAAGAAAATGGGGCAAGGCCGGATGTATATGCAGAAGACGTCCCTTTTTTTCAGGAACATGGCAGGTGAGGAGGTGTTTTTGGCCGGTGCCCATGTTCTTGTCATGTATTTAATATTTAATGAGTTTGAGAGATTAATCACCTACAAAAGCATTGGCTTGACAACCGTAAACAAGTCACGAATTGGTTTGCTCATTCCACGTGAAAGGGTCTTTCGTCAGGCAGATGTAACTCTCTACGCAGCGGATTATGCCGCAGATCAGCTGTTTGGGTCAGAAAGTGCTGCTGCGGTGCACAGTGTGCAGCATGCGTAAGAATACTACATTCTATACTAAGTTCTATGGTTGAGAAAATGTAGTGGCAAAGGAAAGGGCTGCCTGACGACAAGGTAAAGCAGTGAAAATAGCGTACACTTAAACTGATAGTGATTTTTTTGAGGGGGGCCTTTTTCCTCCGTGCCATACTCCTGTCTGCTTCTCCAAACTCGGGGGTGCCGACCCAAATCTACTGCAGGTAATACACTGACTATGGATAACTACCTTATAAAACCACACTTCAAAAAATATGAACTATCCCTTTAAGAGGAATAGGACACTGATGAAGGTGGTAATTAGGGGTGTGCCCGAATACAAATACATTATTCGGCAAAGCATAAATAGTGGGTTTTATACGAATATTTGTTTCATACAAATATTTAAAAAATGATTTGTTGGGGGTGTTCCCCAGAGATAAAGCTGTGCTACTGACACATGCGAAGTGTTCCCAAGGGACTCTAAATGAAAAATAAACTCTAAATGAAAAATAAATGAAAAATGCAAAGCAAGAATCACTTTTGAAGTTCTTCCCTAGACATTACACGGTGTACTGTCTCTGTGTTATGGATGTATAAATAGGTAAAGGTCTGTTTGCAAAGAGGCGATTAGTAAAGTTTTAGCTCAGTAATCAGCGCAGTCGTCTATGATCTGGGAGACTCTAGTTCAAGACCTGATATGTGGACCTCCTTCATAGGGTAGTTTATTCATAAACACTTATTGTGACACTTTAATTTTCTAAAAGTGTCATAAAAACAAAAACAGGATTTTTAAGCCTCTTTCCACTTTAATTCGAATACAAATACAGATACAAATAATTTTGCTGCCTCAACAAATACAGATACAAATACAAATACTGGGATCTCTGCACATCCCTAGTGGTAAGCTATATCAGCTCTTGAAACTTAGGGCAGAAGAGAATAATCCCATTTTACTGAAGTGGTTAATAGAGCATACCATAATGTACACAAGCCCCAAATCATAGAATGAAATTATGAACAATACAGTAATTCCAGGCATAGCAACTGAAATTAGGTCTCTTCCCATTGTTCAGTTTTCAGTCATTATTCATGGTACTCAGGAAATTTCTGGTGCTGAACAGGAGACTCTGCACTATGTGTGCTTCAAATTGTCGGATAGTGTGGGGGTTGAGTTTGGTGACCACTTTGACCAGCAGAGTCTAAAGGTTCTGCAAAAGTTCAAGTGCACTCCTCACTGGGGAGTTAGATGATTCTCTAGGTCAGTACCCTGAGCTGAACAGAGGTTCTCTCTCCATGCAGTTGCCCCTCTTTCGCAACAAATACCCTTGTAGCTGCAGTGGAGAGGCAGCAGAGGTCCGCAGGAGGCTGCAAGTGTGGGTGCGGGGGTCGTTCAAAAAAGTTGAAGTTCTCATCAGAATTTTGTTGGTGGTGCCAGTTTCTTCATGTGAAGCTGAGAGGAATTTTAGTGAACTGCAGGTTAAAGACTCGGCTATGGGCTTGTATGGCTCAAGACAGACTGAACAATATAATCATCTATAATGTACATAAAGGGAGGCTGGACAAGTTGAACATGAAAACTTTCTGCCAAGAATGTGTTGGATCCAGTGACACCCGAAGACATATGTTCGGTTCTTTTGTTTAGTAGCTGAGTGGTGCCTTTCTCCTCTTATGAGGCAGAGAAAAGTTTTAGTGCACTAGACACTGTGCTTAGGTTTTAGTGTGCTTGACAGGTATAGTAATAAAAGTTTATTACACAATACAGTACTGGCACAACCCTTAAGTTATTTACCCATCAATTATCCAGTATATATAGCAGTAATAAGGGTTTCCTCAATATACACCATTGATCCAGAGCTTACAGCAAGCAGATAAACTCACTATAACACGCTTATTAATATCAGAAATATAATGGACAAAAACAGTTTTCACTCCATGAGTGCACATGAATAAAACATGTTTTTATTTATTGATTAATTAATTTATAGCTCATAGTGAAACTGAGGGCCTTGATCAAACAGTATTTGTGTGATGAAACGACTGTTGGTAGAGATTACGCTTCCCTATGCACACTAGAAGAAAAATAAATGGACTAAAAATGCAAGGAGTCTTGTCTTTACTGTGCCAGCCTGATGTATGGAAAACCACTCATGCTGTGCATACATCATGGCTCTGATTGCAGTTGCTCATGGCATGGCTCAGCTCAGTGCAGGTATCCCACTAATGCATAAAAGCAGCATTAGTGACATTTGTTGTTTCCAGGACCCATAAGGCCCTCAGTTCTGGTGGCTACACTTAAAGGGGACGTATCATGCACATTTCAAGGTCGATATTTTTATTCTAAGGCTCAACTGGTATATCTTTGTGTTATTTATTGTTCAAAAAACTCCTTATTTATCTTATACTGGCCCTTTATGCAGTACTTCAATTCAGCCTGTCTGAAACGGGCTGTTTTAGCTCCTGTTTCTTTCAGATCCCCCTCAGCCCACTCTGTTCCGATTGGCCAGCCAGCCGAGGAGCAGCTCCCGGAGGCTACGTAAACAAACTATTTATAGCTATTTATATGCCATCCCGTGAGATCACGTTGGCAGGGAGCATTTTTACATATGTTCACCTTACAGTATGTCCTCTTTAAGAGTACAGTGAGAGCAAGGGGTAACAGCCACATAATGTAGCATTATTCTTGTTCAAACTCTCACTGTGTTAGCATGAGAGATAGCTGAAGATGGTATCCAGTGTATAACACTAACAACAGAGGAGGCTACAGGCAAGGATAACTCACACTTTTTTTTATCACTTAGTAATTTTACATTAGGTCAGAAGTCTGGAACAATGCCATCAAAATGTACCAATAGGGTTGATCAGAGTGTTAAAACTGAATATGGCATGACACCAAAACAATAAGATAAAAGAGGCTAAAAAGCCATGTAGGCCTAAGCTGGGGTTAGCACAATGAAGGACCCCTTTTACACTACATACATTGGTTATAAAAATCTTACTCAGTGTTAGTATTAAACTATATTGATTTGGCAACTCCAGGTTCAGTAAACATGCCAGTGTGGTAAACAAAACATCTAGCAGAAAGCAGAAACACTGTGATGAGGTCAGTTGGGTTTTCTGATTTTGTATCTAGTTCCTGTATAGCAGCTGTTTTGTTTGCTATACTTTTCTAAATATATTCACTTAAACTTTGGTTTCCACTTCTTTCGTTATGAAAGATATAACTACACTTTGCCGAGAAGCCTCCAAAACACTGGTCATAATGCTACCACACTGCTACAGTAACCTCACCTCAACCCCTTTTCTGTTTTGATGTGTGTCCTGCTTCCTCAAATAATTCAACATAGTGTAACTAGAGTGTAATATAAGAACCATATAATCGGATTGTATCATATATTTTAGTAATGGTATTGCTTACTGTAGTAATTTTTAGTGACAGCACAGGTAACAGATCCCCCATTGCTGTGCAGAGTTAATTACAGCAAAATACTACATCAATGTCAGTATTATCATCAAGTGTATTTTTAGGTGTATTTACAAGGAAGCACTTCAACAGTCCCCTTTGACGGTAATATCCCTGACACTTATACTATATGTAACGATGTCAGAAGAACACTTTTTCATTGTTTATGGGAATGTAAGTTGAATGAATTGAAGGAAGGAATTTCTGGAGAGGGATAAATCATGCTATTGCACAGTTGGTTTCAATGAACCTCCCCTTTTTAACCTTGAGTATTTAGAGACTGTCCTCTCAAGAAAAACAACACAATAGGTCGTGATGTCAGTCTTTTGAGTGTCATTTCCAAATGTAAGACAGTTTTTTTAAAAAAGCAACAATGATTAACCCCTAACCTTAACCCTGTGGTTATTATTGTAGCCATGACGATGTAGATCGCCTAACTTTAAAGTAGTAGTAACTTAAACCCACACCACATGTTTCTCTAACCTTAACTAAGTGATCATTAACCCAAACTATGATCTTTCCCTCAACCTAACCAAGCAGTTTTTGTGCCTAAATCTAACCAGACAACCACATTGTTGTCACATCATAAAACATCATAATTTTTTAAAAATAATTTGTAACAGTTTTGGAAAGCACAGATAAATTATGTTTTCCTGCTGATTACTGCCAATAGGGGCAACAGATTAGAAAATGCTCCTATGTGTCATTCTGGAGTGCATGGAGAAACGACCAAATAGGTCATTTAATTTGGAGGATTTGTTGAGTGTTTATCATGAATTCATACCCTAAGGATCTTAATATAAAAAGGGTCCAATATGTGCTTATTAATATGTGTATTTTACAAGGAAATATATAAGTGAGTGGATAAAGTAGGTGGCGTCTTGTACGGTATTAGAAAGATTTGCATATATACATTGAAATACAAGTCACTTAAGGAAATATGGGACATCTGAGTGCAGTTTCTTAAAAGGGAAGACATATGAGTTACATTGGCGGAAACTGATAACTCCTAAGAGGGGTATAGAAACATATGTAAGTAAACCCCCCACTTTGAGATAAATATGTAGAGAAGCTTTATGTGTTTGTATATACAGTATGTGTGTGCATCTATATAACAAATACATAGGGATTTTTGTTTGTTTAATTGCTCTTTTTTTCCCTTTCTTTCTTTTTGTTCTCATTTTGTGTTTCTATGTTCATCATAACCTTCTGGTATGAACTCTCAGTATTAATTGTTAATGTGCTATGAATTCTTACACTTTGTTACCAGTGGTTTGTATTGTTTTTGCCTGGAGGAGTTGCAGGGGAGGGATGATGTGAGTGGGTTTAAAGCAACAAGTCCTCCAAATTAACCATGCACTCCAGAACGACCCCTAGAAATGTTTCACTTGTCAAATCACTGTAAGAAAAAAAAAAAAAGATGTTATATGATGTGACAATGCTGAGGTTAAGGTCTGGTTGTATTTAGAGGCACAGAAACCACTGTGTTAAGGTCTTTGCACACCAAGTCCATTTTTTTCGTCCAAAATTGTCACACGTTAAAAAATACATACGACGTCACGTTGTGTCAATCACGTTTATTACACACCGACTCCAAAAGCTTCTTCCGTCATTAAAGTTTTCGGAGCAGGTTCAATTTTCTGCGTTTTTTTGCATCTGTCGAAAAAGCTTTTACAGAGTTGTTTGACCACTCAGAGCCACCGTACACGCAAACAACACAGCCTCGAAACACTGATACTATCACCTCCAGCAGAGAAGTTATACACAGACTGATCACAGGACAACTATTGATCATGATCTTGTCTGTATGTTGCAGCGTTCAGGCTGTGCCCTGAATATCTGCGGATCCAGTCGAAAGGCTGATCACCTGTGATCACCAGGTGTGTGTGTGTGTGTGCGCACTACCAGCCACTGTTCAGGATCAATTGGATTGTGGAAATTGGCGGTCTTCTTTTTATTGTGTGGTTCTTTCTTTTTCTTTCAAGAATTTAGAGGACCACAAAATCATCCTCACTGCTTGACGACTCTATTTTGCCTCGTATTGCAAATTTTCGCAACGAATATAGTAATAAAACGCATCGGACTCAGTGTGCAAGGTTTCTGTGCGTAACGATTTTTGTTGGATAAAACGATCACTTGAAAGGTGGTGTGGGTTAAAGTTACTACTTCCTTAAAGTTAGGCAACTTTCATCATCATGGCAACGGTAAACACCACAACAATTGTAGTTATGTTTTTTTTTTTTTTAAAACTGTCATGATTTGAACAGTGGCCTCCTGCAGCAGGGTCCACTAAGTCCACTTTTTGCAAGTTAGGATCTAACCAGCCACCCAACCTGCCACCTCCCAATATGTAAATTTGTCACCTTATACAGACGTATAACTACGGCCACTAGATGGCGTCTGTCACTGAAACATAATTATAGGTCAATCTGGCGACTGACATTGCCACCTATTTTGTCGGTTTTCTCGGGAGCACAGGTTTGTTTAAAGGGATGATATGATGTGGTTTTGGCTGTACTGAGTTTGTTTTATTTTTATGATTCCTTCTTGTTCATCTATTTACTGTATGTTTTTTGAAGTTTTTTTCTAGTTAACTGAAGCCTTTAGAGTCTTATTTTCTTAAAACAAGTGAAAAAAATCTGCCAGTGTAGTGAGAATATTTCATCCTGTTTCAGATGCAAGGCAACTTTATTCAAGTACTAAAATGAAGATGCCATTTCTCTTCATTTTGAGTTTTGTTCCGACATACAGATACTCCTTTTCAGAAATTCTTGAACAAGTTGGCTTTTATTGTAAACAAGTTGGCATGTTATTATAGCAAGGACATTTTTGTTCACTTGTTTCAAGAAAATAATGTTTTTTGACTCACTCTTAGACAGAATTGACATCATTGAAGTGGGAGAGCTATGAGCTGGAGAGCATTCTGTCTAGCTGGTGTGTTATGCTGGATACCTACAGTATATGTGACTGAATTGTTAAGTGAGAGCTGCACAAAGTCATTTCTTGTTTTATGATTTAATTAAGACAAATAATTTCATCATCATAAAATGACTGAGTGTGGCTATCTGTTGAGAAATTACATATCATTAAATATAATAATCAAAGAATGAATATTTAATACCATCCGATACTGTAAATATCAGGATGACGTTGGATTATCCAAAAAAATATGATTATATACCCTATAACCTGGTTTGATTTCAGCATAGTTAATGATCTTTCTTTAATCTTTTGATGCAAGCATAGCCTGATATGGCCTCAAGAACTTTCTCATTTCAGAAGCTGGCACATTGCTAATTTCAGTCTATTCAACAAGATCAACACGTCTAAGATACCATGACTATATATTGTAAATAATGTTATTATAGATTTCAGTAAATTCTATTTTAAAGATTGTTTGCAACAGCATTGTGTCCATAGTCTCTTACATATCATTGATGAGAATGATGTGCTGAACTCATGCCATGACCTCAACTGTCAAATTATTTTCCACATGCAGCTACATTTAAGTGAAATCATTAGTAGTAGTGCTAGTAAGTAGCAAGATAAAAGTCTAAAGTTTAAAAGATTATACCTTTAAACAGGTACTGTCATTATGTCTTGTCCGTATTATGATTGACTTAATTAACTAGAAAAAAACATAGTTGAAACACGTCTTTAGTCAAAGTTCAACCATCTAGATTTTATTACAATCTCAGTACACCAGATCACATCACAACCAAGTACCGAGGGTAAGAAAGTCGCCAATCTGCTTGTAGAGCAGTAGAACCAGGAGACAGATACACTGAAACACTGGAGAAGATGCAATAAGAAAGTGTCAGTATCTTAAGCTGTACTATCATCATGGTTAATGCTTTTGAGTTATACTACTTATTTTATATACAGGCTTTATTTGCAGTGGTAGTTTGTTTTGACAGCTATGCTGTAGGGTTTAGACCATTTACTGTAGCTTTAGACTAATATATACTAGAAACATTCAGTCATTTGAAGTAATTGAGAAGATTAACTATGATTTTAATCTTATTATTATTATTTGACATTTTCTTTTTTAAGGGATTAGGCTGTTGATATTCTATATTTTTCTTATTGTCAACAAATCCCATGTATAATCTCCCAAAAAAGCACAGTTTACCACTGTTTGAGCTGGTAAACACAACAGTGCTCAGCTGTTCTATGATATATTTATTATGCCTTTAAAAAAACACACACACAAAAAAATTAAACTACATACTTGTGTCCTGTTTTTGAAGATCTACATTTTTACTGAATTAATGGGCTTTGGGCACCTTGGATTGCCACAAACATGCTAAAGAAGTTGGAAAGTGCTGGCAGAATAAAACATTGTTGGCTTTGGTCTTTTCAAGGCATTTGACAATATTAGTAATAAGGAAAATTAATGCCAGCCTTCATCAAAATGTATCAAAAAAGAAATAAAAATGTCAAAGGGCCTGTGACATATTTAAAGTTAATTCTGAGCTGATGGAGCTGCCCTACATGAAAAAGATCTTTTTACTGAGCTCTGTGCATACCCTAGGTAAAGCCAAGAGCATGAAGTCCAAACTCTCTGCTCCCCGTAAACTGTAATTTTAATCATAATTTTTTTTTATAGCCTGCAGTTTATCTTCACTGCTCTCTTCCTCCTGTCATAAAAAAAAAGGAGGTGGTAGAACCTCAGGATTTGAATCACACATTTTCACTTTGCTAAGTTAGAAACTAACAAATTGTAAAATTCTGACCTTGACCAGTTTTATCAGTCACACTAAAAATTTTAAATGAACTTTGTATTGTAATTATTATTTATTTATCTATTTCACTATTTTAGAGCTTGGATAAGATTCAAAATGCATCTACCGTAGTTATTGAATGAATATTGGATACTGAATGAATCTATGAGTCGACAGGAGTCAAACCGAGACAAAAAAACAATGTCTATTTAATGAACAAGCTGCATCCTCAGCTCACAGTGTAGCTCTAAGCAGCTCGTGTATTGACAAAATGTAGATTGCAATGCATTGGACTGGGGACTATTGACATTGCAATAGCAAAGACACATCCTGTGGTTGTGAAATTTTCTTGGTGCAGCGAGAGATGACCTTGCTGAATATATATTCTGAGGAAACGCTGATAGTGCTTCAGTAGCTTGGGAAATTGAACCCGTGTTATGAAAGAAAAGCATGCAGGATGACAAGCAAACAGTGTATGCGTGGGATTGATTTAGTCATTAATCTGTGCTGTACCCCTCGCCCCCCCCCCCCATGTCTTATGCGTGTGTGAGTGCACACACATATAACACATATGTTTGTGTGTGTTTAAAGAGCCTCTCTGTGCACACATGGATAAGACTCCTTGTGTTTGACTGCTGCGTCCCTCAGCCCACCTCCATCCTCTCATGTCTTCCATTGTATTGATTGGAAAATTGAACAAATACATGACTAACCCACGCAGGAAGACAGAGGAAGTTTTATCTGTAGTGGCAGTTCAACTAAGGGAGCACTGTGACCTTTGACAACCAGAGATATTTTGCTCACTGTCTGGTCTTTTCAATTTTTTAATTTTTTTTTTTTTTGATAAATCCATTAATATTTTAACCAGTAAATCAATAACATATTCACAGAGCCTGCGGTGACATCTTCCAATTGCTTGTTTTTTCTGACAGTACTAAAATTCAAATATATTTGTCCAAATCCAATCCATTCTTGCCTGTAGGAAATTTTGGAGCCCTCTTCACCTCAAATTATCAAAACACCAATTGAGGGAATCTTTTTTTAAAGAATGGTGTTCATCTCTCCAGTAGTGCTCCACAGACTTAGAGAATATGCTAAGAAGCATGTTCTGGAGGCTCCTGATGGAGCAGCATCTCACTAAGACACTTTGTATTTATGTTGACATTTACCACATGCGTGTTGTTTATTAATAATAGTGCATATAGTATTATTTTACTTCATTTCATACAGTAAATGGAGGTCAAGGGCTCATCAGATGCATTCATGACTGGCTGAAGTAAATACAGACCTCAGAAATATTGTTCTTTTGATTTTGTTTACATCTCTTTTTGGTTTAGTTATATAACTTCTCTATCTCAAAGATCTTTTATTGCCTAATAATTAACTATAAATGTATAATTTTGGTTAAAGTCATGTTTTCTGTGACAACTCTGCAGACTAACAGCTGTGAACAATACCGTCTGTGTGACTTGACTAAAAAGGGCATCAGTAATGAATCCGACTTTTTGAAAATTCCTAATATACAGCTTTACTATTTATTAAAAACCTTTAAAGGGTGATGCTGCCAATATTGAGACGTGGCTTTTTCTACCTCTCTGAAGTACTGAGCAGTGCAATCATTGGCAAATAGTTCAAAAGGGTGAAAGAGCCAGATTTGGCAGCTTACACATTTATTTGGCACATACACTTTTTCAGTCCAATGTAATGGAAACGTAGATCTAAGATGAACCTGAACACTCAAAGACAGCTTATTAGAGTGTCCCAATTCAAATGAATCAACTATTTCTTTATTTTTTTGGCAGTTTTAGAAAAGAAGATGAAAAACATTGCCGTGCTGATGAAAGAAAATGTGCACCATTTGTTTTTTTTTACATTCGTATAAGAATGTTTGATATCATCTCTCGTTTGGCAGTGCATGTCGATGTGTGTTTCGGTTGCTGCTTTGCTGGCAATCAGCTGTAGAGACCACCACTGCTCGGTGGCAGCGGTATACGTTTAGGACTAAGAACGGGACTGTGAAGGACTGGGCTCCATCCAATCAGCCCCAAGGGAGGATCTCTGCTCAATTCTAACTCATGTACATATAACTGTACATGTAAATAACTGTTGCTGGCACTGCTGATTGGATTAAAAGGCTTTGTAGGGGAGAGACATGGGAGACATGGGATGGATGAAGGCAGCATGACTTCATTTACAGCATGGAAGCATTCTGAGCAGGACTTTTACTGTAAATGTTTCTAAAGTAAGTGCAGCCATATCATTTATCTATCTAAAAATGCAGATAGAACTGAGCCTTTATTTGAAATAAGCCTATATTCATTCCTAATTTTCATTGATTTTACATCCTGTTCTAATACAAAGTCACCCTATTTTCTGATTTGTTCTGTTTGTTTGTTTGCAGTTTATGGAAATTCATTCAAATACAACTTCATGTTTACCTGTTGTTTTGATAGATTTAGTATAACATGCATTTCTAACACAAATTCTATCCGTACAGCAACAGAGGCATGTCGTACTTCTCTTTTTAACAGAAATAATGTTCTTACTCACAATTATTTCACTTTAAAAGCCCTCAAGTGGTTCAGAGAGCATAATCCTCCCATTTTCCTGGCAGACTTGAAATTGTAACATCTGCAGGAAGTATTGATTTTCAGTGACAGCAATCAAAATAATGACAAAGTAGAAACCACTGTAATTAATTAGTGAGCAAAAACAGTATTTCTGTTAAAAAGGGAAACTGAGAGGAGGAGATTGGTTTTCAAAACCACCATTTTTTTTATAAATGATAAGTTGTTGGTACATGTTTGACAGTGCAAAACATAAAGTGGTTTCAATGGGCATAGAAGCTGAGAAGAACATATTGAGGATGTGTTTTATGGCTACAAAAGAAAGAGAAATCAAATTGGTTCACTCTCTTGGACAGAATTTCAACAACATCTCTTAGAATTGGATGTCCAAATAGAATTGCTACCAGGATCTTTCACTGCTTTTTGTCCCTTTTTCAAGTTTGCTAGAATGACACAGCACTGCATTGACACTGTGTGCAACACAATGAATAACCTGTTCCAAGTCCAAACATACTGAGCAGAATACCCAGAGAAACTTGACTGTCATTGGTTGTCAGTAGCCATATCGCTCCTTATTTCTCTACCAAAAACGACTGTAATCAATCTCTCAGCAATTTTGCACACACCAGGATGAACTAATGTTTCAAACATTCAAATCTCGATTTGAAAGACAACATTAATATCTCAGGGATGAAACCTGCATTAGTACTTCATACTTCATCAAACTAAAAAAAAAAAACTGAAAACCAATACCAAAGCAGTGAAAATACCTAATACTTATTTCAACAAAGAGCTATATGAAGAGCAACAAACACAATTGTTATTACTTACAAAGGGTTTCATTCAAAGTTTGATCATTTTGAGAAAATGCTGTTTTGTTTCAGAATTAAACTCTTCAGAACATTGAGCTCTGTCTCAGCACTCTCTGGTTAACTGCAGAGTAAAGCAGGATGCAACAGCTGGTGCTATTTAGAAAATTGATGAAATGAAGATGTATCAGTCAGCGGCAACAACTGCAGCACGATATTTAGCAGAAATGGACTGTGGAGAATGCAAGAGTGAGACAGGCAGAAATCGAACTGTGCCAGAGAAGGAGCGAAACTGAGATGGAGAAAGATTCTGGCTTGGTCACTATGCAGTTTCACAAAGACTAAAGATGCTGAGAGGAAGCGTATGTATGTGAAAAGCTGGAATATGATGAGAGGAGGTGGTAAGGAGAAGGAAAGGAGAAATGGGGAAGGCTTACCTGGATTCTGTGCAGCTCCTGTGTTGGAGGAGGACATGCAGGGAAGAGTAGAAGGGGGGAGAAAAAACAGAAAGGGAAGTTAGCATTCAGACCCCTGTATACACTTGATTGTCCCCTTTTGCCAATGCGTAGAGGTGCATGCTGGTAAAGTACAGGAGAAGCCAGGTAAGAATACAAAGAAAAGATATTCATGCTGATTCCCCTCCTGAAGAAGAAAATGTTGAATCACTCATCAGATCACAGCTGATACAAGAGAAACAAACAGCTGTTAAAGTTACAGTTAAGTGTAAGGTTTTAATTCCAGATGCAAATTCATTTGGTTAAAAATAAACTTTCAGTATCAGTTTTCAAGGTGAATACCAAAATGTTGTGGATTGCAAGAACTAAAGAAATTATATCTATTGTTTGTATTTGCATGTTTAATGCTAAATATCTAAAAAAAAAAAAAAAAAAAAATCATCTACAATTTTATTTGTGAGAAACAGCATTCATACAGGAATACACCAAAAGCTCTTTCACACAAAACAGTGTTGATACTACCTTTCATATATATTTTGGTGGATCAAGAAAGAAAACCAAGTAATAGTCAAGCACATAGACCCCTCATACAACAACATTTTTACCTTCCTCTGGAGAGTACTTTTGTTAGAATACCAAAAACAATCACACAGAGATACCAAAACCTTCAAATGTTAAGCACACAATAACAGTGATGATAATGCTAATTTCACCTTTCATACTTTTGAAAATGATTCTTTGGATTGCCCATATGGTCCACATTAATAATAGTTTGCTTGCATAATCTGTATATAGTTCAGTGAATTTATGTGTAATTTTGTTTTAGGTTGTTAAATTTATGGGATTTAATGTTGGGATGGGGACTTGTAGGGTTTTCTGTGCATTTCCCCTCCATGCTTTTATTGGACAATATAAATGAAATACAAAAAAATTAATCTAACTGATATGGGGGTGCAGACTTTTGTGTGTAAAAAACAGCAATAGTGTGGACCTGTACCCTTGTGTCTTCTAAAAAATGAGAGTAAAACACTAACTTTTAAATAAATAAGTGAGACCAGGCTAAAATGGCCTCAACTAGGACAATTTTATAAAATCCAACACCGCAAGGAAACAAGCAGCGTTGGCCCCTCAATATACAGCCTGGCATCCATTTAGGCCGCCAGCGTTGAAGCACATTTTTCAGCCAAGTAAGCATCAGGATTCCAGCTATGAGGCAGCTTTTGATTAGAAAACCTATTTCCTCTTAAACTTTTGCCAAATTTCAATCATGGTGATATTCTAATTACCATTATCCAGAGCAAGAAAGAGAGGCAGAGATTGAGTGGATGTGTGTAAGGCAGGAAGAAGACGACTGAGAGGGAGGCAGTCTTTGCATGTAAGCAGGGAAAATCAGAGGAAAATGCAGCGTGAAGATCAAAATTAAACAAAGAGCAGAATCTCAGCTCTTTTACATCCTGTTACACAGCCCCGTTTGTGATAAAGATGTCTATGAATTCTTACTCATTTGCTTTTTCTAAATATATATATATAACATGACTCTGAGGTTAAATGCTTACTATTCTTCACATAAACTATGTTGTACAATGTGTCATAAATAAGACACAATCATTTCCAAAGCTGCGGCACTGATTTTCAAATTACGTCTTACAAATTTAAGTGTTTAATCAGTCAAGTGTGACAAATTCAAATGAATGATAATCTCAGACAGAAACTGTCAGTTCCAATAAAAGACGATATCTGTTTGATTAAAGTTTGACAGCCTTCAATCTCACCTGAAAAGCTATTAAACTGTAGCACTCACCTAAAGAGTAAACCGCTAAAGCATGAAGTCTCCCAGTATAGCATCAGTTGTCTCCTGCTTAAGCATTCAGCTGTAGTACAGAGGAAGCTGAGTAACAAAGTGCCTCAGAGAGCCACATAGTCAACCCAGACCACCCTCGAGTTCAGGTTCATGCAGTGTGATGGGGTGAGAGGGAGGGGGTTTGCTTTGGGGAGATTACACAGCAATAGTTGAGACATGGAGTAGCTCTCCCCATGTTAAGTAAATGGAGAGCGAGTGAAGTATAACTGCATGGCCGTTTTGGCCCTTATGGGCCTTGTGGGAGCTTTCGCTATCCCCACCCCGACCCACAACCTCCAGAGGTGAGGTTAAATGACAAGGACTGTAGAGATGCATTAAACATGAGTCATTTGGACAGAGAGCTAGACGCTGGACCACTCCAGAGATGATAGGGACATTAACCAGGGTTTCACCAGGGCCTGAGCTGCATTTAATGAAGGCCTCCACTACCTCCCAACGTCTCTCTCTACATTTGACTCACAGCCAGGGAGCTAAGTAGTTCAAGATAAACACAACCACTACCCTTTCTGCCTCAAGTTGTCTGATTTTCTGCCTCTTCCTCCTTACTCCCTCCCTAGCCCGACAACTGGCAGTGGTCAAGACTGACGTGTAAAATCCTTGTTGAGCACAGAAGCAGCAACAATCAAGGTTACTGTTAAAAACAGTCAGCAACAATGAAACAAATGACTACCAATAACTACTACCAGCTAGTTTAAGGCTAATTCTGTTTTGTTTTTTGTTTTTTTTTACAATATGGATCTTGTTTTTTGTATCTTTGGCCATCATTTCTATTCGTAATAACATTTATTCATAGCATTCATCATAGCAAATCACAAGCTAAATGCTGAGATCTGTAAACATGGTGACGTTGCTTAAAAGAAGTCAGATGAGACAACAAACATCAGCAGTAAGACTTGGCGCAAACCCCAGCGATAGCTAAATTATTTAGAAGAACAATCAAAACCAAAAGGTAAAATTAATACCAAAACTGTCTGTTGTAAAGATCTGTCACAGTTCACAGACCAATTTACTGATTCATCTTTGACCAACCACACTCACTATACTTTTGCACAGTGTTCATGAAGAGTATAAGGGGTTATTGGTGGTCCTTTTGGTTTTACTTTCAAATACCTCCAAAGACTAAACTGTTGGCTTGACTACAAATTCTGGATTACCAAAATCATAAGGAATCATCCTCTGGGAAAATTAAGTATTCACACCAAATTACATGAAAATCTGAACAATAGTTGTTTGGATGTCTGTCCAAGGTCTTTGACAGACAGATGAATGGACAGATAATCCAACCAACCAACCAAAGAAATGTAATAGAAGATATTTTTATTGCATAACACACACTACAACATTAATAATTTAAAACAATGTTCCATTTGGTCCCACCACTGAAACAAACATATTTATCTAATGAAGAAAAGAAACATATATTCAGAAAATAACATGAGCCAACCTCACATAGTAACAAGAAAACTGACAAGTCACAGGTGTTATGAAAGTGGTCTAAGAAAAAAAAAAAACAACAACAGACATAACAGTCTTGCTTTCATCTGTATTCATCAGGTAAGGGAAGCCTGGGCACTCTGTACTTCACTAGAAACACAATGACAACAATGGCTTCCTTCGACACGGCACGACCGCACGCTTCCAAGCACGTCATCTTCAAACGTAGCTCTTGGTTAATGGCCTGGAACACACATTCAATGTCTATCAAAGAGGGACGTTGCTGGGATGGATGCACATGCTGACAACCTCTCTCTGTCGCTCCTCCATTACACAAACACTTTGTACACTTCACACTCCTACCAGCATACACACACACACACACGCACACACATGTACGCAGAGAAATCCTCCCTCCAGTCAGTTTAAGTATAGCAAGCAATAATGTGTTGATTAAATCTGTGATCAGCTGCCTAAGGGGCATGAAATTGGACATGATGAGTGTGGCACATTAAAAACTAATTATCAATAGCACCAATCCTATTGTCTTTCTTTTAAACCAGTCACAGCAGTAAATCAAGTGTGGAGAATGGAACACTATGTGCTCTATCACAATGAGCTCTGGGGTTACAACCATACCTGGATCCTGGCGGCTTCAAAGCTTTTCGATAAAATATGAATGTATCATTGAGTGCCTGTAGCACTTCCTTATTTTATTGCAAATTCATGGAGAGCTGACAGAATATGCTGCCAGCAAAGACTCAAGCTGCTTTACCTAGTATACTTTTACATATGGATGCATAATTGGGTTTATCCTAGAATTAACTGTGGCTCTCTAGCTCCTACCACTATTTGGAGACAAGAAAGTTAGGGCTGTCAGTCACATTTTGCTCATATTTTCAAAGTCAAATTGATAAAATGTTAGACACTTAGACAGAAGTCAAATGTCAGAAAAATAGATTCCTTTCTCACTCTTCATGCAGACATGAAGTATTCCAGTATTCATTCAAAAACGGTGTTAAGGTGGGTACAAATATAAACATGTTTTTTTCTAGTTTACCTTTAAAATTGTGTAAAAATCCCAACCGTCTCACCGCGCAGAAGAAAGCGTGCATCTACTCATGGTTGGCAATTGTAGTTCGGTACAAAGAAAATTGTTGCTACAATGAAAGTGCTCATAACAAGGTCTGTGGATTATCTTGAGTAACCAGGTCATGCTGTTGAGTTTTTCAAATGTACTTGTTTGGCACTTTGAGCACCACAAGCTGAGTGTCATCCAGTTCCATTATATCCGATAGGCAAACATCTCTACGGCTGATATTTCCAAAACTCAGCAACTCACACCAAAATGATCTAGATGGATAAATAGCACTACAAGAGGAAAACTGTGTACTTTTAATTTTGGGGTGAACTGTCCCTTTAACAATCAATTATCACATCAGTGCATTGACCTACAGTGAGACCATCTTTTCAGGTCTAGCCTCTTCTTAAGGATGCTTCCAAGATGGCACCTGCTGTGGTTGCTAAGAGACTTGTGATACAACTGCAAAGCCACTATATTTCATCACCAACAATGTGCTGTAGGACCGACTTGTCTCTTCTCACCAAAAGGATTTCTACTCAGTTATGCACTGAACTGTAAAGCAGCTGTCATTTGATGTAACCTAAGAGGTATAAACATAGCCTCTTTTCCTTCCCTCCATCCTCCTGTTATTTTTTTTTCCCTCTTCTTGGATGTTGCTCACCCATCCACTCTCCCTTTACCTCCGGGCTGTCTCTGGGACTCGCTGATTAGAGCGCTGGGTGCTGTCTTGCTGATAAGGCTGAGAAACCTGCTTCCCTCCCTCCCCTTCCACCACCAATGGCGGTATCCTCAGGGTACAGGGAAAAAAAGGAGCCCAGGGTAATGTCCCCGACACTCCCAACCCACACCCCCTTTCGCCATTCACTGTCATGGGTGGCTGATGAATACGCTGCCTTGTGCATCTTATGACTTTGAAAAGATAGGCTTGCATTTTCCATGGTGGATAAGACCAGCAGGAGAAATGAGTGAAGTAATACAGCCCAGCTTATGACAGTCTAACATTATGCATCAAAGGCCCTTTTTATGAGCTAAATTTTGCATTCTGGACTGTGTTTACAGAGTCATCTGCTAGATTGTGTACACTTAGCACTCAAAGTGTAGGACAAATGCTGGTGCTCAAATGTGCATAAGTTTCATTTCATAAGAGCCCATATTGTCCAAATTTCCATCCAGCTGCCATAAAAAGGGGATAAAAATATAGCACAAGTTATTCACACTGAGTGTAATTTGGTATAATTAGTTGAAAAACTGTTTTCTCAGTTTTCCACTTTGCACGCCAGCTATGTTAACTCTTGCTTTACTTTGTCAGCTCCCTAGAATTGAATTTCAAAGACAAGGCAGGTTATATTCTTTATTTTCTTATTTTCTCATTTTCAACAAGCAAATGGTTTCTACTGGGCAGTGTAGGAAAGTCAGAAAGTACTGTGAGCGGGACTAACACGCTTCTGGTTTTAGTGTCTTCATGGAATTTGTTGACAGTAACAAAAATACAGAAGGGCACCAGCCTTATGCTTGAACACTATCAAAAAAAATACTAAATCTTAAGTGGACATAAGACTCACAAAAAATTTGAAATGTGTATTAGCTACTCTAATGTGCTATTTGGATGTACTAGTGCATGCATACTATAAAAATGAAGGTTTTTCTGTTGTGATTTACTTGATAGTAGAGTATTATATAACAATGGACAGACCAAAATAATAGAAATCCTGGTAGGACTTTACATTCCAGCTTGGTAATAACAAGGTAATGATAGGTTGATATTCTGATAATAATTATGTAATAATAAAGTAATATCATGGTATTTACCAATGGGTATATCTAGGTAATATTAGAGAGTTTTTGTAACAAGGTAATAATAACAGGGAAACACATCTACACATAAAATGAGGCAGAACTATTTAGTAATCGCATTGTAACATTTTGGTAACCTGCTAACGATAATAAGGTTATATCAGTGTAATATTTTGATTAAAAATGGTAATATGGTGACACTGATGGGGTAATATGGGTTAATGTTTTCATAATATTATGGGATCATAATTAAATCCATTAAATCCATCCAACAGTCCAGACATGAATATATCTTTTATTAAAAAATGTTTTTACTGACAGTGTGAGAGAGATGTAGATTCAGTTCTATGGTCACTTGTGGCAATATTTCATGGTTTTGTATTGGATTGCATAATATTTTGAGGTGTGGCTTGTTTTTTGACTGAATGAGATGGACGGAATATTAGAAAATCCTTTGTCTATATGAAACCAACAAGGTCCTAAGTCTAAAAGCATACCAAAAATTAAGTGAACAAACAACTACAGTTGTAAAAATCTACTAAACTTGCACCACAATCTGTTTCTCCATTTTCAGGTCGATCAGTGTATCTTTGCCTACGTCATAACTACATGTGAGAAATTACACAACTCCACGGCACTCCCTCTTCTAATGAGACATGTTAAAAATATAATTATGAATAAAATCTAATTTATAACAGTCCAAACTAAAAAAGAACTCATTTTCCAGAGAAAACTACTCAAATATTACCATGCTCAAGCTACATCTGCTCAATGATGGATTGATAGGCAGAGGAAAACCTAATCCTTGAGGTGTTCTAAAGAAAACGACTTGGCCTGGCTTATCTCTGGGGTCAGAGAAGGTCCACAGCCATTAATTTTAAATGAGTGGAATGGATTTGTGGTAATGGAAACCCAATGGCTCCAGACAGCATTGGGACCTGGTGGTGTGAAGACACCAAACTGCAGTGTGATAACCTGACCACTCAACTGTACGAAGTGGAAGAAGTCAAGAAACTGATTTGGGTTTTCTGCACCCCCACACACTATGAAAGTCTTAAGTGTAATGTATTAGAAATCTATCTGAAGGTATTCAAGTGTAACAGAGCTGAAGACAAAAGAGAGGTAAACCCTCTCTTTTGCTCTAAATAGTATCCATCTAATCTAAGACTCTTTAGTTTTAGCTCATCATTCAACACAAGACAACTGGTCATGCCTGTAAAAAAAGTTACCTTGTAGGTAGGAAACAGCAATGACAAAAATGGACTTCATGAATGTTAAACTGGTGAAGTCAGGATTTTTAGTATGGAGATACTGTGATCTCTGATACCTGTGGGTTCGGAAAAAAAATATTTCTAGTACTAAACTGCTTCTACTTATGTGTTTCGACAGGGTGTGACAAACTAGTGGCAAACATAATATTGCTTTTCATGCAACAGAAGAGTGTGGAGTTTATAAATGCTACTGTCAGTTTCCACTCTGTGAAAAAAAAATGTTATGCTGGCTCTATTATCTTGTAGACTCACAATATAAGAAAACAATGGCTGTTTTCACTTCACATGTAGCTTATTCACACCCTGCAAACTGTGAATGTGAAAAACACACTGAACAATATGTTCACGGCATCACATATTTCCCTTCCCCCACCATGCGTTTGAGGAATTGTTTAGATTTCTAGCTAACAAGATGTAGTTTAACAATCCATTTTTACATAAAACTAAAATAATTTTTTTAGTTTTATCACTCTGTATTACAATATTTTTCCATAAAATCAGTGTGTAGACCTGAAATTGGACTGAAACTATCCCTATATGGCAATATGGCCGTATCAGCTCTCTTAATACATCTTTTGTATAACTTCCCAATTAAAGTGTTCAAAATGGCTGCTGTGTTAAAAAGATCAATTGCTTACTAAGAGATGGCTGTCAGTGTTGACACCATAAAGGAGGAGGAGGGGGGGGGTCCATTTTGTGTTGTTGTTATTCACATACGAGACTGACCGAGATCTGCACTGATACAAAAACTGACCCTTTGCAGTCCTCTGGTAATGAGTGTATAATGTATGTTTTTTGTAGGTAGGGGGTGGTAATGCAGCAGTTTTCCAGATTAAAAGGCCCCACTTTGAGCAATGCAGCTCGGAGGCTATTACACACAGAGCTCATTCCCTCCTACCTTGCTTTTTACTTAATTGAATCAGCCAGTCCCCATATCAGATATTCCTTAACGGGATACTGAAACCTATCCACCCTTTTCCTAATACCATTAGGGGAAGCGGGAGAGCAAGATGGATGCTTTAATCCTGCTGGTTCAGAGCACACAAAAGGAGAGCGTGCCCTGCAGTTATACATTAGCCACAACATTCACTGCTGAGCCACAATATTCTTCCGTGTAGAAGACTTGCCCTGTCACTGCCTGACCGAAAGCTACAACAACAAGAGCCCATTTCCCGAAGACAATCTATAATGTAAATAACAGAAACAGTAGCTCATTGCACTGCTCATTATAGGGGGGGAAATAAATAAATTACTGCAACATGTTACAGTCGGCAGCATCTGATTTCCACGATGTCTACTACTGTATTTTATGAGTCCACATGGGTCCAGTACATTTATGCCATCTGTTCATGAACCCCACATATGCAAGAATGCATGTCCAATTTGACACAATGGTGACACAGATGAATGGGGTTCAGGCAAGCCTCCTGCTGCTGAGGTATTCTTATTTTCCTACCTATTTTCTGCTGTGTCAAACTGCAGCTAAGGTGAGGTCCATTATTTGTGGCCAGCTCAGGCACAAACTAATCCTCTTATTTAGGAGGTCAGCGCCAATCATTATACAGAGGGGTGCCATTACAGTGTACACTCCAGTGAGCTGATTTTCCCGTTACATAAATATATGACTCAGGGGACTGCTCTTACTCCCCTCTCTAATTTATCTCTCCCTTTTTTCTCTCTAACTGTCAACTTTCCCCTCTCTTATCTCCAACCTTCTCAAACCCTTTTTTGCTTTCTACCTTTTCATTTTTCACTCTCCCACACTTTCTGTTCACATCCCTCTTTTCCCACCCTCATTTTTTTTTCAGGATGACCAGAGTTGCGTGTAATTGAATCTGGAGAGAATGCATGAGCAGGAACAATTAGCTCAGTCACTCAGAATGTGGATATAGCGGTACAGTAGGATAAACAGAATAATAAAAAAAGGAAGGAGAGCAAGGAGATAAGCCTGAACTGTATGGGAACTGGAACAAAGGGAAACACACAGCTCACAAAGTACACACAATTCTGTTCTCACCAGCGCCTGACAAGAATGAGATGCTCTCACTTTAGATTGCATGCAATGTCTTTTCTGTCATACTGCCCTGCATACCAGAAACATTAGTACTGACCTTATTTAACTCTCCACATTAATGATCCTATGTACTTTTATTGGCATGTCATGTGGATGATTCCAGGAGAGTTAATCACATTTAAGAAGGTTTCTAACAGTCTACAGCCATTCTACCATGGCTCTAAGATGCTCATTGTAAAGAAAACAATGGATGGTGTCAACGTAAAAGTGGAGGGGGCTGGAGAATCCTTGTTGGACTGATCCATAAACAATGGCAGCCTGGTCCGGGACTGCACAACCCTTTGGTCCTGTTTAAGCTGTTATTATAATAATAATAATAAAGAAAGAAAAAGATAAAACCCTCAATGAAAGCAAAAACTCAAACAGCTGGGTTAGGGTTAGGGTTAGGTTTAGGGTTAGGGTTAGGGTTAGACCATGACCATAGAAATGTAATCTGTCAGCTGTTAGGAAAAACAAATCTAAAATAAATATGTTTTAAGATGAGATTTACAGGCAGTGACAGAGTCAGCTGATCTGATCCTTAGTGGGAGGTTGTTCCAGAACTGATAGGCCAGTACTGCAAAGGCTCAATCATCCTTTTTTTTTAACCTGGACTCTGGATAGTTGGAAGACCCAGACTGGTAGACCTGAGGAGCCTGTTTGGACAGTACGGTGTAAGAAGCTCAGTTTTATACTCCAGCACCAGATCATTCAGAGCCTTGTATGTGATTAAAAGCAGTGAAGCCAAGATTGGTGTGATGTGTGAGAATCACTTTGTTTTGGTCAATTGTTTAGCTGCTGAAATTTGAACAGTTTGCAGCTGCTCCATGGCTCGATTGGTCAGGCAAGTAAACAAGGCATTACAGTAATCAAGGTGCATGTATAATTTTCTCTGTTATTGAAGGACAGAACTGATCTAATTTTGGAAATATTCCTCAGTTGATAAAAACACAACTGGACTACTTTCTTTACATGTTGCTTCAGGCTCAGGTTACTATACAGGATAACACCCAGATTTTTTGTAGCTGACTTTATGTTAGGAGTGAGGGGAGCAAGGAGTGGCTGTATTTGTTTTGAGATGTGTTCAGGGCCAATGATGAGAACTTCTCTCTTGTCAGAGTTAAATTTTAATAAGTTGTGGGACATCTAGATAGCTATGTAATGATGCTAATTTACTGGTGTCTGAATGTTTAAATGACAGGTACAGCTGTGTATCATCTGCGTAGCTAAGGAAAGAGATGTTGTGATGACAGATTATCTGTCCCAGGTGTAACATATACAGAGTAAACAGAACAGGTCCCAAGATTGATCCTTGTGGTATTCCGTGTTTAGTCTGAGCAGTTCATGAGGTAAATTCCCCAACAGAAATGAAAAATTTCCTGTTGGTTAGGTATGAAGAAAACCAGTCCAGAGCAGTTATACACAGTAAGTGCAAAAATGTATGATTCTGTTGGATTTGTGAATATGTAAAATGGGCAAAACAAAAAGAGACACTTTTCTTCCAGGGAAAGGAAAAGTATGGAAAAGGCTTTTCCTCTGTAAAAAAAAAAATCTGCTCTGGCACCAGCAAAGATGGACCATAAATACTTCATAAATACCAATTACCTCAAGAAGCAGGCATGAAGAAAAGAGCAGCTATTTCAACCAATTATGAGGCTTCTCTCTCAAAGGGTGGAGAAAGACGACTCTTCCCTTTCAAGCCTTCCACTGAAAGGAGAAACCTCTGTCATGTTGCGGAGCCTCAATAATGTTTCCCTCCACCTTCATGTCAGGGATGAAAGGCCCCAAATGTCCTTTGAGTGAAACCCCCAGAGGACTTAACATGCATCAATAACATTTCCATCCTTGAAGATGTTTGAGGGGGACTACACATAATCTTCTCACAGACTTTGAGGCTTTGCTTGCTTCCTGTGACTTTTATTTACCCCAATCTCAAAGGTCCTTCCTCGCCATGCCAGAGATGGAGACAGAGGGAAAGAGAGAGAAGAACAAAAGAAAACAGAAGGAGGGAATGGTAGAGTTAGACAGCACACTGCGGTGAGTGTCGCCTGCTTAAAATAGGACAGCTGCCTCTTGAAGGAGCCATCATTCTTCATAGGGGTAGCCTGTCTTCATTTCCACCCTCGGCAAAGCACACGGGGCTTAACACACTTACGTCTGAGGATTTGCTGCACTTGAAGGTGGCAGCAATTCCCTCGAATGCAGGGGGAGGGAGCAATGCAAAGCCACCCTGAAAAAAATCAAACCACTTTAACAAGTTCAGCTGAGGCTGACCTTTTGGCTCCTAACTAGGTATTAGCGACAGTGTGTGTCTTCAGTCATTATTGCAAATAATGTATTTATGTATTCATAAATAAGTGATGAAGAGAGAAAGGTGACACAAGTCCTCAGCCACAACTGAACTTGGGATGTCACAACCACATAGCATACATCTTTGACCACTGGCTCACCAGGATGTCCCCGGAAGAGCCATTTTAAATTCTTGAAATTACAGTGCAAGTCCCCACAATTTTGGAAAAAAAACTGCTGAACAAGCATGAGTCTGTGGTGCATTCCCAGTAGAAAACAGCAACAGTAGGGACTCAAATGGAACAAAACCAGCACACACTTTAGAAAGCCCGGGGTGTTTTTTTGGTCTAAATGAATTATGAAGCAATTTGAGCATAATTTTACATCTACTTCTCTACCGTTGCAAAATTAAATGTATTCAAGTGAAAAGCAAAATGATTGTTGACACCAATGCAGGCAAGTCTTTGAGCACATATATACTACATACATGTAGACAATGAGCAGCATTGTTCATAAACTTGCTTGTGTACCTTGTGTGTATCTGTAGAATTAAAAAGGATATCCACTAGGGGACGGATTATAGCCGAATCACAGTGTAAACACAACTAGACATATGATGACACTTGAGAAGGTTTGTATATTGTTAATGTTGAGAACACAGCTGGATAGGCAGCAGCAAGAGTCATGATATACAGTAAATGCAGCTAATTGTGGAAAAGCATTATTGCTGCATTTGCCACACAGAGTCTGCTGTTGACCCTACTTCACATGCTGAGATAATTGCTACATTGATCGTGGGCTTAACCGCATCTTGTGTATGCACAGTATTAATTTCTGATGATCCACCCCATGAAGGAAAGTGGAATATATGCGGTTACCGTAATGTACACATGAACACATGGTAAGTTGCCAGTATAAATTTGTCTAAATCATCTAATATAGCTCTAAGTCTCTTAGAAGTTTTAAAAGTAAATCTAACTTTTTCTGATATGTGTCTTGGAGTGAAATAATTCCATTTAAGTTCCATTAAGGAGATAATAAAAGTGCGGTGTTTGATGACTATCAATATGGCAGCAAGGACATTCAAATCTAAGCTTCAATACGCCCTTTTAGAGTCCTTTGAGTGAAGTCAGTGTTACTACATACAGTAGTATAATGATTCTATTACACTAGCCTCTAGGTCATTTAAATTTGCACAAAGTCAGTAAGGAAATTTCTATCATATGCACTCCACCATTGATCTATAAATTATTCATCCAGTGGTCCAACCCTTGTCCAAACTGTACCTGATACCTTGTATCTTGATAAGAGGGAGTTGGAGCTGCTCCAAAATTGAATCTTTAATTGTCATTTTTTGATGTAAGCGGCCTCCCCCATGTTCAAATTAAGCTTATGACATTCAGCTACAAAATGATTATGAGGAAAAGGTTAGCTGATATTGCATCAGACTGGTCCCTCAAAATGACTCAGTGAGTCATCTGCAGCTGAGTCACTAACAGTGACAATGCACATGTACAAGAAGCATTATTTGTGTGAGCTAATTAAAGAGCTTGCTCATAAGATACCATCTACAGTGACAGGGGCACAGCAGGCAGGCATGAATCAAGAATCCCTCCCTCTTGGCAACTGTAGGAATCAGCCGACCACCCATACTAACTGCCCTTTTACTTGCTTTCACTAAGACTTACCCAATAAGCAGTGAAAGTTGAAATATTCAACCCAGAAACTGGAACACTCAGCTTTAAAATTTAGGGATGGTGGTCACTATGATATCTTTTCAAACCTGACTGACTGAATAGCCTAAAAAAAGGACAGTTAAATAGTCAGTTTTTCAGAACCCAATGGCTCTTTGAAGAGGGACGATATCTGTATCTCTACTTTGAGTAAGGCTAATTAGCTCATTGACATTTTGCCTTGTGGCACCTCCTGGCATTAAGTGCAAAAAGTGTATAGCTTTGAACCATTACTTAAAAAAGCTTTAATACTTTGCAGCTCCACTTTCAGCTCTACTTAGTGCCCCTTACTGTGGCAACAGAACAGATAGCAGAAGAAAGTTTTGATATTTTATTCGGGCAACATGACTGACGTCCTAACATTTTCCCCACTGGCAACCAAATGAAGATGAGACCAAATAACAATGAGAATTTCACAGAAAATAATAATAAGACAGGGTCCTAACCAACTCTTGATCACCATACTGCAAGGCAAATTACTGTTGAGTTGCCTGCGCTACCAGGTGTGGCTCTCACTCAACAGAAAAAAAAAGCCAGCATATGTTCCGCGGTGAGGATAAGTTAACTGGTACAGACCTCTGGTAAGTGGATTGAGAGAATTCCCCAAGCATATACGGCCTACTTCGTACAATATGGTGAGGGTATGCTTGGACTGCATTGATGAGCAAACATAGTCACATGATGGTCTGTGATAAATTAGCTGGGGATCTATGGGGCAATAAATTGTGACAGATCAAGGGAGCACACTGCCAGTATGGCTTGATAGGATATGCTTCATCCTTCAACCATATTTCCCATGATGTTAAGATCTGATTTGTCTTGGGCTGTTACGAATGACGCTAATGTTAAACGTCTTGGTCTCAATGTGGGCTATTTAGCAGTTTTTTGTTGTCTTGCAGGCAGAGTCAGTCATTCTGGAGAAAGATTGTTGATATTTGAAGTAAACACCCACACCAATACACCCCTTCCTTTGTGCTCCTTCAGAAGCTCCGCCCCCCCAGATTCATGGACATGCATTGCCACGGCAACAACCGAAAGAGAAATACAGCGGAATCCACAGCGATGCCTCAGCTGAAGAGTCACTTCTGTTCCTTTCACAAGCGGAAAAAAAAATTTGTCTCATGTGAGAACAACAGTCCATCCACACTCTCCGCCTCTCTGCGGCCTCCCCGCTTCTCATTCAACCTGCGTTCAGCGTCTCTGTCCACAGAAGCAGCCGTCTGTCAGCTGCAGCTCCTGGGGAGCTGAGAGGACAGCAGCTGGCCAAACTGTCTTCACCATGCTGACTGACAGCAGAAATTTACTGAACCAAAATAGTTTGCATGTTGGCTCCACAGGAAGAAATCGACAGTGTTTGTATTTATTGATTCACTGATATGGTTAATAAGTTGAAAACACATATACAGCGGGATATTTGTGTGATTTAAACAGCTGCCTGCTCAGATTGCACTTCACTAAACATGACAGAAACAGACTCTTAGCATATAAAAACATGGGGGGTTTCCGTAAGACTGTCTCTGATTAAGTGTGGATTGATACATTTGATAAAATCGAAGCATATCTGTTCCATGAGAAAACACTTTCTATGTGAATTGGCCATGGCCTCTCTCTCCAGTTCGCCAGCCCACCTCACCATTCAATGAATGCTGGAGACAGGAGACTGTCATGTCCTCACACAGACAGCTGCTGTCATGACTTCCCCCTGTCCTGTGCCCCCCATTGATTGGCTGGAATAGTGTTTTGTAGCTCGGTCTGAGCCACTTTGTTTGTTTACCATTTACGGAGCCAGGGCTGTGTATGAACATCAATTTTTTTTTCAGCACACACACATAACAGACAACTAGCAGACTGTAAGGAGATAATATTCACTCAATTTGACAAAAAGTGTATTGAACAGTCTTTCTCCAGAATCACTGACTCTACTTTTAATTGAGAGAGAGCATGTGAATACACTGTTCCCCTGATTGTGAAGGCAAGCCACGTGTTGAGAATTTCCATCTCCACTTTTTAAAAAATACTTGAAAAAGAAATGCATTATAGACACCCAAGAGCAAAGTGTATTTCTCTGGGAACAACAAAACACAATAAAAAGTCAACAGAAAGTAGTAGAAGTTCAGCTCAGATAAAAGAAAAAAAATCCCTCTCCATTAATTGCAAGTCTATTTCTGACTTCTCTGCTGTCCGATGTGGGATCAATAGGCTTCAGCTTTGCAGCCTGTGCTCTCAATTGCCTGAGGTCTCTCCTCCTTCATCCTAGACCACATCTTTATCTACTTTTGTAAATTACATTACTTAACAGTTAATGTATTTGATTATGTATGCTCCTCCTTGTCCTAGGTCTTAGAGGACATGTTGTAACCCCTCATATGGAGATTGTCCTCCCAAGAAAAACAACACAATAGGTTTTAATGACAGTTGCCCAAAAATGACATATAATTACATTTGACTGACAGGTGCCATTTAGCGGCTGTAGTAATTATGACCTGGAGCAGTGGTACAGTTCAGATGATATAGATACAATACCAGTCAAAAGTTTGGACACACTTTCTCATTCAAGTGAATGGGAAGGTGTGTCCAAACTTTGACTGGTAGTATATTAGGGGTGTGCCCAAATACAAGTATGCTATTCAAGAAAGCACAAACTGTGGGGTTTTAACAAATATTTGTTTCATACAAATATGTTTTAAAGTAATTGTTAGATTCTATGATCTGGGAGACTCCAGTTCGAGACTCAGTGTGGGGACCTCCTTCATAAGGTAGTTTATTCATGAACACTTATTGTAACTCTTTAATTTTCTAAAATTAAAAGCTTAATAAAAACAAAAACAGAAACAGGATTTTTAAGCCTCTTTCCACTTTTATTCGAATACAAATACAAATAATTTTGCTGCCTCAACAAATACATATACAAATACAGATACGGGACCCTCTGCACATCCTTGGTGTATATGCCAACAATTTTCCTCATTTGGAGGGGTGGATGGAGACATTGACCAAACAGTGGACTTTGATACAGAAGACTGTGGTTCGTTTGTCTTTTTCACTGTCACATTTCTAATCACAAGTTGGGACAGTTTTTTAAAAAACTGTAACTATGATCATCCTCTAACGTTAACCCAGTGGTGATTATCGTAGCCATGACGATGAAGGTGGCATAACTTTTAGGAAGTAGTAACTTTAACCCCACACCACATGTTTCTCTAACCTTAACATAGTGACCCTAACCCTAACCCTAACTCTAACCCTTTAACCCAAACCGTGATCTTTCCCTAAACCTAACCAGACCTTAACCAGTTGTTGTTGTTTAATTTGTAGGACTGGTGTGCATCCGAGACGTTAAATCTTTGCCATTTGATCTTGCTGAAACATATTCTGTTATCCAACAGATACAAGACACTTGTTGCTGTTGGGAATTCCCACCAGGGACATACATGTTGCACTAGAGGTCAAAAATTTCAGGCTTTCACAATTTACAGGTCCACTTTCAATATTCAATAGAAAACAATTCAGTTAAACAAATATTCAAATTACAACCCTATGACTCATTTGGCGATCATCAAATCACCAAAGCAGAAAGAAATACCAGCTTATAGTCACCCAAACAAATTTCTTGAACAGTCCCTACAGTTGAGTCAGCCTTTACAATAGACATCTGTCTTTTCTTCACAAAGCTATCACACATTGTTTCTCACTTTCTTTTGTCATCCAAGATACAGATATGCACAAACACCAATGGTGTCAGCCCAAATAAACATTGTAACTGGTGTTCACGCTGACATCTGCTTTGTTGATGGGTCTCTTGTCTGCAGGTAGTGCCAAAAGCTTTTATTGCATCTCTGTGATGGTCTCATTTAATTTTTTTCCCCCTGCTATGGTATTACATCACATGACATTACACATTACATTAGGATAACAGACAACAGATTTTATCTTTACGTTTTAGGAGGGTGGGTAGGGGGTCTAAAGAAAGGTCTAAAGAAAGACTATCAACTCCTTACAAGTGTTACCGCATAGTGTATTTTTCCCATAAGCCATAGCAGCACTGGTTAGTTTTATGGGCATGTTAGCACTAAAGTGGGAAGGTCCCCATGCAATTAATCTCTGGTGTATTAAAGCCACCTGAGGATCAGGTTTAAGTTTTTGGTTGGGTAAATAGAGGAGATGCTTCTTGATGGACGCTGTTTATCTACCCTTGGAACTATATGTTGGTCTACTGTAATTCTACATTAACAAGGTTTAATGGATTTTAGGGTTTTTTTTTGTTTTATTTTTTAAGTTTGGTTTAAATTAACCTTTTGTTGTAACAGGATTAAACAGGTTTCGGGTAAAGCTAGAGCATGTAAGCATTTACAATGGTTGCCAGTCTTATGGTGCCATAAACCACGGCATGATCTTTGTTGTAGTTCTCAAGAACATTACAGAACTCAATATGACAATTATGAGTTGTCATGAAGTCACCATTCTTAATCCAGCCTATAAAACTCTGATTGTTTTTTCAGCTGCCATCAATAAGCACAATACCAGGCCTATGAAACTCTGAAAACATTTACTGTACTGTATTTAGGCAGTGATTCAGAGGGTTGGAACCAGACTGATGATAAAAGTGTTGTACAATCAGGACTCAGCCTTATATGAAATTAATGGACTTCTGCTAAATTGTTAACTGTTTAGCTTGAAGTGCTTATGCTGGGTTGTTAGTCAGTGGAGCTTTTTGAAAAGTCAATTAGAATTTTAAGTGTCTGGCTCAGTTTATCTGTCCGTCCAGTTTCAGTTATGCGGATCTCATAGACCAGTCACAGATATGTTGACTATAAGCACTTAGTATGGAGCAGCAGCCAGAATGAGCAACACTGGCTGTCACAGATGCTGCCAGTCGAGGCCGTCCACACAGAGACTGCTGTACACCTGCCACTCTGGCATATTCTGCATCCTACTCTAATTCAATTTACCACTCAAACCCATTTCAGAGCCTGTCACACATTTTCCCAGCAAGAAGTTGCATCAAGAAAGCCTTATGTATGTTGGTAGATAAGCGGTGTGTGTGTGTGTGCGTGTGAGAGTGAAGAAAAAAACATTTCGGGTGAATCTATTGAAAGAGGCCTTGGTTTCATTAGAGAACAGATTAGAGGGGAAAGTCAATATCCAACAGCTTTGGATTTAAAGCCCTACTTACAAACGCATTAAGATTCCAGGAAGTGATAAAACCATATGATTCCTGCTTCTCTTGTTTAAGGAGAAAAAAGAAGAGTTGACTACTGTAATTAGACAGGACCTCTGTGGGATTTCTAAGTCCACCACAATTGACTTGCAGTTGATTTAAATAAGGTTGTTCATTTATTTGTTGTACCAATTGTCCTTATTGAGCAACATTTATTTGACTTGATTAACATTACATACAAGATTGCCTCAGGCAATGCACACATTTAAAACAGATTATCAAAACAAAAACCACAGCAATTCCTAAAGGTGGTCCTCTGTGATAAGATGTACAGGAGGCGAGGTGGATGGGGAAGGAAGTGAGCCACTCAAAAGACTAAATAAAAATAGAAAACTTCATACAAATTTAATTCTATTAACCATACACTCAATACGCATAAAAAAGCTAATAATTATAAAAAACATATAAAAAATCCAACAAAAGACAATCTTTACTCATCAAATTATGCATTTTATCCTCTTATCCCTTTCAAACAACAACTCAAAAAGATATAAATTAAATCTTTGTGTGTCTTACTCATCCAGCTAACGTAATCAGCCAGGTATGCAGGAACAGGGCCATTTATTAGCATAAAGGTCAGCCATTGCTTAATCTAAGCTACTCTTTTTACACAATTACCCAGCTCACACTATTAGTTCAACCTATCAAAGCATAATGGAAAAGACGTGTGCGAAGGGGACACTTAGAACAGTCACAACAAGATTATTTTGTGATGTCTCTAATTAGGTTTGGGTGCATAACTGTGCCAGAATTTACAGGCAAAATGTAAGTGGTTTCACATGAAGTCATCAGTGGTTTTAAATATACTTTAATTTCTTTAGCTGTAACCTTTTTCTTCATTTTACAACCTTTTTATGGCTGCAACACCATTAGCATTTACCAAAAAAGATCACAAGAGAAATCTACTTGAAGGTCAACAACTTTAAAGCAGCTATAATCAATATTTTTATAATAACAGTGTATGAAATGGCAATGTGTAATGTCAGAGGCGTCACTTGCAGTAATGAACCTACAGAGAATTATCAGCGACTCTGCAGTTCCCCTCGGCTTTACAGAGCTTTATAGCAAGTTTCACCACACTGTTCAGCTGCCAGATGTGTAAATAAGCAACTGTTTGCTTTACAAGTTCAAGGTATCAGCTTAAAAGGTGATGAAATGTCAGTGTTGTGTTCTGTTACTGCAGGTTAAAGCAAGACAAACAGAGGGCTAAATATGTTTCTCTGCTGTTCTCAACATGTAGATCATTGTTTTGTTTTGTTTTTTATTGCTGCCCTGAATTATCAGTTTTCTCAAAACAATGATCACTTTTTTGTTTAATCCAAGTGCCATTTGTTTCATTAAAAATATCTTAAGGTCTAAAGGCATTTTAAGGTGTTGATAGAGATTTTTTTAGATATTTTTTTGTTTCTGTTTTTATCCTGTTATAAAATCTTTGTATTGGCATCTGTGCGTGTGTGTATGTAGTAGTAGTAGTAAGTATGTTGGGGTTGTTAGTGCAGTGTAGATATCATAGGTATAATCTATATTCTTTCATACAGCAGAAGGAAGGGAGTGCTTTCTTGTGGGATTGCTGCAATCACAAGTTAAGCCAAATAAGTTTGGTGAATCTTGCCTTGGAAATGTCCTGAAGGTTCATAGCTTTCTCAGCTGCCATATTTTAAATCACACAATGCCAGTGAGGCAGACAAGTCAATAAGATTGAAGAAAATCAACATCAACGTCATCACTGACATAGCACACTCAAGAGGAAGTGTGACTGCAAATTAAGAGTGTGTTCCAGGCTGATGCGATTCCACTGGTCTCCAGTGGTTTAGCATTGGAAAATCTGATGTTTTTTGTGTTCATATAAACATGGTGTATTTATAGTCTATATACAAATGTCATGTGATCACATGGCAGCCAATATTAATTGTATACACTTCATTATGTGGTGTGAAAAGTATTAGAATGACAACTTCCTTCATTCAGACGATCCTGAAGAGCAAACACTGACATTTTTAGTAAGTTATCTGTGATTGATTAGTTATATTATCATGCATGTCACACAGCATCACAGGCACTAAATCAGCTGCAAAGCCGGATAAAAACATCAAAGCAATTTCAGTACAGTGATATTGGAGGCACAAAATGCTTATTAAACCCTTTTTTAATTCAGCATACTGAACCAGCCGACTGACTAACAACAGTGTTCAGATGCACAGTGTGACTAATCCACATTAATCCAACATGACAGCAGGAAACTCTCCAAAATCAATATCTCTGATTGATTGCTGTCCAACCTGTAGTGCTAGAGCTCATACTCCCAGAAAATGACCACCAACAAATCCAAAACCATTTAGTCATATGTCATGATGGAACTCCTGTACAAATAGTCCTTTTTAATTACTGTAAAAGTTGACTTTTCTTTTTTTTTTTTTTTATACAATAAAAAATAAAATAAATAATGGACAACCATTATGGTCTTGAATACCCCCTTGACCCCCTTGAATAATGTTGGTTGGTTTAACACTACAAAGCAGCTTTGAATCAGGAGAATGTGAGCTTTAGTGGTTTGTTCTTGACAATCTTTCATTTTCTGACTCCATGTACCATAGCAAGCTGATCACATGATAGCCTTCCTTGGGTTGAATCATCACCAGGGTGAAACATGCACGCACACCCTCACTCACAGAGAGACTTCCTCCAATTTAGCTGCCATTTCAATGGCTTTCTATAGGTCTCAATCCGACACCTGTCACATCTGCTTCCTAGCATCCTTGGTGTGGCGATAAGAGCAAGGCATTACAATTGTTATCACATTTTCACCCACTATTTTTTTATCTGTTTCACTGTCCGTCGCCCACCCATCTCTTGTTTAAGAAAAGAGGTGTGCACTCACACACACATACAGAAAACACAATCCTGCTTCTGCAGCTATCAAAGCTATCAATCAGCAATGGCTCGAGGCTAAAATAGACAGCTGTTCTGATGGATACATTTGCTACATCCCCAGTTCAATTTGTTTGGCAGCTTTGGAAATTGCAGTGAGTTTGGTGTGCAAACACATTCTACCAATCACTCCCATTCAACTGGCAAAGCATGAAATGACAGTCAAGGCCATTGGGGGAGCCTTCTGTTTGCAGACACGGCAATGTGGTGACAGACTCAAAGCATTGCCACATATAAATAATGCTGGTTGAGATTTCAGCAAAGATGTAGAGCCACTCCATTTGTACTTTTAGATGTTTTGCAGTGTCTTGATGTATATTATACCGAATATACTGAACACTTAAAGGTGCAATGTGTAGGACTTGGCCACGTGATCCAAACAAACAGGGGGCAGCATATCCAACCATCCAACCATTCACCCTAAACACATCACCCCTCTACCATTATCACTCACTGGATATAGCGTAAACCTTACTATTTACAGTGAATCTGAATCTGAATAATGCATCGTTGTCAAGATATCTAAATGCTACGGAGACATTAGAGCCAGCAGTATGTCAGTATGATGTTCTGCCCATGTATTATAGCACATCTTCTGTTAATATAAATACGAGATCACTACTGATAAAATTACTGCTCCTGCCCAACCACAGCTACAGAATTAAGATTGCATTTGAATGTTCAACATGGCTAACAAACATTTCATTCAAAGTGATAATTAATAAGTGATGACTAGTTCTCAGTGGGGTTTTCAATGCTTCTTGTTTCTTGGAGTACATGCTTGTCTACACAAGGGGCGTTTCAGCCATGTTGTTGAATCGTTCATCTCATGTGCGTCTGAAACACAAACATTTCTATGCTAACATATTTTTACGCTTCAATTATACATTCTTTCGGTTCATGTGTGTAACTATAGTGATATTGTGTTGAGCTCTTAGCACTGCCAAAATGCAGGTGACCTACTCTGTATAGACACTGACAGAGGACTGAAGCAGCTGCTGCTAGTCTACTAATATGTTGCTTTCGCTGTGCATGCTGTGTAAGAGAAAGTTATGTCTTTTTATGGAGTAGTAGTAGTATCAAGTAATAGTCATTACTAGAAAAATGATAGCTGGCATCACAAAAATAATCAATTAGTTTTCAATCATTCCTTCTACATCACTGTAGATGATCATTAATACTGTAGAAACCTGACATTCATAGTAAACTAACAGTTTCTTTACTTGAAGACAGCCTTGATGATAATTTGCATGAGCTTGACTATCCTTAAAGAGCTACCCAAATGCTCCTATAACTAAGGGGTTTATGCAGATTTGGTGTCACATGATGGTTTAAGTGCTGTTTCAAAGGCTTTTGTACCTACCCAAGAATAAAAGTCTTGGGGAGAAAAAAATTATGTTTGTGATTTGTTTGCCATGATACCGGCTATTGGGTGTTTGGAACCAATTTCTGTTTTCAGTGAGCGTTTGTGTTATTTCGCCTTGCTTACAAGGCCAAGCACCAAATGTTAAAAGTATCTTCAACACTTTTTTCTTCAACACTTTTCTTCTAAACTTGCCAACATTATCAGCAGATATTTGCACATGAGTTGAAGATAGGCTGTGTGTTTGACTGGCCACCAGACTTATTGACCAGGCCTGTGAAGAATGACTGTATAATAACCAACATCCAGAAGATGTGTTCTTCGTCTTGTTCTCTCTATTACCCTATCTGTTTTCTACCAACCTGTGTCAACAGCTTGTACAAATGTAAACGTGAGATCTCAACAGCTGCTTCCTCTTCTCTCTCTCTCTCAATCTGAAGGGGTTTATTTGAGAGAGTTGCAACATCCATTGCCTCCCCTGTGGAGAGTTACCTGCCAACAGTCTCCTTTTGCCACATATGTCTCCTGGTGCAGTAATGTCCTTGAAATGCAGTAACAACACCCTTTCTCAAAAGCCACCATGTGCCGGCAGCACAATTTAACCACTTAATTGTGATGTGTGTAATTGCTGCTGTTAGCAATATTTGTGAAAGATATTTTTTAGCTCTGTCTTCTGGCATTACTCCTAGTGGTGCCACCTTTGGATCTTTTGTGAAATTTTGGTGGAACCTTTTTAAGGGCCTCAAATACATCCTCCCAAAATGTTCTTAATTTAAGGCATTTCCAAAATATATAGTTGCCAATTTGTGTACCATAGTTTCTCCAACATTTATTGGAGTATGTTGGGTCCATTTAGCCACTATTTCTGGTGTCTGACAAAAAGTCTCAGTATTACCTTCCATTCGACTTCCCACCGTGTATTTGAATGGGTTACTAGGTGTGCTTCAGTGCATATTTCTTTCCCATATGTCTTGTGGTATGTCTGTATTCATTTCAGTTTCCCACCTCCCTTTTATCTGTAGTGTATTATCCACATTCATCCCTAAAAATCTTTTGTAAAAATGACATAACTTTCTTATCCCTGTTGCCTGTTTGTGATTTTATCAAGAACTTCTTCAATAGAATTGGCTCTAAGACTGTATCCCATTCTTTATGTTTTGTTAAAAAGTTCCTTAATTGTAAATATCTGAAAAAGTTTGTGTTGGGAAGTGTTGGTTAAGGCTGCCATCCTTATTTCTAAGAATTGGTCGCCTACTTTCGTAGGAAGTATGTAATTATATTTGAGTTATTACCAACCTAAAATGGTCACAACTACATGGGACTTAGTTGAGTTGATGGGTAATAGTGGAGGTTTTTCTTAGTATTTCAGCTGCAGTTTCTCTGTATTTCCATACTTATTACCAGTGATAATTACCCGATAATATGTTATAATTTATTATATAGTTTGATTGATGCTATGTTCATGGTCAGACTTACCATGACTACGGGTGGGGCTTAATTGGGGTTATCTGAACTCCACACCAAAGAGGTGTAGGGCCTTGTGTTGAATGGACTGTCGTATTTTTTCGAAGATTTGACACCATCCACGCCGCTTTTACTAATCTTTGACTACAGTTTGGTTTATAAATCATGGATTTTGAGCGTTTTACATCTGATTCAAAATGTAAATATCATTTAAATATGAAATTAGTTAGGATTCTGCAGGAGCTCTGAAAGGTACTCCATTTTACTCCATATTACTCCATTACTAGCACACCCTGAGATATATAGATTTAATTATGAATTGAAAAATGTAGCCAATTATTGTAATCATAACTGGCCGCTGTTTCAACCAAAAATCCACTAGAGCACTGCCTGAGATTATATCTGCAACCACACCGTGAGATTACATCATATATGTCTTGATATAGATACATTTTTATAACATGCTTTCACACCTGTAACTCAGTTCAGTTGGTCCAGACCAATGAAAAGAATCAAATTAAAAATATTGTTGCCTTTTAGTTCTGATCCCTTTTGTGGTTACTTATCTCAAATAACTAAGAGGTATTAACATTAGGTCTTAGGATGGTTATGAGCATTACTAGCTGAGACTGCAACTAGAGATGTCCAACAAGTCCTCCAAATTAAACAACAAAATACGTCATTTGTAACTGCCCTCCAGAATGACACATACCAGTGTTTTACAACATTTTTCTGTGCCAAAACCTTGACAATTACTTTTACTTTTCTAAAGTTATGTTTACGCACAAACACAACTTGTTTAGAATTATGAGGAAGGAGCATGGTTTGAGTTCAAATCAGTACTTAGTCAAGTTTGGAAAAACATCTTGGTTTGGGTCGAAATGACTACTTTGTTAAGGTAGGGGGACCTCCATTGTCATAGTTACAATAATAACAATATGGTTATGGTTAAGGGACGATCATGGCAATGGTTATAAGAAATCGATGTTGACTATCAGTAGGAAACTGGAAACAAACAGCAGTCTCCTGTGGCAAAGTGTTGTTGACCCACTCAACCACCTTAATTGGACTTTGTGGCTCTATAATAGTGTGACATGACTTTGCTCCAAAACAAATGAGAGTTAAAATTACTATGGCCACTTGGAGGGCTTTGCTGCTGAAACATGAACAAATGTAGTTTTGGATCATTTGTTGAAAGTGCTGATGTCATGCAACTTTCACACAACTGTAAATGAACTGAACTAAACAGGCAATTGTGCCAGCGTTGCCTTGAACTACCCAAAACAGATTAGAAACCTTAGAAACTCACTGAGTTTCACTACAAAGGAATGAGGGTTTGAGATAAATACATTCATAGTGAGAAGGAGTGACAGTTTACATGCAAGCCAGGTGTGAGGCCCATGTTCTGGGTGCAGAGTACAGTTGTGGTTTTCAACCAGTCTGGCAGGTGAACATAATGGTTATTGTGAACTGAACCCACTAAGTGACTAGACTCGGTGCAGAGATAATGCACCTCAGGTAAGTTGGAAGATGAAAGAAGTGCACATAATACATTCAAGAGTGCAGTTTGATTAGACCGATTTCTGTGAGGTCAAATTAGTTTGTTTAACAATGGTACAGAGGATAAGTGTTGGGGTAAGTGCTTGCTTTCTGTTTCTGAGGCCCAGGGTCCATCTATAGTTCTCCACTTGCTCATCCAAGAAACAATTATTCTCTGCAACTCAATTTTCAATCTTTGCTGCCCTCTTTGACCTCTCCAAGTGCTACAAGATGCTCTCATATCCAGCTATTCAACGCTGAGTAAAGTAATGGGGTACATTTGGAGGTGGGAGTGCTTCTTTGATATACATGTGCAGGGTCTTAATATAATACTTACATACTACATTTGTGCAGCTTGTACTGCATTACATCACATTATACATGTGGTCTTTTATTGTGCCCAACCCCCGTGTAAGTCTTTTGAAGCAGTAATAAGAAACATGTCATTGTAAAAAATAAGCCTATCTTATCAGCCTTAAAAACAAAGTGAGGTAACAGACAGATAAGGGCAGCCCACCCCCTCGAGTGTGATGCCACAGATCTGACCTTTAGTCTAAATTAAACAGTGGTGTAGATATGGTGGCTCCAGGGTCTGCCTAAGCCTTTCTGGTGCCCTGAGCAGAATTTTGAATGCCTCTACCCCCCTAACTCCAACCCCTAATAACCTCCTGTGTGCTAACCCAAGAACTGTGAATTATAAGGACAACACACACAAGTAGCACTGGTAAAATGATTTGTTGTTGTGTCTAGGGAATTTATTTCACTAAACCTTATGGCTAAACCTGCTAGTACCAGGCAACAACACACACTGAATGCCTTCAGTTGCCAACAACAAGAAAAGATGCAAGCCTTACCTGAAACCCACTGAGCTCAAATCACTTTCCAAGCCAGTATCTTGGTTTCAGTTCATTTTGGTTGACAAATAGATGCAGACATAAATTAAACCAAAATAATTCAGGGATGAGAGTAGTCATTCATTATGTATTACGGTCTCAACAACAAGATGGCAACCAATCAAAAGGAGACAAGTCTTAATTGTTGGGGATGCATGGGGATGTTGTTCAACAATACAATAAAAAATACTGAATGGCAACTTAAGTGTCATTAAAATGTGGCATACTGAAAAATAAAAATTAAGCAGCACACAAGCAATTTAAGTCATCAGGTTTTTGTCAGCCAACATAATTGGTTATTTGAACAATGCAATGTTTATTAACTTAACTCTGAAAAATAAATCTGTTCTGTGCATTTTTTATCTTTTTTCCCCATTTTACTTTTGCAATTTATAATGTGATTGTTTTGTGGGTCCATTAGTTTGACCCGATGTAGAGTCAGCTACCACAGACTGAGTGTTTGCAGAGAAGTTAACTTCTAATGACTAATAACTAATGGATTAGGATTAGAGTTAGAGTTAGAGTTCAGGTCAAGAAAAGATGTACTTTTAGGGTTAGGGACACAGGAATAGACTACTTAATTTGTAGCCAGAAACATTTGTGGAAGAAAGAGTAAATAAGAGAAACAGTGTGTGAGAGAGAGGAATTTGAGAGTGAAGCTGCCCATGGCCAGAGTCAATACTGATTTTAGTAAACATAAATAGGATTGGATCTGTTACTTCCACACAAACAGGTACTTCACAAGAAGATTATTGATCAAATCCCACCAAAGGCAGAAATAGGGCATAGACAAAAACAAGATTACAGACAAAAGGGGACCTTCACATCCTGAAGGCTGCTGAAGAAAGACAAAAAAAATCCCTGAAAATAATGGAGCACTAAAAATACTCATATCCAATCAGTCTTTTTTTCAAAGAGGTAAATGAGCAAAACATGAAGTGAAAAACATTGTTTGTATTCTGAGTAATACATTTAAAATAATGGTGTCCCACATTGTTGCGACCAAGCAAAGAGGTGAAATGAATATCCATATCCAGGTCATGTTTGATCATGACATAATGCTGTGTTCCCCGTCATAGTTCCTACCCTGTCTCATAAAAATAAAATCTATATACTACTCAATGGTTTCTGAGGAAACATACTGTATTAGCAATGCAACATGCTTTTACCACACAGAAGTTGTAGGAAGGCAGTGGGAGTGTATCTTTGGGTGTACAAAGCTCAGGACTTTGACCAGAGACCAGGATTTGTGTTCGGTATCCTGAGTGTGGTTAGGTTTAGGCTACCAAAACACTGTTTTTAAGGTTCCTCCAAATGTGACCTCCTTTTGGCCAAGATTTGACAATACAACTTTAACCTTTGTGGTACTTTAAAATCCAGTGTCTACAGGGCTGGAACCCCTGACGTCACTAAGGCAAATCTTAGGTAGAGCCTCCTCCTTCCTTCAAAGGAGTACTCCTCGTAGGAGGCGTCCAAGCAGCTCATGAAACATGAGACTGCCACAGTGTGATGAAATCCAAATGGTAAATTACACTGAATTTGAAAAGAACTTTAGATTTTATAATCATGGTGGCTTTCCAAATGTGGTGGAGCTAGCTCACAACATGCAATCAAATGCAATCAAAAGCAGAAACCCAGCATTGCTATCTCACACAGGTCTGCTGTAGTGGGGTCTAATTAAAGCTACGACCCCCAAGGTATTCTTTCCTACTTCTGCTGTGGAGGACCGCTGAGGGGGAGCAAACCCTGCTAGTGCAAAGACAAACAGACTTATTAAGCCAAACAGGCCTATGGTGCTACTCGATAAATGACAAGAGAGACAGGAAAGAAGGAGGGAGAGCTTTTGATGGTAGAAAAGAAGGGGAGAAAGTTCTCCACCAGGAAAACCACTCTGGGTGTATAAAAACTGGCTTATTAATGTTCAAATGGCAAGGCCTGTATCTCCGTTCAGATATGCTCCCTAATGGAGGAGGGAAAAAAAGAGAAGCATTCACTCTCAGGGCAACACTCTGGAGAGGAGAATACTCTTTCTAAAGCCTTGGCTGGCACCAAACCAATGCTGTAATTTGAGACTAAATCACAGAAAAGGATGCAGAAGAGTGCACACAAAATGTGCTATTTAATCTGTTGAAATTTCTTCAGTCTTTGCAAAATAAAATTATTCCTCAATGTGAAGAAATTGGCATACTGCCAGACATTTGTCTGTGGACTAAAAATTCAGTGAGCACAAAGCTTACTTCTTGCTTCCCGTTCCTTGTTAGCCTTAATACTTCCTCTACTGTGGCCCTGATTTGGCTGGTCTGACATGAACATTAGTCTTTCAAAGTTCAATCAGTCATTCAAACTGCTTCCTGGTGACAGGCCAAAGAGAACAACATGGCCACAAATCAAAGGTGAGCAGAGAGCCCCTCTTACATGAGCAGGCTGGGGAGATGTATTGCTGGAGGCTTTGAAATGCAAAGGAGGAGAAGGATGTGTTTACATGATGACATTGTGTTTATCCATCAAAAGCAGATTGTAGAGAGAGGCTGTGTCGTTGCACTATTTGGAGATGGCAGATGACTGAGCACTCTGCAGAGCCTGGGTGGCACGCCAATCTAACAGCCAGGTCCCACCAGTGATGGAGGGCAACAATCGTATTTGGTGCCACATCTTTCTCCAGCTCCATGTCTGCTTTTCCTCATTCCTCCGCAAACAAAACAAAATTCAGAGGCAGGGCTTACTTTCTGCTTTCTGTGCTGATTCCACGCATACCAGATAATCACATCTAGCACCGTGTTCACATATTTTGCTTTGGTTATGGAAGGAACACTGAACACTGAAAAAAAAAACAAAAAACAAAACTGCAAGGTGTGAATATTTCACCAGTTTCCAATATACAGTGATTCCACATTTTATAGACTTTCTAGAACACAGCATCATTTTCAAGTGGCAATTGGCCCCCTTTTGTATCATTTCACTAAACTAATGACTGATGATTTTTTGAAAATTCCCCAAACAAGGGAAATAAGTGGAATTATCACAGAGCCCACAAAGTCCCAAAAGACGGTGTTTGGTTTTTTTTTTGTGTGCACAAATGATCAATATTTCTATCTTGTGCAGACAAGTGTGGAGAAGTTATGTTGTGTATGCACAAATTATTATCTTGTGCACATAAATTATTATCTTGAGCGCACACGATATTGATTTTATGCAAACAGAATTATAATTTGTGTGCAAGTTTTGAAAAAAAAACAACATATAATCTTCGGGACTTTGGGGGGTTTGTGAATTACAGTATATCACCCCATTGGAAACAGTTCATCTTGAAGGTTGAATATGTGACTACGTGGCTTAAAAGATAGGCAGACATAGGGTGAGAGATGGAGAAATGGGAGAATCCTCATTCTCTCATTTCTAAAGCTGCCAAGTCCCCACACATGTCTGAAGATTATGAAAAGGCCATTGAAATATCAGAGGGTTTAGTCTCCAATAACAAACATCACCATGCAGAAATTGATACCATACCAGGTGGTGAAAAATATGCAAATGTGGGTTGTATGCTCTAAAGCTAGATTTGGGGTGGCTCCTAGCTCATATTAGTCATGATTCCCTTACAGCATGCACTGCCCGAATACTGAAGCGCGGTTTGAACAGATGAACATGCATATGAAGTAACATTGAGCTACAACAATGATCCTGTCACTGATACACAGTATAAAGTGACATATGATGGTGAAAACACTAATGACACTATGTATTAATAACAGAGCTACACTGTCATTCCAGTTTTCACTGTTAATGACATATTGATAGCAACAAGCATTTAACATTCAGCATAAGGAAAAACTCATAAGTCTACAGTTTTTCTACAGTATTCCCTGATTTGCTCTGGGGTTTGACAACAAGCAAATGGGAAACATATATCAGCTTCCAGGATGAAGCATGATTATGAATCTGAAAACACACTGAAGGGGGCAAACAGAATGTACTCGGTCACTGTCTGTAGCACGTTCTCTGAGACAGCAGTGAGCTCTACATTCATCTGTTTAAACAAGATACATTAGCAGTAAAAACGGAGGCTGAGGCAGCATTGCTTTAACTGACAAACTGCTAGAAGAAAACTTCTTGCCTGCTTTGTAATGGTCTTATAGACAAGGCTGTTCTGTAGAGATAACCTGATAGCTTATCAAGGTGGAAATTAGCTTGCTGGTAGAGAGCATTACTTTAAAAAAAGGCGGAATCAACAGATTGCACCCCATAATTCACGGGAGTAAACAAATAAAAGAATAGTGGGGGGCTCACCAAAAGGCCATGGTCTGTGTAGAGGTGCTTAGGTGCAGAGCTATGGCATTTAATTAGCCTCAAAACCCGCACACATAAAAAATGAGCACATAGAACTGTATCCACGAGCAGAAAAGCATCCTCGTGAGGGAGCATTTCTTCTCTACGTGAACAGGGCTGTGATGAGTGCAAGCTCCACCCTCCCTACTCATTCACACTGCTCAATACCCGCTCGCTTGTCAAGCTGACTTTAAAACTTTGAAGGCAGGGATGGAGGAGACTTTGGAGGCCCAATGTCGTTATCGTCACAGCTCTAGTCACAGAGTTACTACAAGGGACTTTTAACTGGTTATGAAACAGTTCAGTTTAATATTGATGCCTCTATATGACCTACATAAGCAAAAAAGACCATCAGTGAGAAGATTGGCTTTTTTTATATAGTTACTCTAAATGCCACCGGGTCAGATTACCTGCAAAATCAGACGAAACAATTTACAGCACGCAGACTGTAAGAGCCTATGTTTACATTACATATAGCATTGTAGCATGAGGGAGTACAAAGACTAGGACAAGGAGAGGACATTTCTCTTCGTTAACGCGTAAAGTTAGACTTGTTGCCGGCTTCCCGACTCTTCCCGACTTTTAAAAACGACGAGAGAAACAAAGAGAGAGAGAGCAAGCTGAGAGAGAGAGAGCAGAGTCGAGCGAGAGAGTGAATGAGAGGCAGTCAGATAAATATAAATAAAATGTTATTTTCTGATTCTTTCACAGCAGTTACATTCTAAAGAACAAATAAACACGCCCACACTGGTGCACTTACCTGCAGGAAGGTGCAGCTATGCTGGATTTGGTGTGAATTCAGCCTTACATGTAACCTAGGTATATGAACAGTTCTAAAAGAAAGTTTACTTTGTTTCACCATCATCATATTATAATTATTAATCTTACATAGCTGCAAATAGATACATTACCTCATCACTATGCATCCTGCAAACGGCTATGTTTAAAAAGGAAAAAATAATATTAAAAATAAGTTGCGTCTTTCTTTCACTCCCTTCCAAAACAAATACACACACTAGCCAGATCTTTACAACATGAGGCAGTGGCGCTCATGGGAAATGTAGTCTTCATTCTGGGAAACACCACCACTTTTGCCCACAGGGGCCGCTAAAATCAACACAAAATTAAAGTTCCTTGTAGTAACTTTAAGTAAGAGGCACAGTTGTGATCAGGGACACATGTTGTTAGTTGGCTACTTTAAATGTATATGTCTGTATGACAACTTTTGATTCAAAACTGAAAGGCCAGTTGAGTGTTTTTCCATGTGAGGGTAGATTATCCTTCAATACAAAGTTACACCGGCATGCATCTGGCACCAAAAATTCATTATATTTAACAGCTGTAAGAATATCAAAGAGTGCAATTGTATTTGGAATCATGAGTCTCTTTGCTATCATTTGGTGTAAAGCAATCACAGATGGTCCAGCCCAAAACACAGAGTTTCCCATGTGCAATTTAGTAATGTCACATCTTAAGATTTCTGAGAACTGAAATCCTTTAATTTCAAACTGCCTCCCTTCGCTGCCATCTGGGCCCTCCACCATGCTCAGCCGCCTGGGGCAGCTGGAAATAAATCATCTTCCACTGGATGTTTACGTTGAAACGTATCATGAGTTATATGATCATACAATGCACGCATTTGTCACATGATCAGTGGATCACCTCAAACATAGACATTACGTTGTATTACTTCTTTACAGATGACAGCAAAAACCCATCGTAAATGAATGTGACACATTACATCCATCATGACTACTTGCAATACCGACACACACACTTCTACATAACATGCTTTTACACAAAGATAACTTGCTAATATGCGATGCCATGCTTGTTAAGGGAACTCTTACATCAAAAGGGATCTCCCTCTAGAGGCTTAGTGTGCAGGCATGTAAATACATCGACATCCTTCCAGCTGTACTGTGAAGAAAAGTAGGCTAAATCCTCAGCCCTCTCACTGACAATTTACTCAGTAATATCTGTGTGTGTGTGTGTGTATGAGTGAGTAGTAGTATGAGATTAGTGTTGCCATTCACAGTTAATTCTACATATTCTACTGAGGCAAGTTAATTAACAGAGGCCATGGTCATATTTACTAACTGCAATATTTATAACACTAGAGAAACATAACTACAGCTCAGTTGTTCTCCGGATGACGGTGCTTTAACACAGACATAGTTATAGTTTCAAAAATTCGGATGAATTGACATCAGGTTTTTAGGGTTCAACAGCAGTTGAGCTTGCCATTAGTCGAGTGCAGGAGAATCATTATTTTTGGAAGAGTGGGTAGGGATGTGTACCTGCCATTTTGCTGACAACTTGAAGCTGTCCCGACACTAATTAGATAAGTCAGTGTGTTTCAATGAAGGTATTTAATCAGCTCCACTAAGTGCTAATGTGCTTTGTTGGCTTTGATCCAGCCCCCATTTGACTGACACAATAGCTTGATTTTGTCTTAAGCAAAAAGACAGTACAACATATGTCTGCTCATAAATATACTTGAAACATGTGGAACAGACAAGAATCTTAATCATCCATCCTAATGCTACCGTGATATCCTCCACATCAAGCATGATGTAAGTGCAGATGGATGCTGACTAGACTAGATAGCCCAATTTAAGGCAACAGGGCTTTTTTGCCACCAAGCAAAAGATAAGAATAGATGATGTCATACATTGTGCAGGTTGTAAAGCCCTTTGAGACAAATTTGTAATTTTGGACTATATAAAAATGTACTTGACTTGATTTAGATAATGCAATAAGTCCTTAAAATTACATGAGAATACATGTTGTTGGTCAATATTTTATCTGATCTGAAGACTCCATCAGGATGATGTCATTTGTCTGTAGCTTCCAAGCCCATTACAAATCACTATTGAAAAATAAATATGTTTTATGATGTGACAGTGCTATGGCAAAGGTTTGGTTAGGTTTAGACACAAAAATGATTTAGTTAGGTTCAGGGAAGGATCATGGTTTGGGTTAATCAACTGATACTATTATTTTTCTTGGGAAGACTCAGATAATGTGTTGCACAAATAAAGGTCTATTTACCACAAATTCCATATTTATATTCAGAAGGTTCATGTCAGTTTTCTCCAAGGTAAACTGAACCATTACTCAGAATTTTAACAAATGTTTAACAAATGTGGGCCATTACTAAAAAATTGCTAGGAATTACAAGAAATTCCATCTTTGCCCAGATATAAGGTAACTGTTTCTATGTTATTTCACTTTTTTATATCCAATTGCAAGACATTTAGATATTTTTCATAACAGCGCGTTGTCTAGAATTGAATGAGTATTCGCTATTGAGTTACAGAGTGAGCACATTTTTAAAGTACCAGTTTGTAAGATTTAGTGGCATCTCGCAGTGAGGTTGCAGATTGCAACCAACTGAGTACCCCTCCCCTCCCCCTCCCCTTCCGAGCATGTAGGAGAACCTACGGTGGCTGTGAAACTCGCTAAAAAACATAAAAGGCCCTCACTAGGTAGTGTTTGTCTGTCTTGTCTGTTCCACTAGATGCCACTAAATTCTACACACTGCACCGTAAAGAGAGTGTAATAGTGTAGGTTGTTTGTAGCTTTAATGTTTCTAGGCAAGCACATTTCTGTCGGTCTACAGTGTGCCTGCTAGAGTTAGTCAGCTATACAGGAGTTTTCTGTTGGGTTATGGTACACTTTTTGTTTCCATGGATGAACAAATTAAATAACTAGTAGATATGAGTGAAGATCATCTCCTTGACATCTTCACTGCAGAATGATATGGTTAAATCGCACTGACAAATGAAGTAGTAGCTTTGTAGCTTTTCCTGGGCCTTTCATTCTAGCTTCATGTCGACCAATTAATACGCAGATATCAAAAGCTCTTTAGTATTGTTCGAAATTCACACTAAGTGGTGAAGAAGCACACTTTAACTGCATCATGAGATCGTTATTGTGATAATGCAGCAAAAGTCTTCATATGCGGCTCTATTGTTACATAGACCCTTGATCTCACCACTTAGTGGACGAGTGAGTTAGAAGGCAATGTGACCTACCTGATACCCTGATGACTATCTGTATCTCTGCTGAATATCAAAGAAGTGGAACGCAGCATGCGTCTTTGATGTCCTGCACACATCCCTATGAAACTGACCATACATGCTGTTTGTACCAAGAAAGGTTCGAATAGCATGCACGCATTCCTCAATTTTGTACTTACACAGATCAACTAGGGTAGATAAACCATGGCAAGTGAGATGAGGTGTTTGCTAAGATAAGCTACTGACTTGGAACAACATGTGGGCACTTTTTATTGTTCCATGTTTATATTTTTAGTCCAAGGGATCTTTGAGTCACATCCCTTACAATGATAATTACAAGACATGGACATGCAATGAAGACAGTTTTAAGGCACAACTTATAAAAGGCTTTATTGTTTATTGTGATGACAGTGTTAATGGGTTTGTCCTTCCATACAGCATGTCTGTCTGCCACATACCTTGGGCCAAAGCAAGATAACTGTGGGACTTGCTGGCCAGACTGCCACAAATCTTGATTTGGTTATTCATTGTCTACAAAGATTCCTTTCTAAATGTTTTGATGACTCTCTGACCATTTATTTAGCACCATCATCAGGTAATCATTACAAAGTATTTGGTCCAAGACAATGTCTGGTGAAAACTATTTGTCTGATCTGCATGAAATTGATTTTTGGGATATTGATGGAGCCCTTTTAATTTTGGACAGTCCCATAAGCTTTAGCCAATTCAAAATATCACAAGTACATACGAGATACTGTATCACATAATCAAATGGCCAGATTGCAATGAATAATGATGAATAGAGATGTGAGACAGCAGAGTAAGACAGACATGTGCCAGCAGTGCATACATATGGAAAGTCTCTTCTTATCCCTTTATGAAAATACATTACATCAGGAGACCAACTTAATAGACATGATCCAATAAACCCAGTAAAATAAACCATAATGACATCCAAAAGGATACCACATCATTAGGGACATGTTGAAGGAAAAGTGCTATGATGAATGCGGCATTTGTCAATCGCACACACCTATGGCGAACATACCATCTGGGTAATCAGCAGCCAGCATGAACTCATCACACCCACACATCTGACCATCATCATACAATGCAGACCTGCCAGCACACCCACCTACATACACACACGTTCCTGTACTGCTATCGTTATGAAGACCTTCTAATGACTAAATTCACCACCTAACTCCTAACCCTAATGTGATGCTACTGTAAAGTATCACCATGCAAATTATTCTTTGTTTGTTTGACATGTGTTGTGATGCCCATGATTCAGTAGCACAATATCTTCTATTATGATCACTGGAGACATACATGAATGGTATGTGCAACTGCAAGCTAAGCTAAAAGCTATTTCTTGAAGGACTGCTGTGGTTCATTGCAGTGAGAGAAAATGAAGATTGGGGGTGTTTGTGTGGATGAATATTTGGCCCAGTTGGTGCTGCTATGAACAAGTGGGAGCGGTCCTGACATGATAATGACACAGCATGACCAAGGGCTTTGGCTGGCTAATTCTAAAGGAATGCCACAATCTCTAACAATGGGATGCACAAAAAGAATGGTATTTTCCATTTGAGGATAGAAAGGCCCTCTCAGTGAGATAGAAAGATTCTCACAGCTTTGGTGGTGCAAAATAGATTGGTGAGGTTGCATTGGGTGAGTATTTGGTCACCAGGCATGTGCACAAGTGAGATTGATCAGAACTCTAGAACAGCTATTGCTGACAAGAAACATCAATCATTAAAGTCAGTCACAAGGCTGAATAGGTTTTCACTTTTAGTGTCACAGAGTGTCTTCAGGCAAGGCTTATTTAACTTATTTCATGTGTCACACAACATTTATCACATATTATTTTCAAAATCAAAGCTGCAATCTTGCTTAAAGGTATACAATGCAGGATTTCTTGGTTGGTGTTTTTAAACACAACATTCAAAGTTGGCCCCTCCTGCCCAGCTCAACGAGCAAGAAAGAGAGAGAGAGAAAGCAGTGGTAGTCGAGTGAGCTAGAGAGTGGATGAAGAGAGGGAGCGGCGCTAGCGAGAACAAATAAAACGTTATTTACTGATTGTTTCATGGCGGTTACGTTCTGAAGCAGAAATAAACACGCCCACACCTCTACACAACCCTACTGGAAGGTGCCGCATTACTGGATTTGGTGTAGTTCAGTCGAAGTACATGCTTCATCCTGTCCGCTGTGGCCTCTCTGCTCTGCGTGTGTGTCTGTGTGGAGCTCAGACCTGTCCTCAGTCAAACAGACACAGACAGAGAGCAGACGAGACAGATGGAGACAGCGATTTAACCTGTTTGCTACACTACGAGTCCAGACCTCACACCCTGTGCGCTGTTACTGGTTGGGGACAACACATCCACTGCCCAAAAATAATAAGAAAATACAGACAGTGTGCAGGGTCTGTATAGATACATACACCACCACACACTTCTAGTGGGTCATAAGTTATGACAGAGGGATTGTTTTTGTATGAGTCTATACATTGTTTTATAGGAAAATCCTGCATAGTATACCTTTAAGCACTGATGCCTTTCCCCCAATACAGAATTTATATTTTTCTGATATGCGTGCAACATGTTAAAGCAATTTTTCTATTTCTTTTCTAGTTATTGATTTGTTTATACCATGCAGCTGTACATTTTCAACTGTCTGACACCGATATAATATGGTAGAAAAAGTCAATGATATTGTATTAAAAAAGATATTCTGCTATGTGGCCTGTTGCCCTTTCATATCAGAATTTAATTTAATTCAGATTATGTTCACATATACTGTATCTTCTATTTGTGGTGATACAGATTGCTACATTTTATTAACAATGATTATTTTTTTCTTCACCACAAACATGCTAAAACACTGGGAAAAGGTTCAAATTGCAAAGTCATCTATCTATCCATAATGGTTAAAACAGTGAAAAGCAATTGTCACCTTTTCAGAGAGCAGCCTAGAAGATCTATTGTGTGCATTCATTGTACCATTGGTTTTTCATTTTATATGTAAATTGCTGATATCATTTTAACAGGAAATCTCAAGAAAGCCCTACTATCTAATTCTCATGGCTATAAAAACCCCACAGTGGTTACACCAGGATGACTAGGATCACAGTATTCTACACATGTATTCTACAATGAATTGAAAGAGTATTGGTGAGAGTGCAAAACAGCACGGATGAGTGAGGAGGAGAAATCAGGAATTTGCTCTTATCTAGCTTCAACAGTCAGCCAACTGCAGATACAATACTGCAGGATTTTATGGACAGCGAGACCTCAAAAGAGTGTGGCCAAATACCATTGATTTGTGAATGAAAGGGCAACTCATTTTAGTAACCATAATGACTTCAGGTTCCCTTCAGTAGCACAGAACAAAATGAATGTCCTCCTTCATTAAAGCCTGTTGGAGATTTGTTCAACTATAACTGATGATTTGCCGTCCAGGAAATCTGCATGTTATCTTGAAAATGCCCTAACACACTACATAGCGTACAATGGGTGTAAGCACAGAGACATCAAGGCTGCTATTTTGTTGAAACAGGTCAATTCTTTGTGAAAGTTCTTTGAGCGTCGCAACCGGAAAATTATATTTTACTGGCACAGTCTTTAGATGTGTGCAATGGTGGAGAGGTCATCACTGTTTTCTTTGTAAGCTTTGGAGGATATGTGAGACAACAAATCATAAGATGGCTCTAAGATATGAGATAATTCCCTCCTGCAGCAAAAAGACACAATAGATAGCATTGTTTTTTCATCTTTGGTCATAATCCAGTAGTGTTAGCTTGTCTCATGAGATCCCCTCAGTGCATTTTAGATATACAGCAGCACTGCTGAAAAGGAGAGAAGTGCTCGGTTGCATAAAACTTATTTAAGAAAAAAAAAAGTATTTTGTTTAATTTATCTATATTATTAATTTCCTAACCATTGAAATAAGTGCAATTTCAAGACACACAACCAAAGCTTTCCTAAGCTTAAATAAAGTGCTGAATTAATTATTATGCAAGTGAGACCATAGTAAAGATCACTTGATCAGATTACTTACTTCAAGTCAGCTGAAAAATCCATCAACTCTGATTCATGTTCAATTTACTGTCATTGTAAATTGAACATACTAATACAATAAAAAGATCTTTGCAGCTGCTAAAATTGACTAAGTATCCACATGGTTTCCCCTGCAAAGACTTTTTCTTTTTTTAACACATTTCCATTCTGATGGAAAAAAAAATATAATAACCAAAAAACAGGACTGAAGTGGAACACCACATTAGCCTTAAAGTAATATTTAAGACATTGCATATTTTCCTCACATAGAAGAGGTTTTCATTAGATGCTTTATCCAACTGGGTACAGATTACTAAGAAGTGATGTTGATGAGTGTCTCTGTCCCAGAACTACTTTGGAAGTTACTTTGGTGGATTGGGCCTGTTGATGCAGTAAATCAAGCCTGAGAAATTAATCTCTTATTGCAAAGCCCACGCTACAGTACCTCATCAGTGTGGACCTCTTAATTTGATTCAAGAGTCAGTGATGTGAAATGACTTTTTGATGTCCAAAACAATTTAACCATATATAATGGCTCATTTTACTCTACCACAAAAGAAGAATAGGAATAATACTACAATTGCAGTCATCCACAGTAATAAAAATTCAGGACCCATTTTATCCAGACAAGATCTTCTATTAGAAAAGAGAAGAAAAGTCAGACACTGTCTCCTGAATTGCTATCACCGGTGCCTCTCGCAGTAAAAACATATCACTCTAGACGACCCATACAAAATGTTTATAAAGGTGCATGTTGCTGAACAAATTGAGGTATTTCTCTTTACGGTTTCCTGTAAATGTACTGAGAGACAGTATACTGCCATCTGTTTGGTTAACTGCCGATCAAGACAGGGCTGTGTTCGGATTCTAGACCAGAGGATGTGCATAGTTGGTTGTTTATGTCACTATTATGGAGACAGCAAACTATTACCATGATGACTTTCCAGAGTTGTAAAATCCTGTCTCATAGAATTATAAAAACTCAAGAAGCTATTACTAAAATTGGATTTCTTGGTTCATATTTTATCTTCTCAGAGGTACCTGAAGCAACTCACCCAGTATCTTTTTTTTCTTTTTCTTTTTTTATGCACAGCCATTTTCACTAATATTAATACACTATTACAAATCAAAGCCCTGTCTCCTAGAAGTTACGTTCATATACAACTAAATTGCAACAGCAAATAAGTTTTGCTAGAAATATAATGCTGGCTGAGTTATGTTTTCATTCAACACAATGAGAAAAAGTTATTAATCAACTTTGGCAAGTTGCAAGAAACGTTGATACTTAACGTATGAATGAAATGTTCACAGACAACATATGTTGTTCTTTTTTCCCACCAAATAACTGAGCTCCCTGCACAATATCTGCTAGTAGAAACTACAACAATATTAAACTTTTTATAGTTATATTTAGACACTGGCAGCGCTTGGTCAAGTTTAGTGAAAGATCATGGTCTTGGTTTAATACAGAAAACAGCCTGCAGTGACTTGACTTGATGTTTATTAGCATTTACGCAAAAGCACAACCTTTCACTAACCTTTACCAAAGTGCTTTTGTTGCCTAAACCTAACCACATGCAGGACTCGGGTTGTGAACCCATGTCTGTGGTGTCATTGTCCTGCATCTTGTATTCATCATCCAAGGGTGTGCGCATAGGCTCCATGCAGACATCTGCGTACCTGCCAATTGTTGCGTCTGCGCTGACCTGTCCGCACCAGTCCGTGCAGTCACAACACTGTCGCAGATCTACTGCACATGTGTGGAACATGTCCTCCACGCGGACCCCAGAAAGTACTATAAAAAGAACAACTACCTGTCCGTGGTGTCCGCACCTGTCCATATACGCGTCCGCTCGGGAGTATAAATGAAGCTAGAGTGATATATCAATGTAACACTTCATTCATTAAAAAAAGAACATTGCCTGTGAACATAACCCAGGCAGTGATTACAGTTTACTTGTATATGAATGTATTTCTAGCAGACAGGGTTGAAAATCAGGGAATACACTGTATAAGGTGAAATCATTAAAAGAAAGATTAAAAGATTAAAAGAAATTGAAACCAACATATGCACAAGAAATATTTTTTTTATGTTATATAGCACATCATGACAGAAACAAAGCCTGCTTTGGCTCATTGGAAGTCTGAACAGGTTTGGATAAGATTATTACAGGATTCACCTAAAGCTACAGAAGATTAATGCTGAGAGCTCACCACCAATTTTTCTGTACAGTGATGGTTACATATTAGTAAATATGGGAGAGTGGGCATTTGAGGGCTAAGGGGGAGGATCAAACAAAAAAAATGTAAGGGAGGGCTATGAAAAGTGAAACAATATAAATAAGACTGTGTTGTGATCGATCCAAATTCTCAAAGAAACCAGTAAGATTCAGGATGGTTTTGGGGGTATTGATTTACCTGGAACTGCTGCACTGCTTATCACACCCAACAAGCCTCTATTATATCCTAATCCACACATTTAATAGCAAATAACTGAACCATTTTTAGAGTTCTGCTGAAATACAGTCGATTCTGCTGCAAGACCTTCACCACTTCCAATGCTGAAGCTTTTCACATGAAACAGAAAATGACTACGAGCAACAGCTTTCACCAAACTAAGCCCTGTGTTTCATCTCTCATCTGTGAAAATTTAGTTGCATCCCAGTGCATCAGTAGATTCTTTCTTTGGTCATTCAGCCCTGGACTGGTGTATTATGAACAATGTCTAAAGCTAAAACAAAAGACTACATGGGTGGAACTGAAATAGTAACGACACATTGCTATCTTGTTCTCAGTTCCTTAATTCTACCATTAGCCATTAACTTCCACAAGTGAAGGTGTGAACTGTGATTGTGAGCTAAAAGACAAATCAAGTGCAAAATGCAGACAATTTGTACAGATACCTTATCACAAAAAAGACAATAGATTATTGTTAGCTAGCATGTGACACACTTATTGATGGGTACCTCCTGATGATTGCCTTGAATTGCCTTGAAAACACTTTTCCATGACCTCCACTGAACATGCCGTCAAGTCAAGAAGGGTAGATGGGCTACACTTATATAGCACTTTTCTACCCCATCGGACAAAGCGCTTTACAATTTCTATCTCTAATTCATCTATTCACACCTACACTCACAGCAATGGCGGCAGAGCTGCCATGCAAGGCTCTGGCCTTTCCTGGAGTAGGAAAGGACTAGAAATGCTATTTTATATAAACAACATCTTCAGGTTTAAGCATGTACTGTTAGCATTGTAAATGGTAAATGGTAAATGGACTGTACTTGTATAGCGCCTTTCTAGTCTTCCGACCACTCAAAGCACTTTTTACACTACAAATCACATTCACCCATTCACACACATTCATACGCTGAATGGGCACAGGGGCTACCATGCAAGGTCCCAATCTGCCCATCAGAGGAAGCTAATCATTCACACACATTCATACACTGATGGCACAGCCATCAGGAGCAATTTGGGGTTAAGTGTCTTGCCCAAGGACACATCGGCATGTGGACTGGAGGAGCCTGGAATCGAACCACTGATCTTCCGATTAGTGGACGACCCGCTCTACCTCCTGAGCCACAGCCGCCCATTGTATTGTAATGCTATATTATTTGTTCAAAAAGACCTTTATTTCAGAGCATGGAATGAAAATGGTTGAGTTGGCAAACCCCTACTGTGCGTATTAATAACATAGGTCCCAGAGTTCCATTCAAAATGACACTCGTATCAACCACTAGAGGAAGCAAACACTCATTGAGCACTACTCTGTACAGTATGTACTAGACAGTATGTACAGAGTAATGCAACACCATACAATTAACTGGTCTATCTGTTTACAATGCAAAACAAAGCACAGGCTGAAAGGATTCATCATGTCTCAGTAGGATGAAGGAGAGGGATTACTGTAGTAAACAAGGAGGCTTCTGACAGATGAAATTATAAACAGTACAGATGTACTGTTTCTTATGAATCTTTATTTACAATATCCTAACCTAAGTATGAAAAATATTATATAAACAGGCAATTAAAGAATTATCATACATTGAGAGGCTGTTGAAAAAACTGTTAGCCATAAAGAATATATAGATAGTGTTTGATGTCATGAAAATCTTAAGAATTTTCATGTTAACTAAAATATTTGTATTAAATTCACTGGATAAAAAGAAGTCAGTCAATCAGGAACACCTGCACTGAACACCTACACTGAGGCACTGTGGGACAGCTGTATTTCCTTTCATGATGGATGGTCCCGTCTTTCCTCGGCTAAAGGAAATAGAAAAGGAAGAACCACAGCTCCTTCACTCTGCATTTAAACAATGTGACCAACTCTTATCATGGCTACCGATTAATCACTTCCAAGTCAGTTCAATCAATTAAGAACCCTCTTGTTCAAAATGTACATTTTCATTGCACCTTAAGACAGTTCAAGCCATCGCCGGCCAAGGTCAAGATAGAACTAAAAATAAGGTAAAGGCTAACTGTCTGGGCAGGAAATGATTCACAGTAGGTGACAGGAGAAAGATGGGCAACACAGAGGAACAAGATAAGGACACACATATGGCCCAGTTCTGCCACTTACAGTTTGCAGAGATTAGGGAGTTCTTTCATTTATTATATGAGTGGAAACTGTACATTTGTGGACTAATTCATGCACATTGTTATTTCTATATGGACATTATTGCACAAGTGGGGCAAGAGAAGATGGGGATCTTGCTGATATAAACTATCTACTTGAGTGGGTGTTTTTTGTGACTTGTTTTCATAATCATGTTCTCTTTCAGACCTTTCATGAGACAGATCTCTCAGATATTATGAACTTAGTGGTACTGTTGCTATTTTACATTAAACGTAATAAATGCTTGTCACCCTCTGGACTGCAAGCTAAAACAACATGAAACAACATAAAACATGCAAAACACTAGTTTGGTTCTTCAACTGAGAGCTAATAGTCTTACAGTGATTCATCCTTTGTCAAAGACACAAAACGTTTGAAAAAAAGAAATATGGTCACTGTTTCACATTTTTAACGCCTTTCAAACATTGTCCACATCTTTCCAGGCACAGTTGTTCAGCTATTCCACCAGCCTCTGATGCTCAGAGTGCTTACTTAGCATTTGCGTCAGAGTAGCTTCAGTGATAAAGTGTTGGATGACATTGATTTTGTGCCAGTGGTGGGTCTATTCTGGTATGCTTTAGTCTTTCCTTTCACCACTACCCCATCCTGTCCTTTTTTTCTGCTTTCGATAGCACAAAACAAAGATGCGCAGCCTCTCAATATTCATGTTAAGATGTCATCCTACCCAAGCCTCTTGGCTGTCTATGATTTTCAGAGCTCTGACTCACTAGTGAGAAAAACAGATCACACAGTGGACGGTGGTCAATCCTGTACACCAAACAAACCCTTGGACACACACTCAGTAGATTATAAAACAGTGCAGGGGTGTGCCCGAATACAAAGACATTATTTGGCAAAGCACAAATAATGAGTTTTATACAAATATTTGTTTCCTACAAATATTTTTAAAATTATTTGTTTTTGGGAAGAAAAGTTAAGTTTTAGCTCAGTAGTCAGCACAGTCATCGATGATCTGGGAGACTCCAGTTCGAGACCTGGTGTGGAGACCTTTGTAAGGTAGTTTATTCATGAACACTTGTTGTAACACTTTAATTTTCTAAAATTAAAAGCAAAATAAAAACAAAAATTGGATTTTTAACCCTCTTTCCACTTTTATTGGAATACAAATACAAATAATTTTGCTGTCTCAACAAGTACAGATACAAATACAAATACTGGGCTCTCTGCACATCCCTAAAACAGTGAATCCTCTTTTAATTATTATTTAAATATTTCCTACTTTAGGGCCATACCTCTATCGAAAGGATGCTTTTGCACTTGACTTGTTGGGTGCAGTTTCAACAAACTTTTTGCATATTTGTTCCGGTTTGTTTAGGTTCATCATTTTATCTGTGTGGACCCAACAACAGCATCAAGACCACCTGAACAGGTGGATCTCAGTCTACATCCAAATCAACGCTGATGTGGTTTATTTGCCATGAGAACTCAAAGTCAACCAACCACGAGACTGTGGTAAACTATAGGAATTCAAAAGATACAACAAATGTTTGTGATTGGTCAAGGAAACAATCTCTAGTCATCCAACTATTTTGAACTACTAACAATGAACTAGAGCTGCAACGATTAGTCGTTCTGGGTCATTTGTTATAAAGAACTTTTCCAAATTCTCTGATACCGGATTCTTAGATGAGAATATTTTTCTGGTTTCTTTAGTCCTCTATGATAGTAAACTAAATATCTTTGGGTTGTGGTCAGAGAAAACTAGCCATTTGAGGACGTTGTCTTGGGCTTTGGCAATCAGCGATCAACATTTCTCACCATTTTCTGACACTTAATTGAACAACTAATCAATTAATCGAGAAAATAATCAACAGATTCTTTGTTAGGTGGAATAATCGTTAGTTGTAACTAAGAATGAACAGTAAATAATCCACTGATATTAACTCAGAAAAGAGGAGAGAGAGAGAGAGAGAGAGAGAGAGAGAGAGAGAGAGAGAGAGAGAGAGACAGAGGGGTTGAATTTGCTTGAAAATTGAAAGAAATGCAGATGATTAATATTGCAGGCATTATGCATAAACAGTGAGAGGTGAAGGGAGGAGTTCAGACCGGCTGCTGAGGGGACGGAGAAGGAATGGATATAAATGGACATAGATGAAAGAAAAGGAGGAGGAGGGGGAGGGAGGCACGAAGAGGGAGAGGATGGATAGATGGTTGAATGAATGAATGGATGGATAGATGGGGGTTAGGTGGCTGGAGGGAGGTATGCTACATATTGGCATCGATCCACAGGAGGGCCCATCAAAGACAGAGTGACATTTATGGCGCCGCTGACTGCGCAGGCCTGCCCTCAGCAGTAGGCACAGAAAGCTGTGACATTGTCAGCTGTGCTGGGAAAATTGTCCCCGTTCTTGACGACTGCTGAGCCACAGATATTTTCTCTATAGATCCACAGGTCAAAGGTTGAGGGGTCTAGTTAGCTGTGGAGGGTTATATACTTGTTCTGTATTCAACATGAATTTAGAGCGAAATGAAACACAGCTGGAGTGAAACCTTTTATCGCTCCCAAGAGAATTTGCCTTGCACATGCAACGAGCACATACATTAAAGGAAACATACAGCATAGATAACAAGGTGTCTTCAAGTTGCATCAAGTTATATCTTTTAATACATTTTTAATGCCACTTACGCTTTCTTATGGGAATAAGAAACTGCCAAATGAAGCTTAGCAGATTTTTTTAATCAGGGGGATTACATTTTCATAGCCATGCTCACTTCATATTAATGCATATTTTCTGTGTTGTTAACTCAATCTGTCATCTGATTTTGGGGGTTCCTGTGATTCATCAACTCAGGTTTTTGCAATGACCTCTGCCCACCAATCACCTTGTTGCTGTCAGACTTGAAATCTGCACCTTTCTGCGCTGGTTTGAACTGTCAACACCGGTGTACACTTGTTTTTCTAGAGGGAGCTCAGTGTTTGTGGTTGTGTTACATTAAGTTCCTGAAGTGGAAAAACACTATACTGTCATTGCCAATGAGGAAACTGTACTGGCCTTAGGGGGCTGGTACCATATGAAAAGGAATAATTCTTGATAGGGTATACATGCTAAAGACTATCTGTATTCCCCTGTAGTCATGTATATTGCACAACCAATAAAATATGAAAGCTCCTCATTTTTTCTTTCTGTTATTCTCTTATCTTGTGCACAAGCTACAACCTCATTGTATCATCTTGTATATACAAATGCTCAAATGTCTATTATATTCTGCAAATTTGAAGATTGAAGTGTTAATACAAAAAGCAAGCTGACTCAATTTACAACTTGCAACATTACAACATTACTGCAGGTGTCAATGCACACAGAATGGATTACAATCAGAATGTGGGTCAGCCACACCACATCTAAAGGTGGTTTAGCTCATACTGTGATCAATGTAAATGTAATCTGTACAGTGTAACCACATTCTTCAGGAAAGAATGCGCCCAAAATATGACCCTTTCCTCTACAAATGGTAAATAAATAAAGCCTATTCAGCAGCATCACTCCTGAAGACTCTCTCGGGACGGCTTTGACGTACTAGACAGTCATGTGACTATATCCTCTCTCAGTATAAGTGTCGTCAGCCTAGCTAGCAAGGCTACGTACAAGGCTACCAAAAAGTAGCCAACAGATGTCGTCAGCGTGACCCTTGCCTTGTACATGATTGCTGTCCCTTGAGAGTATATCATATCACTTTCTGAGGGCAGAACGCTTATTAATACACTAGGGATGTGCAGAAATCCCAGTATTTGTATTTGTATCTGTATTTATTGAGGCAGCAAAATTATTTGTATTTGTATTTGAATAAAAGTGGAAAGAGGCTTAAAAATCCTGTTTTTGTTTTTATTATACTTTTAATTTTAGAAAATTAAAGTGTTACAATAAGTGTTCATAAATAAACTACCTTATGAGGGAGGTCCCCACACTGGGTCTGGAACTGGAGTCTCCCAGATCATAGACGACTGCGCTGACTACTGAGCTAAAATTTTACTCATCGCCTCATTGCAGACAGACCTCTAACTAAAAAATATTTTTAAAAATATTTGTATGAAACAAATATTCGTAAAAAAAAAATATATATTATTTGTGCTTTGCCGAATAATGTATGTGTATTCGGGCATACCCCTATAATACACAGTGTATTATTCAGATAATGTGTCCAGATTCAGACACAGAGTTAAAATCCTGGTAGAAAATGCAGATCTCTCCTTTATAAAACTGCATATTTTTTTGCTGAGAAAATTGATAAAACTTCTTAATACATATTACTTTTACATTGAGTGCATAGATATATAACGCTTTATCTTGCTAGCAAGGCTTCATTCTTTATACTTCCAGGCTTACATACACACACACACACATTCACTCGTATTACCCACTACCTACTGTATGTGTGTAATTTGTGTTCTATCACTGGCAATCATGAAATGATTGCAGGGAGAGAATGGTGGGTAACAAGCATCGCTGTTCAGCATTCCTAAACAGCCTTTGCTGTCAAGGGCATTTACACACTGCAGAGGTGGACACATTTATACACGCACATACACATACATACAAGCCGACAAAAAAATTATATGTTTGGGAAACTGACTTCCCACTCAGTGTGGGATTGAAGAAGTTTAAAATCTGCTGTGAGAGATTTATTGTGTTTGTTCTCGGCTGATTTGTGTTTGTTTTTTTTTTCTCCGTTCCATCTGTACTAAATGTCAACATCTCCAAAGCAAAAAGATTTTAAAAAAATCTCACTAAATGCCGGCAGACTTCAGGGCCTCTGAAACAGGTCATCTAATCACAGGTGCAGCATTCCTCAAAATGAGCAACACGCTGAATTTTAGCAGCAACAAAAGACTTTCTTCACAGTTTCTCATTTCTCACAGATTATCAAAGAAAGGCCAAGCATCAATATTTAATTTGATGCCACTGCTGCCTCCACAGCAGACTCCAAACAAACAATATTTGAGCATTATTGTCAGTAAATTTGTGATGGAGGGATCTAGTCATAATCATAAACAACGCTCTCCGACAGCTTCAACAGATTTTATCCAGAGGAAAGGAAATGATAAAGTGAAATGCCTTACTTATCGTGCAGCAAGAGCCAAAATGGAATATTTCTGTTTGCAGGCGTCTACGATCAGTCAATACAAAATATATTATGGAGCCTTTGTAGCTGCAAACAGACATTTGTCTTTTTTTTATTGTCTAAAATTCCAGGCTCTTAGTTATGTTATTCTACCCACTTCCAAACCAAAGACTTTCATGAACAAATGAAAACAAGATGGAGAGGAGGAACTATTTCCTCTCATCAATGTGAATTTCTGAGAACTGGATCAGGAGCTGACAGGTGTTCATCTGTGAGGGAGAAGCAGGTATTTCCCCGTAAATGAATGTCTCTTTCAGCAAAGTCATGGTAATTAATATTTATGCCAACAACAAAGTCTGTCAGGGCTAAAAACATGAGCAGTCATTGTATGGAAGGCCACACTGGTACATAAACCTCATTGCACACGGTAGATTAAAGTGGAACCAGGAACTCCCTCTGTAAAGTTATGGGATGGTCACAAGGGACAGTTTGGTTAATAATCTTAAAGTTCCTTTTCACTTTCAAGTTAACTTTGACTAACCTTTGTTTTTCTGTTTGATCGCCTGATGTTTCTGACCCAGTCTGACTTATCATTGTAACTAACAAGTAAGGATGACGATCAGAACTACAGCAATAAGAACCAAGTTGTAATAGAGCGGAATTATCCTTTAAATCATATTCACACTAGACTACTGTAACCCAGGGAAACAATGTGATTTAGGAATGTGTGATTGGTGCATTCATTCACCCCAAGGAGACACAAAGATGAGCAGCTCCAAAAAATTTTAATTAAGCCTGCTGAAAAAAAACAAAACAAAACACTTGTCACATGCTTACGTGCATGTCACTCTGCTCATTATCTTTGGAGATGCCGGGTCTTTTGATGGATTTGAGCTTGCTACTTCTCTGAGTGACTCTCCAAGCTGAGAGGCTAGATGAACTGCACCCAATCTCCTAACTGAGCTCAAATTTTCTGATTTCCTTTGCTGCTTTTACAACTGCCAACTCGAAGAGGATGAAAAGACCAAAGCTGCCAAGACGCTGATTCACAGAAGCCTTATATTTGAAGCTGGTGAACCTCTGCAGGTACAAATCACATGAGGAACTGAAGTATAGTGCATTAGAAGGAATAAGCAACCATTGTATAAGGCACTAACCCTATAGATGTGCATGTTGCCTTTTCTCCGTCTCAAAAGCTGCAGAAACTGAGTTTAAGATAACATCCATATATTTAGCATTAACCATACATCTAGTATAAAATCAAATAGGTCAAATGTAATCTGCTTACATGTCACCATGACACTAGCCAAGAGAGTTGCACTGTTCTTGAACATCACCGATTGAAATCAATACTGAAGTTGAAGTTAATATTTAAAGAGGAAAGACATACGAATAGATCACTGAACATTAAAGATTTAAAAAATAATGCTCTTTGTCATCTCTTAAATGCACATTTAATATCCATCACAGCAACCATCATACAATGCATAGACCAGTCAACATATTTAATTCTGGTTTCTTATGTAGGCCACATGGTCTGACGGGTCCAGCTTAAAAAGAAACTTTTTTGGAGTTAGTAAATTCTATGTACATTTTATTATACAATCAATTAATTAAAAAGTAATGTTCAAACAGCTTTTTTTTTGCCTTCATCCACAGGAAATCAAGTAAGAAAAAATCCTAGGACATTGGCTTCCTCCTCATGTTCAATGAGAGTTACATATGTAATATACATATGTGACCGCCAATTGTAGTATTAGGCATTAACATGGCCGAAACACCTAACATTGTGTTTTTAATAAACTGTTTTTGTTATTTTGCTTTACATACTGTATTCAGGACATTTGTCTTGCAGTTTGATATTGTGTTTTGCTATTTGGTGTTATTTATTCTTTTTTAGGTTTGCTCTTTTCCCCGTGGATTTTGAGCTTTTCAGTGGGCTTACGAGAGACTCAGATTGCAAAATCCTACTCATTATGTTGTCTTATTTTTGCCTGGTTAGGGTCTCAGGACTCAAACTTTATATTAACAACACGCAGACATGACTTTTTTTTAGTATTCCTGGTTCTTTTTTCCAATTCATCTGAAGATTTCACTGAAGATGAAATGGAATCCAACTCCTCCCACCCCGACTTATGGTGTCGAAAGACAGACAATCCTTCCCCGGAGCCTTATCTGTGCACATGATTCTCGATGGCCAATGAGAGGCTAAGTATCACAGGACATTAATGGTCAGTCAGGCTTGGCCCTGGTGAAGAAAACGCCTGCCAGATTGCAATCCCTCACCTTGATGCACAAATGGCCCTGCACACCAGGCCGAATCCTCCCATCATCTGACCGCACACCGGAAATGAGTGATGAGTTTCCAGTTAAGATCTGCGGGAGGCCTGGGATTGAACAGAACTGCATTTTGTCACGCTAACACCGGAGGGGACATTTGAAACAGGATGACACCTCATGAATATCAAATGGCACCCTGCTTTTTAGCGTGACACACTTCACACTTCCTGGAATTAATTATCGGTGGATAATGTGGCAGCAACGTGGTCGACCACCACTCCGAGTTTTCAAGGTGTTCTGAAAAAACTTTTTGATGCTAGTGAAGTTGGACAAAGAGAAGAACGTTTTTTCGAATTCCAGAGTTAACAAGCACTTCAAATATATCCACAGCGCTGTGATCAAATGAGATGAAAATAGCAAATGTGTCATCACAATTACTGGGGCTGGACTTCACTGGAAAGCTGCTACTAGACACTATATTGTTCCTTAAAATCATGCGTGTAGAGTTTTACATTTCATGTAGAGTCTCTTTATTCTGTGTCCTTCTGCTACAGTATGAACCTTGCTCTGGCACAAGGATGAGTTGATTAACTCCCAGAATGTAGAGTTACACTTTCAACATATTGGCTGAAAAGCATCCCTGGACTCCATTTCTCAATTCTACTAGCCATGCCTGTGTATTAGCCAACTTCATTAATATAAAAGGCGTTAGAAGAGAGCGGGAGAGAGTCGTACCCTGGCCACTTCATCACAGCATGGAGAGGGGAAGAGGGAGAGGGATGGCTTGTGTAAGTGTGTGCGTGTGTGTGTGTGTATGTGTGTCTATGTATGTGTCCCAGCCTGCTTCAAAGGCAGCCTCTTGGACAAGATCAGTGCTGTGACCCTGTTCCAAGCCTATCAACAGGCTGTAGGCTGGCAGGTTTCTGGAGTGGAGACGAGCCTTTAATCTGGGACAGATGAGAGAGAGAGAGAGACAGTAAAAGACACACACAGAAAGAGAAAGACAGAGGAAAAAATATAGAGATAGATACAAATCGCTAGGGCGGTTTAAGAGAACCTGCGTAGTGAGGCAGGCGTCCAGCCAGGTATGCATGTTAACCCTTATGCACTACACACACACACTATATGTAAGATCATAATATACCATAAATACTGCTTCTGATGCAGAGAGAAGCGTGCCTTTATTTGAAACAGGCTTATATCACAGACCTGCCTTTATTTATAATCTTCCCTGTTCCATACATAATTGTATTTAATATTTAATTAATATACCTTCCTGTTTTTATGATCTGCTCCCATTTTACTTGGCTGATGCCGATGTTTGTTGTTAATTCGAATGCAATACTCCCTACATGTTCTGAAAGAGTTGAAGTGAAGTGAGAAGGAGGGGAGGCAAGTCAGTGCAAAAGAGTGTGTCATGTGTGTATGTGTGTGTGTGTGTTATGACAGAACAAAAATAGAGATAAATGGATAAGCAACAAGCCCTCTCTGCCTCAGCAACTGTGACTCACAGGAAAGTCTGATCTTTGTGTGTGCTGTGCATATGTGCACGTATAAAGAACAATAACCAACTCTAACTTATACATCATCTATATTAAGAAGGAGAAGTGAAAAGCAATCATACGCACACACACACATAAAAAAAAACAAAAAAAACAAAGAAAACAGCACTGTTTATGCATTTGTGGTGACAGGTGAGAGAGAAAAAGATAAAGATGGAGAGAGAAGGTGTGCGAATGTTTTCACACATAGAAATGTTTGTCATAATCGTCAAATCATACACGCATTCAATACCATAAACACAATGTTAGAAATAAAAAGGCCATTTAATATAAAGTGGATATAGATTGTTTTGGATTCTGTTGCTTTCTTTGCTCCTGCTTTCCTGTAATGTTTACATTTATATTTCTGCTTTGGCTATGTGGACAGGTGTGAGGTGCCAAAAAGTTTCACTGAATACATATTTACATAGAGTATATTGTGTAAAGTGTACACACCATGCTCATGTATGCTTCATAGGTATCTGTTGTGTATAAAACATGCACCAAAGGATTTAAAGTGGATTACACAGGAGGCAGAAGCCATAATTGTTTAAAGGAACATATTAACAATTTGGGAAATATAATGATTTGCTTTCATTCTGATAATGAGAAGAGAAGATTGATAACCTAACATCTGTCCATTAAGTACAGCTCTCAAATTGGGAGGAGATTAGCCTAGTTTAGCATAAAGATAAGTGGCAATGTGAAAAAAGTGCCCGCAAACACCGTTAAAGCTCACCAATATAGATATCTGTGTAATCTGATCCTAAACGGTAGTGCTGGGTGAATGGATAAACTGCTGCTGTGTCACATTGAGGGTAAAATATGCAGTGAATGCAAACCAGTATAGATTAAGTGAGACTTAAGCGATAGGTGGCCATTCTAAAACCTCAATGAAAGGTTTGATCCAAGTGTCTGCTTGACATTCTATTGGCCCATTAATGACCTTTCATTAAAGATGGAATATCGGCCAGTCAGATTTAAAGGATTTCATGCTGTTTTTTTAATTATAGATTTATTGTAAAATGGAGAATCCTACAGCGGTTGCCTTTACAGCATGTGACATGCTGACTGGATTCCTTTACAAGTATAGAATTTGATACTCTGTGTAGAGTGTGCGGCACCTTTTGAATACTATAATTGGATGATGATAAATCAGGGCTTTCACTCTACAAAAGGCGATTTTGGCTGCTGGCTTCTCCATAATAGAGTCATTTTTCAAAAGGACCATGAAAGAAGGATATGTCTATTTAGAAAGACCAGAGGCAATAACAGTAAACAAATGTGATGGAGAACAGGCTGCCTTGGACCCTAACACTTACGCATCCGGGCTCCTATCTGAATGGTGACTTCTGAATTTTTTTTTTTTACCTCACTGTAATTGTACTGTAATTGAGGTAAAAAATTTTATTCTCTGATGGATATCTTCAAAAGGGTGAGTTTTTTCTTCTCTAAATCAAACCATGATGTTTTTTTTGTTGTTGTTGTTGTTGTTATTTTTCAAAAACATAATGATGGTCACTTATTATGAGCCCTGAAGTGTTTTAAAAAGGATGATTGGTAATTAGCCTGTTTGTCTTTGCGAAGTTCCAAGTTGATTGCAAAGCATTTCATTTGAAAGATAATTTGTTCATTTACACCAATCAGCATATTCTTCTAGAGCCATGTCTGGGCTTCAGTTACTACTAAGTCTAAGCTATCACTCTCACTACAGGAAATTCATTGCAGTTGTAACTGAGGTTAGTGTGGACTTCTATTACTATGAAGATCACACAATCAGGCCCTAAAAGGACACAAATAGACAAACTCAATAACATCAGTAACCGAACAAACTAGAGAGTAGAAAAAAAGTTAAGCACAAGATACGAGACATTCAATACAGTATATACAGAAGGCTGAACAGGCTTATCTTCTTAGCCTTGTGAAGCACTGTGTATATGTATTAAATATAAATGTGATGATCCACAAATGCAGCTCATGTTCTGTTTGTTTACATCAGTCATGTCCTTTCTAGCTCAAAATTTCCAACCAGTAAAGGAAATGACTCCCCCACACAGTGTCTGCTCCTCAATTATGATTCACTTGTAATTTTTTTCAAATCTATAGACTACTGGACTTCTGTAACTGTGAAAAAGTAGAAGTTCATCATCTCTATTAGAATTAAAACTGTAACCAAGAAAGCACCACTCAATTGCAGACTGACAATAGCACCATTTGTACAATCTGGACAACCTGGACCTTATGCCAGTATTGTACTGACTGACTATATGCAGCTCTAACCTTTGTCTCAAAAGTAAAGGTAGTGAATTAGTATAGCCTCCAGTGAACTGGAATATAGCCACTGATTAGGTTAATGATTTAATGAACTTAAGATCCTCAATGATTCAATAAGCCTTTTCGCAGAGCACTTAGCCCTGGGCTAAGATTCACATTATGTCCCAAAAATATGCCTAGTCGTTTAACACTTACAACCTGGGATGTAGGTTATTGCCACCACTGGTAAAGCCAGCAATTTAAGAAAGAAACCACATCATTTGAGGAGATTAGATGTGCTTTTTACATTGTTGTCACTGAAAAAAAATTACAAGCACAAACGTTTCACTGCATGCAAAAGATTGCTACACTGCCATGGACACCGCAACCCAAAAGGGCTTTTTAAACTCTTCCCTTTTTTTCCTCACAATCACATCTGCTATTTAGTGACACCACATTCACATAACTGTTAAAGCGGGAAGAAGACTCCACTCAGAACTCTCGTCACATCTATGCCAAATGTATTCTTGCAGTCCCCCGATGCAAAACTTGCATCAGAATAGAAATCTAGTAATGTCTCTTTCTATGTGGATAACAATGTCATTATTTCATTTTTATCAATAAACTGGAGGCTTATTCATATAAATAAGTAAACCATCACCCGCATAGCAGTTAATTTCTGCTGTGCATTGCTTGCAAAACAGAGCAGAAAAATAAATCAAATGTCAATCAGGCCAGCTAGATTCCAGTTTCTCTGATGCAACCAGTGAAAATTGTAACAGAAGAGAGTATACTGGAGCTCTGATTTAGGAGTATAATTTAGCTGACTGACAAACTGGTATGAATGAAATGAGTGAATAAATTAATGAGTCAAAAAAGCCTACAGAGCTATGTCAATGTTGTTTTCAGCTTGTTCCTCTAGTCCCAAGTGTCCAGAAAGAAGAGAAAAGAAAAAAAAAAAATCAATGAATACAGCTTTAAAGTATTTGATAGTATTCATTTATAACTTTATAACTATAATTTTTGGATCCATATGTGCAGAAAAAAACAGTAGCAAGCAGGGCTACATGTAGAGCAGAACTAGGCAGTTAGCCACAGATCCATATCTACTATAAAGATCTACTTGTAAGAAAGCATTTTTTCTTAGAGTAATAAAACTCTTGCTAGACAGTGGCTATCATGGCCTCAGGTGGCAATTACGAGATAACTGAACACTATGTTTTCCCTCATTTCCCAAGATTCTCGTGAGTCAGTTCCTTTAAAGATGTTATCATTTGGCAACCGAACCTGAGAAAGACTGGGACACGCCGCCATGAATAGTGCTGGGCTGGCAATTTTGGCATTGTGAGCAGAATTGCAGGTTAAACATTTAAAAATTTTCCATACACAATAATTACAAAAGAAATGGTCAATACAAATCTTATATTGTCATTAATGTGTGCAAGTTGCCAACAGGAAGTCAACAGGCTCAACCAAGGAATGAATCATCAAAACACTAACGACCCAAAAACATGGAAGCATATGGATGTCTAAGTGAAAAGGAACAAAAACATATCCTTGTGTTTTTACTTTATGTTTTACTTTCATAAAAGTGTGTATCTGTGGCATGTCACACTAATGTCAATTACACAGCAACAATAGTTACCATAAGCTAATGGTCATAACAGACCAAGTAATGCTGCATCAACCAAACACCTGTCTGTATTGAATTGTGCATTTTACTGCTTATGAATTTTTCTGTCATGTATTTGTTACAGGGTTACACTGTCTAGCTTTTAGTCTGGTTCTTTAGACATTAAACATACAAGAAGAAAAAAAAACACACACCAGAAAATGTTTTTTTTTTTTTAAAAAAAAGGAAAAACAAATCTTAGAACCCGACCAAGTAATGGTTGCATCACTAATACCAATCAATACACAGCCTCATTACCTCCATCTGATAGCTATTTTGTGTTGAAAATAAGTAAAATTTTTACTTATTCCCCTTCTACGGACTGGGAACAAATTGGGATTCCTGCAGGTCAAGGACTAGAGAGGAAGAGGAGGAAAGGAAGGACAAAAGAAGACAGACAGGAGTTGCCTGCCACTCATCATCCAAGGGCCAGCAAGCATGGTTGAAGTCTGTAAGGCTTAGGTCACCTGATCCATGTTTAATGTGTATGTGTGTGTGTGAGTCCCACCATTGTGGCTCATCTCAGGGCATCACTGCAGGGGCTGAGGATATGTGTCACATCAACCACAGGCCAGTGAGCAAGCCTGGGGAAGTGGGCTCTCTAACTCCATAGGCATGTGTGAGTGTGTGGTACGTAGGTAGGTAGGGGTATGTGTTCACACAAGGTGAAGATGGAAGGTCCAAGAGGTTTGCTTTTGCAGATATCAATCTATTGCATTTAGAAGTTGTATAATATTAGACAATTTCTCAACACTGTGATTGTGACATGTGTGTGTGTGTGTGTGTGTGTGTGTGTGTGTGTGAGAGGTGTGTTGTGGGGGGGGAGTCAACTGTGACAGACGGAAACTAATCAACTCCCCCACATTGAGCATCTCCATCTTAGTGCTGAAGCCAAAAGAACATTATCATTTATCTCTTCAAATGATTATTTTTCTCTTTTATGTCCTCACTTTTTTAGTCCATGTTTGGCATTAATCTTAAAGGGGATGTATCATGCACATTTCCAGGTCTATAGTTTTATTCAAGGGCTCTACTGGAATATCTTTGCATAATTTACAGTTCAAAATCTCCTTTTATGCCAGGTCCTCTATCTATCTATCTATCTATCTATCTATCTATCTATCTATCTATCTATCTATCTATCTATCTTCCACATCTATCACCAGTCCCACCAAAAAGATAAATACATACATTAATCATTAACATATACAAATAACAATAACAATTTAGTTATTTTTCTTTTAATCTGGATTGTACAGTTCTTGGAAGACCAGCTACAAGACCTACTTTTGTTAGACTTGATGAATTTTCACATCAGTAGTTGATTACCCTTCGTGTCGGGCATTATTTTTGATGACTGAAAAGGTCGTCATGGATTATTCCACCTTTATGATGGCCATTTACCATGTATTTTATTCATGCGCTGCTGTCAGTTTATCCACTTCGTCGAACAAGGAAGCAAGGTGAAGCTGTAGCCTAATAACAGCTGAAAAAGATTACCCTCCCAGGAGGAGACAAATGAATTTAGACAGTGATGAGAATTTGTCTGAAAATAATGCCTACCTTCCAACCAATCAAAACTGAGTATTCTCCAGGGCCATGTTATAAATAACAGGTAATATTATCTGTGGTTTAACGGGAGAGTAGATCATCCTTGACAAAAAAAAAAAAAAATCATTTTTTTGTGAAAACAAAATGACATAAATTAGAATCGAATAAATATAGCTGAATTGACTATTTTGATCAATTCCAATCAGTCAAAGAATATCAATACTGGTTTTGAAAGCCAGCGGAGAGGTTTTCTGTGATACATACAAAACTTACTGAGTCATGTACACATGGTGTTTCAGTGTTTCGGTAAAAATAATGTAAGTTAGTCTTTTTAAATCATGACTAAGCAGGCCTAAAGCTTGTAACTGCTCCGTGCATTTCATTTTCAATTATTTATTCAATTCTGCAGCAGATCCAATCTAATCCTAACTAATCTTTCCTAAAGCCATGTTAGCAGCATGTCGAATGTGATGAGATCTGTGCGGATGTGTGTGTGTGGCATGTGGAAGTGAATGTAGACTACATGAGCACTGCACATGCAACTGTGTGTGTCTTACATGTCCAATGTCTGCTTGCACATGCATGTGCGCTTTAGGACAGTAGTCTGTGCCCACACACAATGATGGATGCATGTGTGTCTGCCTTGTACACACCTCCAAAGCAGGCCTATAAATAATAAATGACTGTCCATGCAGAGGCGACGTGGCAGTGTCAAATAGATAGAAAAATAGAGTGGCCTTGTTAATACACCTCCACCCAGCCTGCCAGCCAGCCAGCCAGTTAAGCAGCCTGCTCAGGAGAGAGATAATGGCTGGCTGTGCCAACAGCTAACGTTGCTGCATTATGATGAACCCCGGCACTGCAATCACATAGTGAAGCACGTGGAAGTGCAATAGCTTTATAAGTATCTGTTATGTGTAGATAGGTTGAATAATAAAATGGTAGGCATGGAAGGTGTTATTTAGAACCATGATGGGGTTTTCATTCCTTCTTTTTAATTTACAGGCGCATGTGTGGCAGATTGGGGACCCAAAGCCATCTTATGTAATGAGACCAATTTGTACTAAATGTTTATTGGATATGTAAGTAGTTCCTGTGTTAATTTCCTATTCAATAGTCTGAGTGAAAATCACACTGGCACAGGACGAGGAATATGAATGAAGCGGCACACACAAACTCTATTCAATGTATTCCTGCTGCTGGAATAATGTAGGACACTGATGCCCTATTAATACAACATAAAGCACATGTTCAACTTTCAACACACGAGCTGGGAGTATGCTAGCTGACCACCTTCATGAAGGGAAATGTAATGCACTTTTTGGTGACTGTCAGGCCTGCTTGTACACTATGGTGAGGATAATTGAGAATTATAAAAATTATATTATAAATCACAAGAACAGGTAGTTTCAGCACTAGGACCAGCATTGCTGCACTGTGATGAGATAAAGCAGTGTTGTTAACACTCATATCTGCTTACAACTGCATTATAGAACCATTTAATAACTGCTTGTATACTGATTATTTGTTAGGGGGACTTATAATAATTATATGTTGAGTTGGGTGTTAATTCAACATGGTTTGACTTTAGAAAATATAAGAAGTAGACGGAGTGTGAACTCCATCATCTGAACTGTACCTTCAAAACACCAGAAAATCCAGTTTGCTCAGTTATGAAGAGGTGTTAAAGATGGCAAGAAGCAAGCCAAACTCTAGATCCTTGGAGTTCATTTCTTTAGTTGCCATGTCCTTTTTAAATATTCTTCCTCCACCGACCAATTAAGAGACAAGGGAAACTTAAGTGAGCAATTTGTTTTAAGAAATGTCATTCTGCATTTGGCTCTGCTCCTGTATCCCAATCATATTACAGACCGTCTTGTATTTTCAGAATGTATTCTACACAGTTTTATAGTGCTGCACATGAAATGACACATTGTTTTATTTTCAGTATGTCTTTATAATGAACAGGAACGGTGAAAAAACAATGGTTTGTTACTGTTTCAGTTGTGCTTCTCAAGCGACCATGATCAAGCCAGTACGAAGCAGCTCATACATGTTTAATGTTGCACATCTGTTAAGGATGCCAAACTTAGAGAAATTAAAAAAGAAAAACGTATTGCAAAAAAAGTTATTACATTCGGTTGAAGTGAGAAGTCGGCATAGTGAAAAAGAGAAGGTGTGATGGAAACTGTTTATTTTTTGGAGTACATCCTGACATTGCTGTACCTGCTTCTGCTTCTTCTATTGTAGACAAGGCATTGATGCCCTGCAGCAACTCACTGTTATGGACTTCCACTCCACCAGAAAGACCAAAAAAGAACAAAACAAATGGTGATGTCAGGGTTGTACATAACTGCAATATCCCTCGCTTGATTCCAGATGGGGTCCATTGTTGCATGTTACCCCGCTATATATCCCCTTAGAAACACCGTATATTCATTCAATAAAAATGCCATGATATATCAGAGAAGCTGGTGCTCCATAAGTTATGTCATCTTGTCACATCCTCTTGAATTTATCTGCGTAATAGGCAGTTGATATAAACAATCACCAGTTCATATTTTTGAAATTTTCAAAAATTCACTGAAAACCAACAATTTAACAACAGCAGTATAGCTTTAAAGACAGCTGGTGAGGTCAGTACTGTGATCAGGATATTTCTGACTAGTCAACTAGTTTTTTGTTGAATAAGGTCTGCATTATGATGTCACCAGTCATAACTCAAGGATCTGAACATTTCAGGGTGAACAAGCATTTTATACAAAGCTCTCTTGATATACCCTGGATTTCTCATGACTGCCATGCAATGCCAAAGCCGACTTGACACTGTATTTCTCATGAATATCTCTTCTACACAAAATACTACATTCCTCAAGTGTGGAGCAAGCTGTCAGAGCCATCTCTACCAGTGAAAAAAGATTTCTGCAGGAGTTCAAAGATTGTAATAAGTAGGCTTTCAAATACAGAAACAACTCTGTAAAGCAGCGGCAGGGAAAAAAAGGGAAGTGAAACCCAGTGATGCGCATCATTTGGCAAGATGACAGCTCCTTAGTAAAGGGAATTGGCATCACTGTTTTAGCGGGTTCCCCGCCGAATGTTATTGCCTCTGCTTCATCTCTGTCGTTGTTGTTCTCAGTCACTTTGAGCCAAGTAATTGTCAAAGCTGAGCACCTTTCAGCCCCTGCAGAGAAGGTTGCACCGCCTTGTCAGTAAACAGCAGTGTTCTTTGAATATCTAATGTCCCCCTCCTCAGTATAAAAGGAACGCCATTGATGGTGGGTGGCAGCAATAGCTAAAACAAAGACAAGTCCAAATGTAGAAGAAATTGCTCATTTCAAATTCAACAGTGGAGAACAGAAACACTCCACATTTAACTCTCTTGATTTTGACAGGTTTTTAAGATTCTAATTTAACAGAATTTGGGAGTTTGTAAACGCTGGTTGATCCAACCAGCTCTCATGCACTTGGCTCTGCAAACAAAAAAAAAAAAAAAAAAAAGAAAGATGTTGGTTGTTTGCAGACTAGTATGTGCGGAAATCTCCAAAGTGACTATTTCACGCGGAAAAAGCCAAACTGTGAGGAGCATGTTACATTTCAGTGCCTTGTGATCTCATCTTAAACTGATGCTTGGCAGAGCAAAGCTCAAATGAGGTCGGTGCACTGCTTGTGCATCAGTGCTTCAGACTTCTACATAAAAGAAGAGCTTCAGTGGAGAAACTATGAAAGCAATTCATCTTCATAAAAACAGTAATTGATAGTGATGTATAGTGTTTCTGAGAGAGGGCCAAAAATGTTAGCTTTTTGAAAGGCTCTTCATATTTCATACTTTGTTGTTTGTTTACAGCTCCACAAATATTCAGAATCTATTAAATTAAAAAATGAGGCTATTTCAGGTAAACAGGACAGCACAAATAGCTTTATAATGCTTTTACATGTTGGAAAATAATGTCAGAATTATGTGACTGACATTTATTTTACATCCGAGATTGTGAATGAAACACATGTACTGTACCAACAAAAGCAAGCACAGCTGATGGTGTGCACCAGCCAATATTGGCCCCACTGGTACTAATACTCATGTAGTCCTGCTCTCATTTTGTGGCTCATTTGCTGGCATATTGCAGCTCTGCAAAATCTAGATCACACCAACTAATCCAGCTGGGGAAGCAGGCTGGTTCCCATTCTCCGCAAGAGCAGCTATGCCTGTATGTGGATAGATGCGGCTTTTGTCAACCTATAAATCAAGATGACAAACATAATATATACAGGTATAAAAGACAATCTCACTTCCCCCCCTGAAATATGAGCACAGTTGTTAAAATGACACACACACACACACACACACACAAGCACAAAACTGCTGACATAGACAGAAATCAAAGGGTCTCATATTTTCTTCAGTGTACACTGAAGGCATTGTGACGAATGCTGGCTATTAATGGCTGGAGGTATTAAACATGACATGTGCTGGCGGTGCTCTGGCCAACCAAATAAAAATAAAAAAAAAACAAAAAACAGATGAAGTGCTTGACCTTAGGCTGTCATTTTGGAAATACGAGGGGGGGGGGGGGTACTGTCGAGTCACATTTAGTATCTATTCATGGATCAACAGGGAGACCCACGCAGGACGGACATGTTCCCATGTAATGCTGAGGTACCTCTGCTGTGGTTGATTCACTGTTGTTTTGTGATTGAAATACAACAAGTTTCTTATTCTTGCTTATAAGCAGACGTATTCCGAACAGCTGTACTCTAAAGTCAATTATTCAAATCAACTGGTCTTTGATAAAAAAAAAATTTAAAAATGAAGACCCCAGCCTCTTTTGATTTATTCTGGTATCAGAGCCCTCCATGGGTCATTTATCAGCTAAATGGCTTTTTGAATCCATACTCTAAAGTTCATTACAGCGATTAAAGATTTATTCAGTCATAGTTATAGATAATTCATCTGAGGCCTATTAAAATGCCTTTTTGTCGCTGCACCATGTGGTCGTTTTTAAAGGGAATGGCAGATGCAAAGTGTGTGTTTCTGTGTATATCAAACTGAGTGTTAGATACGGTCTGCCTGGCCATTTTTCAATCTCCTCTGACAGACAAAGGTTCAAAACCACAGCAGGGGCTCCCAATTTGACACATTGAAGATTAAAGCCTCGGTATTTCTTGAACTTTTCAGCCCTGAACTTTTCTTGAGTGTTTCAGCAATGAGTAGCAATTCATCGGTGATGCTTTAATTGTTAGCAGAAAGCAAAATAAATGACTGCATGTGACAAAGATACAAAAGTAAATCAATGTGATCACATATGATTTTACGTGTAGCATATGAGTCATGCAACAAAACCTCCCACACAGGTATTTTAAATGAAAGTACATCTGCGTCAGGTGACAAACTGACGGCACATATCCAACTGAGTTCAATGATGACTACAGAAATCAGTGGTCTCAACCAGGCAATGTAAGCAATCACCTTCTGTATTTGTTTCTGTATTTGTCCCAGCAGAAAGAAAAATGTACTTGGATGAAAGCGAAGGTGGTTGTGTATGACAATTTAGCCACCGTCAGTGAAACCTGACAGTGAAAAACTTCTCATCTGCACTTGAACTGCAAGTAAGCAGCAGTACTGCACAATGATAATGGTAACAAATAAACAAACAAATAAATAAAACAATAAAAGTTCAAGTTCATTCTTAAACCTCACTGACCCAGATTTGTTCAAACCCGCAGAAATTCTAGCTGAGAGCCTAAAGTTTCCCAACATATCAAGTATGTCAGGCCGAGTTTTGGGATAATGTGTAGAAAATTATGCACAAGACATCCAGAATATTTCCTTTTGATGAAATGATACATCCTTAAAAAACATGGAGTCTAGGCTTTGAACATTTCAGTGTAAACATCACATACTGTGATGTATGTCTGGCTAGTAAGTGGACCTTTTTTATGCTTTGGGGGAGGGTGACGTGTGACAAAAATTTGTCAAATGTAATTGATTAACTATTAAATGTTGCAAATCAATGAGCAGGTAGGCTTTATGACCGAATTACATTTGCCAGATTTTTGCATCAATGCATCAGTGTGATGAAGTTCCTTGATTTTACTGGTATTTAATCTGTCAGTTTATTTAAATAATTTATTCAATGCAGTCATTTTATCTATAGGTAGTAAAAGAATATACAGCAAATAAAGTCAACTATTTATAGATAAAATGACCAGCTCAGCCTGACATAGTTGGTATTTTAGGAAATGTTTGGTTCTGCGCTAGAATTATGATATGATATAAAATTACAAATACTGTGATTGAAGATTTTATCCAAATTGCTCATTCCTTATACACTATAATGGACAACCAGGCTTAAGTAAGTCTAATATGTCTGCAAGCTGATTTTTCACAGTGTACTGAAACAGAAAAAAGTAAAATATAATAGTTGGTTGCCTTGAGGGGAGGAAAAACACTATGACATGCTTTGGTCTTTAAGCAAAGGCAGGACTATAACAATGTTTTTCTCATAGGCTCCACAATAGTCACAATATAAATACTTGGGGAAGAAAAAATTTTAATTCACAAAGCTTTGTTTGTGCTAAACATCCCCAGGTGTTTCTTCAGGCCAATTACGCCAGTAAAATCTCAGTATCATATGGTACAGAAATTCTGCTTATCATTAAAGTGCAAAATTGTTCACTTCTTCAATTAGAGCAAAAATACACTAATAGAATATACCATAGCAATCAGAATATGCTGTTTCCAGTGGACCACTATAGCTGCTAGGCACTTATGGCTGCAATCTGTAGACGCATGCAAGCAAAAGGAGCTTTCTATGGACCATACAGCCCACCCACCACCAGCTCTGTCCATTTGTCCATGGACCAGATCACTAACATTGCACTGATGTACAAATAATTTACAGTTTCATACTTCCCAGCTGACAGAGGCAACATTTCTCTCTTTTCTTTCTCTGCCTCCTTTGTTTTTCTTTGCTTAAACCTCACCATGGCTCAAAATTCCACATACAGTTCATGGTCTTGTGTCTAAACCATAGTGGGAAAAAAAAGCTTTGCTGCACTGGTTTTATTTTGGCTCCTTTGACTCCATCCGTCCCCTTATACCAATAAAAGCATGTGTTTCCTGTTGCTGAACCAATTATATTCTCTCTTCTAATAAACCATTCCACAGTTTGCTTGGAGAACTGAGATCTCCCTTTCCAGGAGTCTCTATGTGGTTATTTGTTTCAAACAGCATTGCTGTCTCCTGCCCAAATGAAACAAATTAAAGGAATAAACCCTCCGGAGTTCAAATAAACTTCTCCAAACACACCTGCTATGAAATCACCCTAAGACAAGTGTTTGTCCTCTCCCATTCTGCTTTCTAGAGTCCTCTGACATGGACATAGCCACTGGGAGAAGTAATAAGCCTTCATTCTCATTCCTCCCAGGCTTCACGCTGTGCTTGGTCTGCTGCAGAGGAGGGTCAGACTTCATGGAAGGAGAATAGGATGGGAAAAGGGCTGATGGTGCAAGATTCAAAAAGAGTGGTACAACTGCCACTTCCTTGTATGTCATAGTGAGTGTGTTGTAGTTTAGCCCTTCTGCGGCTAAGAAAATGTTATCTCTGATATCTGACCTTTGGTGATAGCAATGTCAGCTGGAACTGAGGTCTGAGGCGATATCTCCACTGACCATGCTCTTAGCATGCAGGTTTCTCCACTTCGGAGCATCCAACAGACCTTTACTAACCTTTAGTTTTTCACTGGGACGAGACAGATGTATGGAGTGGATAAAAGCAAACTGGGTGTGCGAGAGTACTTTGGCTGGGAGAGAAAGGGCAAGGGCTGTGGGAGTATTAAGAGATAAACAGGACACGGGTAAGTTATCAAGCCAATGTTTAATGAAATCTCATTTTCCAGAATCTAGTTTTTTTTATTAAAGATAAACTCCCTGATTTTGTTATAGAGCCATTTAGTGCTCTCAAATGCTATTGCCGTAATTGGGGATACGAGGGTGCTATCAGTTGATCAAAAATCAGAGTGTGCCTGTATAACAGATGGTCAATAATTTAATGGTTTTTACAGTCAGTTATGCTAATTAACACAGTACAAAAAACACTAAGCAACTACTGCAAACCAAACCTTCAATCAGCAACCTTCCCATTCCCTACAGTACCAAACATTTTGTCCCTAACTTATCCATCCAATAAAATGATGTAGATTTTGGTAACTAAACTTCATTATATAATACCTGCATAACACTATTTAGCATCTGTACGAGACATACTGTTGGTCAGAGCTGTAGATTTGGCTATTAATTATAGACCCAAAGTCAAAACCACATTACCATTTGTAATAATGCAAACGTCTAAAAATACAGCCTTGGAACATAACCTTGCCAATCTGTATGTTATGCAGTTCACTCCATATGTCTAAATAACATTGTTTTTTTTTAGCTGACTGTAACAAACACCATTTCAAACAAAGCCCAAGACCTTTGCAGGTTAAACGTCACCAGCTTGACAGAAGAGGCCAGTCGAGTAGCCAGCATGGCTATAAGACTATAACAACAGAGCTTATTTTAAAAACAGAGATTACAACTAGAAAGTTGGAAAGATGGCATTAGACAAGAGCATGGGGTCTGGATTTGAAGTTGTAGCTTTTTTAATGCTAACAAATGATTATTATAACCATTATATAATCAGGTACAAGTTTGCAATGCCATTTTCAACGATTTGAGTACAGGTACAAATAATACAAGATACTGAAGAAGAAAAATAAATAAATAAAATGCCCATTAATGTTGCCCTACTGCACTGTTTGTATTCACCAGGCATTTATATAATGTACACATGTGTGTGCACATGGTGTTGGAGGGGGCGGAGTGGGGCTGCACGCAAATGTCCATATGTGCCTTGTTTGTGTGCCATTCTCCATTAAAGCTGCTATTGCCCAGCAGGCATGATTTTCCACTCTGCTGAAACCAGACAAGCCAGACAACAGACCAGACAACAGACAAGCCAGCAGCTCACCCAACACGAGTCATCAGCTATCATTACAACCTTTAAAAGACTTCAATCACTCTGTTGATGACACATTGAAACTGCTTCTTCAGACAAAATATTTCCCTAGGGGAACTCACTCGACGTTCAGGTGTCTCAAATGTAAGGTGTCACTAATGAAAACCTACACCTTTGGTCATCCACCTACATCCATTTTTTTTGTCTCCTCCATTCCTCTATTTTTCCATATCCTTTTCAACTCCTCCTCCCCTGCCTGCACCATACTGAGCGAGAGACAGAAAGCACTGAACACTGCTAGTAATTAGTGGTCTTGATAATGGGGCAAGGCCAAGGAAGGTTGCCAATAATCTGGCCTAATTGCTCAGATGTATGCCAAAGTGTTCGTCTAGGACAGGGTGGCACATAATGGCTTTGGCAGGTGCTGCCAGGGATATGCCCCTGGTGCTGTGAGCTTTTAATGACCACTGGAGTGTGTGTATGCGTGTGTTTATGTACATGTACTGTATGTCAATGTTGCTGGAGCGAATGGTCTTAACCACCAGGGCTGAGTAAAACGAAGATATTATACCAATACATCACATTTTATTGTTTCAGAATTGAGTTTGCACATCCTGTCAATATTTCACAGTGGCTTCTTACAAATGCTTGCTTGACAAAATTAAGTCTTTTGATGGCAAATGTTTGTAAGTGTTTTTGTTTTAATTATTAACAATTAGACTAAAAGTTTTAAGATCTACTAGTTGCTCCTAGAGGCTGCAATATTCATTAAACCACACGATGTTAAAGTGCCGAACATAACAAACTTTATACAGAGGATTGTTGTTACTAGACTGATACCAGTATGGACTTTAAAATGTTATGGTTGCTCTGACAGTATTAAAATACTGTCAGTGTGCTACAGTGTACTCAAGGTCTGCTTTACCTTTATTGTAAATAAAATCACTTTAGTTAGTTTAATTTAGCCCATAAATCATGTCACACCAATTTAATCATGTAACACTTCTGATGAGAGGCAGTTGAGCTGCCATTTTCCTCATTAATATCCTAATTTATGTAGCAAGGTGATCCAAATTTTAATCAAACATCATGTAGGGGGGGGCTGTACTGTATATACAGATCTCATAACTGTAGAAGAAGTATACATCTCTGTTATTTACTGTTCTTAAAGTTGATCATACCAATATGTCTACACACAGAGAGACAAATAACACAGATGCCACAATGACAGCAGATCCCACAATATAGAAAATCTAGCAGGGGTTAGAACACAAAAAAGTTTAAATAACGGCTTTACTCATGTATTCAATATACTATTGTTGCAATATCATGTTACCCCATACTTCTGATTATCATCTGATGAAATTTTTGACTGTACAACGCTATATTTAAGAAGAAAGTCTGAAGTAATGTGTCATGATGTGGCAAGGTATATAGTTTATTTGCCTTCACCATAATCTTTCCCTAACCTTAAAAATCACATAGACATAATAGAAATAACTAATTTCGCAAACATCGGCATTAGACTTAGCCCGCATTTTTTGCAAAGTCATTAAATTTCAACATTCTGTTTGTCGATAGGGTGATAGATTTACAAGTTGTATAAGCCTATGTCAATTTAACCCTCCTGTTGTCCTCGGGTCAATTTTGACCTGTGAGGACAACAGGTGTCATTATGTGCTGTCATCAAAAAAATTGAAATGGTTCCAAAACAGTATCCTGACTAAGAAATGATGAATTATTTTAACTATAGTTGAGATCAAAATGGATGTTGATGGATTATGGCAGACTGGTATATGTAAAAGTTTAGTCAGGATGCTGTTTTAAAAAATTGACCTGAGGACAACAGGAGGGTTAGGAGGGCATTTAATCTCTTTTCCTATTAGATCATATTGCAACAGCAATATGATCTAATAGATAAAACATTTCCCCACATATCACACAAATTCATCTTTTGGGGGGGGGGGGGGGGGGGGGTCCTAAATGGCCTGTGGGTCCTAAATGCAGGGTGAAGCAGGTGACATTCCAGGTTTTTCAATCCAATATGTTGGTTCAACCTTAACATCCCATAGATAAACACATACTTGTCACAGCAATGTCAAGTTGCTCATTCTGCTCACACATAATCTGTCATCGTTTATTGATACAGTCTGAAGAAGGTCGGAGATTTTCTTCCAACACACTCCAGAAAGCTGCATAAACCAACACATCATAAACACAGCCCCCAGCTTTGAGAAAGTTAAACATCCTCAGAAATGATGGGGGGACTTGTTAAGAATACTCAGCGAGTGATTACTTTCCATTTCCAGTCAGTTATCAGCCCCATTCTGCAACACTAGAGGCTGGAGAGAATGCCACTGAATAACAAGTTCTCACAAAAAAAGACAAATTTAAGTTTCCTAAATACAGTAGCCATTCAGTTCCCATGGAAGCTAACAGAGTCAACAGAGATCAAGTCATGCAGAGACAAAGAACACCAGGAACATCTGACAAAGACCAAAGCTCTCAGTCACCGGTGACATTTACTTTTATCTCAATATGGTTCAAGCCAATAGCAACCAGAGCTGCTGAAGAGAGACCGCCATGGTACTCCACTGCATGGAGCCCATCTCTCTGGGCACCCAGCCCTTTCTCTTTGATCAAAATCACAGTGAATCACAGTGAAAAGAGGCAATCTTTTCAAACCTGATGGCAGAATCACACAACGATGTGAAAGGAAAAGGCAACAAGAAGGACTCAGTGGGAGTTCACAGCTGACTGGAATAATCCACATGTTGTTGACTGACACTCACCTAAAAGGAGAAGAGAAAAAGAGCACAGGGAGGGAAAATATTAAATAATTGACTTCAGCTGCAATATTGACAAGACAAGAATCACAAAGCAAAATCATGGGAAGGTAATTACTGTGAATGTTTGAGAGGGTTGGTACAGAATAGCTCAGCTGGTTCATGTGAGGAATTCATTCAACACACACAGTACTTTCTTATAGCTTGTTCACACTGCTGCTAGCTAGTTTGACCAAACAAAAAGAAGGGAACTTGCTGACAGGTAAGGGTGCAATTAAAGCCAGGATTTTGCATTAGTATTCAAGGTTATCTCTTGCACAGGTGTTAGAAATTTGCTTCCAGGGTACGACACCTCAGTTGAGTTTGCTTTTGTAATCCTCAAATTTTCCAAACCACTGCCAAGCCAGCCTTTCAAGCAAAACAATCTTATATTACAAACTGGGCAATATCTTGTTAGCACTGGCCATCAGTTGTATCAGATATAATAACACTCTACTAACCAAAGTAATTGCAGAGATCTCTGAACACAGTGACATCCTTGAAAACAGGTCAAACAGGGCAACAAACAAAGACAGGTTGTAAACAAGCTGACTGTAAAAACAAATTAGTTAGCTACAAGTTTTTGGAGGTAAAACTGAAAGTGTGGACACCTGTAACATTGCTATGTCAACTATTAAGTTGAATTATTAAGTCTTTATTCTTTAGTTTGGAAACTAAATTTCATCTTTTGATGGTCTTTTAGAAACAACATGGATAGTTAGGTGAAACTATATGTTTTAAAGGTTGAGTAATTCATCTGGTAGACAACAAGAGTTCAAACATTTTAAAGGTATGCTTCATTGTACCTTCAGAGGTTCAGAGGTCTGGAGGTCCTTGAAACATCTTACTCTAATGTTTACCAAACCAGTATGAGTCTTATTATTTTGATTTGTAGCAAACAGTGCTATCTGTAAATCTATTTAACATGTGATTGTTTGATCCTCTTAAAGGACCAGCATGTAGGACTTAGTGGCATCTAGCGGTGAGGTTGCAGATTGCAACCAACTGAATATCCCTCCCCCTCCCATTCCAAGTGTGTAGAAGAATCTATGGTGACCACAGAATTCGTGAAAAAAGCGAAAGGCCCTCTCTAGAGTCAGTGTTTGGTTTGTCCGTTCTGGGCTACTGTAGAAACATGGTGGTGCAACATGGCGGGCTCTGTGGAAGAGGACCCGCTCCCCTTGTAGATATAAAGGGCTCATTGTAAGGCAACGAAAATACAACAATTCTTATTTTCGGATAAATATACACCTATTAAAACATACTTATGAATAATTTATTCCATTTCTGTCAATAGATCCCCCCAAATCCTATACACTGGTCCTTTAAATCTGCTTGGGATCCAAATATTCCACAGTTGAAATTTTGGCCAGTAACATTTCTAAAAGTCACAGTAGTAACAACTTTAGAAAAGACAGGTGATTTTGGAGAGAATAGACATAAATTGTCAAATTAAGGATAAGTAAGTACGTAAGTAAAGATAATTCCAACAGCTCAATGGGCCACTGTGTTAATTAAACAAATTTGGACTCTCAAAAGACTGTTTGTTTTGTCTCTCCACTGTTAATTAACTCTGGTTACCGTTTAGGTATTGTTGCCTGTGCTGCAGGTACTGTATAGACAAGGAGTCAACTTGGGATACACCGACCTTTTAAGGGTTTTTTAAGCTAGTTCCATCACAGTTAAACATTCTTACAAAGCACAGTGCATGAAAACTATAGTTAGCAAGGTGTAGCTCTGTCTGGGAAGCTCCATCTATGAGGTGGCTGGCTTTTTCCTACCTTCCCACAAGCACTTGAATGCACTGACAACTATGTCTTCAAAACATTCTCTAATCTCAACTGCAATATCCACAAAACTACACCCCAATGTTGAAAAAAACAACAGCTGTTTACTGTGATGAATTACCTATATCAAGCAAGTAGTGCATCCTGCAAGTAGATTTTTATGTCCTAATAAAATGAGGTGGGACAAGCACATTCATCAATCTGAAAACTAATGCTCTACTCTCGAAAATGGTCTGCCTAAAGCCGGCTTTAAGATGCTTAAAACACATCCAAACTTTAGACTTTTAAAGACATTTAGCCCATTTTGAGACAAACTAGACTTTGGACATTTGGCCTAAATCCTGATGAGCAGTACAAAGTGAACTTGTCAGCTGGCCCATAGGTAACAATATTTCAGCCTGAATAAGAACTTTTCATATAGCACTCATCAGACTGAATGTTAAAGTTCACTCTGTGCTCAAGGATGCAGAGAGAATAAAAAGTTGCCATTTATCAGACTTAAGATTCAACGGGGTATTGAAGTGATTCAGATCATTTTACAGCCCGAAATCAAAGGTTGACAAAGTTCTTAGAGGCTGTATAAACTCCTGTATAATCTGAGCTGACGGATACTTTTCAATTTTTAATCAATACAGCTATATCTACACAAGCTCAAGAATCATTCACCTCATGGAAACACCACTAAACAAAAAGAGCTAGTCGCAGTGTTTTTTTGATTTATTATGATGTGATATAAATTGAATTATTTTCAAATTAAACTGCTGGTCCAGAGGTCCAGCTGCCTGACCATGAACAGATAAATCTGATTAACTGATCATGATAGGCAAGTCTGTTTTTGTTCCCAAGATACTAAAGTGCAACATATGGACTAACAGTATGTTTGTTCACTTAGCCAGTTATTTGAACGGGACAAGGCAACCTATTAGTGATATGCCACTTGTAACCATTAACAAGAATGAGAAGAGAGAAGGACATATGAGAAGTGAATTGGAGCAAGTAGAGATGGTGGCTTTTTAAACATAACAGCAATCTTTTTCTGTTCAGTAGAAACATTAAGCAGACTGGTTCGCTCTGTGCTTTCACATTTGTCAGTTTACCCATATAATGTGTCACTGCAAGAGCGCACTTGACAGAGTTGCACAGAGCAAGCGATGGCGACTGAAAAAAAACAAGAAAGCAAGAACAAAGACCTCAAAGACAGAGGGAAGCGGAGGAGGAATTTTGTAAAGATGTTTTCTGCTTGACAGGGTCACATGTCAACCTTTATAAAAAAAAATGTGAAAATCACATCCTATCAGGAGAGTGACACTGCTGGAATAACAGCTTTGAAATTTATTGTAGGTGACAGGCAAACAAATGCTCAAGTGTTGTTACAGCTGGGAACAGGTGTGTCAAGCTTCAAGCTGGCTCCATTTATTTTCTCATCTGACACGGTACGTTAATAGTGAACCTTGTGGTATATTAAGCTGCTTAAACACTTAATGCCATGCAACACCACGCTATATCTATCACAATTAAACATCATCTCAAATTTTAATAAATTTAATTTACCTACAACAGAGAGTTAAACAGCAAAAAACCAAGTGATACATGATAAGGAAAATGGTTTATACTGAAATAAAGCAAACGCTGTGGGGAGTTTCAACCAAATTAAAACAAAATAATAAAAGCAAGACAAAAAGATGCAACAGTGTAGCAGCGGTGCCATCAACCTGTTACTGAAGAGTTGAATACTATCCCAGCTGCCTTAATTGAATGTGAAGGCAGATCTCAGCAGCCTGACTACATCAATTCTTTGACAGCTCAAGGCCTTTTTGGAAACCTCTCGTGATTCATGTCCTTTGCCAGGCTGCCAAATTGCCATTGCCAGGTTGTTGTTATGTCTTTGTTTTAAGGTTGTGGGGCGGGGGGTGGCGGGGTCCTTATGTGACAGGATAAGAGACGGATGCAAAATCTGATGAACACCTTCCAACTGACATCACGCATGTGTCTGCATGCGCCAACTTCCTGAATTCGAGCTTTCATAGAAAAGAACAAGCCAAAAACAGGATTACTGCATGTCTTGGCAAGACTTGGAGCAAAGACTTTGCAGGGGGGAAAAAGTGGGGGTTAAAATCACTGTTTCAGAATAGTACTCAGTATTGCATTTCTAGTGTTTCTCTCTGTTTGTTAGAAAACTGAAGCATGGTTTCAGAGAGAATAAGACTCAGCAAGGATCACGCAATCAATTTTTAAAAAAAGACTAATTGTAAAGCAGTTATATATATAACAGTGATTCAGTGCCTAGTAATTACAGTATAAATGTGTTTAACCTTTTATATTGCAGTTATTAACAGAATTGTATATTTTTTTCCAAGTAATGGCATGACATTGACATGGCAACTTCTTCAATTCAGTAGCTGTAAGGAAAATTCTAACAACTGTCTCAAGACCTTAATGCATGTTGCTGAACAGGAGAACAATGCATCTGACAGTCTAACATCACCTATAACAGAGTGTATTCTGTCGTCCATCACTGTGATTCTTCTCACATCCCCTCGACTGCATCTTATCTAAGTCATTGACTGCTTTGCTTGAGCAAGACATTTTTTGGCATACACATAACTTCATGTCAAGCCATTCCTACTTTATTTCTGTCACTGTAAGGCTCTGTGATGACAAGACATTGGCAGCTGCAGTAATGTGTTCTCGTTTTTTCAGGTCCCCTAATAGCACTACTGACACTGCTAAATTTGTTATGTTTATGTCTGATGATTTTCAACAGCGGGACATGAAAAAGCAGTGTGAAGGTCTTCTTTTAAATGAAACTAGCCCACAACTGGAGCAGAAAGTAACAACAAAGTGCAGACCAGACCACAAACAATTCTCCATTGGGTGGAGAGGGACCATGACAATACCATAACAAACCAAAGCGATCACAGTTTTTGGACATAAGAATTATGAAACAAACATCCTCACCTACTCTGTTGCTGTATGTGAGAAAATATAATGGTGATGAATAACCTACAAAAAAAAAATATTGTCTCAAGTGACTAATCAAATATGACTTGCAGTTCCTTCTAGAGGTCCCCAGGTCCATAAAGGTGCATACACTAATTAAATAAAGATCCAAGACCTGATCTGAAAGAGACCTGGTTGCCTTCAGACCCCATCTGAACAAACCCGATCCATCGTTTACTTAAGTCATTGATGTTTATTCAGTAAATAAAAACAAAGGAAAGGAAAGAAAGCTATTTTGGTAATCTTTTTTTTTTGGAAATTCTAGCTTCTTCGAATATTTTCTGGTTTCTTTAGTCTTCTAAGATAGTAAACTGAAGAGAGTTTGTGGACTGTTGGTCTGGACAAAACAAGGCATTTGAGGTTGCATCTTGAGCTCTGGGAAACAGTGATTAATATGTTTCGCCATATTCTGACATTTTATTAAACAACTGATCAAATCATCGAGAAAATAAATTTTGATAATGAAAATAATAATTAGTTGCAGCCCCACACTGGATCCACTCAGGTATTGACACTGAGTCCTGAAGCCAGTGACAATCCAACAAGACCCACTCGACGGGATTATACTGAAATATTAGGAACCAAGCAGACACTTGTAGACCTACAGTATAGTTCCTACAATCTCACAAGTGAATTTAGGCACTCCTGAATTACTAATCACATACAACGCAAATATCTTACATTTTCATGTGCATTTTATTTACATTGCACCCTCTTCCAAACACAAATAATAAACATTTAATGGTAACAATCCCAGGATGATTATAACACGCACTTCAATCCCCTGTGTTCCCCCCGTCACCCAGCATGCCTCAAAGCTTCACCGTGTCATAAACTGGTGTTGCTATCTTAGCAGCATAAATACACCGATTAAAGAACAACTCATAAATTTCCTTTGCTGTTAGACAACATACTTAATCACCATGTCAGAGCTATGATATATTAACTCATCACTGTTTAATACTGTGTGGTCCAATTTCAAAGTTCGGGAATAAGCACAAGGCTTCACGAGATCTTAAATAGAACATGTCATGCCCCCCCCCCCCCCCTTTGCATATTCACAGTCATGTATGCATACTAATGAAAATATTAATTAGCTGTCTTGAGATTAGACTTAAAATATGTATGCGCCTGTCATGGGCTTTAGAAGGTAGCCTTAAATACATGTTGGCAGCATGCTTAGACCATGTCTGTGATCCCTCTAAACATATGAGGTGTTGGAGTGAGGATAAAAAGGTGTCACTGTTTTTATGCTGAAACCTCAGTCAGGATTAAGATGTCTTCCTCCTGTATGTGCACTGGTCTGAGGTCTCATCTAGTTTATATCCTGCTTTGCCTTCCTGAGTTTTTCATCTCCAGACTATCGCTATGCTTGAGCTCACAGTTGGCCATCAGTGTCAAGCTAATACTCATATCCATACCTATTTGAAGTGTTGGGTTTTTATGTGCTCATACATTTGTTGTTGACATAAACTGCACTTCAATACTTACTTTTTTAAAATATTAATGCAGTTAAACAGCATGTGTGGTGTGCACCAATGAAAAGAGCCTTTGTATTCGTGAAGGTCAAGTCAAATGAAGGTGTGTAAGTTATTTGTTGGTCTGCATAAGACCATGACTATGTGGGCTGTATACAGGTCTAAAAAGTTTCCAAAGATACCAGAGTTGAAACAAGCAGATAAAACTTAAGGCTAGGGGGAAATTGAAGGGGAAATCAAGAACAAAACTAGACCAACTGATATTAATAACTGGTGGTGGTTACTTAAGTACCAATACAGCAATTTAAAAATACTCCATTATAAGTAAAAGTCCTGTGTGAAAAATCATAATTAAGTAAAAGTACATAAGTATTAGCAGCAATATGTACTTATAGTATAAAAGTACTCATTTTGTCCCTCTGACTGATATATGATTATATATGACATCATTAGATTATTGATACTGAAGCATCAGTGTTAGAGCAGCATGTTACTGTTGTAGCTGCTGGAGGTGGAGCTAGTTTCAACTACTTTATATACAGTTAGCTAGTTTAGTCCAGTGGTTCCCAAGCTAGGGGTCGGGCCCCTCCAAAGGGTCAGCAGATAAATCTGAGGGGTCGTGAGATAATTAATGGGAGAGGAAAGAAGAAAAAACAAAGTTCTGATACACAAATCTGTTATCCATTGTGTCAAATCTTCATCTGAAAAATAACTAAAGCTGTCAAATAAATTTGGTGGAGTAGAAAGTACAATATTTCCCTCTGAAATGTAGTGGAGTGGAAGTATAAAGTAGCATCAAATGGAAATACTCACTGAAAGTGACTCAAAATTTTAATCAATTACATCACTTAAGTAAATGTACTTTGTTACTTTCCGCCACTGTTAATAACATCAGTTAAAAATACTAAAATTATAATCTTCACTAGAAGGCCTCAAATGTTTTTAAAACCTACAGTGTTAGTTGTGTATATTTGTGTTAGTACTGCAACTGTCAAATAGTGCAGAACTATGATGTGACACAAAGCTTTTTTGGGTGGAAAAGACTATAAAGGTCATTTGGAATTTTAAAAAAGTGAAATGACAGTGGAGCAAAGAGCACTCAAAAGGCAATGTCTCACATTGTGACCCAGATTTCATTTTTTTCCCCCTCAAACTGTCACAGGCCTGTGGCTTTTTAAAATAAGTGTAGAATTAAACAGGACAAATAGTTGCTGTAATAAAATGTTAGCTGTCATTTTAAAACACACAAAGTTCAGTTGATTTTTACATTCATACTATTTAAAGGACAAATGAAGAATTTAGTGGCATCTAGCGGAACAGACTTGGCAGGAGGGATATTCAGTTGGTTGCAATCTGCAATCTCACTGCTAGATGCCACTAAATCTTACACACTGGTCCTTTAAGTTATGCTTTCTTCCTCAGCTTGAACAGGAATGTCTTGCAGTTATTCTGCTTGCCATTTACAGAGATATTGTAAAGAAAATAAAGTGTATGTGTGATGTAGCATGTGTCTTACATGTGTCCATGTATCAGTATTATGTATCAGTAAGTACGGCTTGATAAATCCATGCCATGTGCATCACAATGTTTTATGTTAAGCTCAGGTTATTTTCATTCTGAATCATCTGCCCAGTTTCATGACAATGACTGTTTCATTTTGTCAATGAATACAGCTATATGTAGCTAATGTTTGCCAGGAGTGTTGCTGTTCAATGAACACACACAGGGTTGACATAATCTCCAACAGTTGAACCCAAAACCTGATTAAAAAGCATCCTTTCAACAGAAACATCCACACTGTGATAGAAACAGCCTTCATCCAATTTCCGTCCTTTTGTTTTGTTGTTGATTTTTTGCAGGCTATAATATCTCCCACCTGGAGTCATGAATTGCAAATATGTTTCAACATATGCCAGTAAATATAACAGGAAATCCGCCAATGTCAACAGTCCAGGGTAATTAAAAAAACGAAACTGCCAGTCATTACAATGATACAATTAACTATAGAAAAAGAAATAAGTATATGTTATGAGTTCTTAAGGTCGATTTTTTCATTAAAACACAAATCATTTTCAGCATGGGAGTTTCAGTGAGTTAAAGAAGTACAGAATAAAACTGAAGTAACATAATTTCATTATTGGAATTCAGCCAATATCACCTGAACACAGCACAAAACCAGCTGCCAAACCAGCTGAAAAAAAAAGACAAGACTGTGAGCAAGAACGAAATTACTAAATTGTATGTTACAACTGTTCAGTGTATGTTTATATTATGTGTAAAACACTTTACTTCTTACATAATTACACTCAACTATGTTTGCTAAAGTTAGAGATCGAATCTTACCAGGAGAGGCAGGTCAAATCTAACCAGAATTTTCCTTTAAGAACCTTTTAACACATATAATTACGTGGAGATTTATTCCTCAAACTCTGCATGTCAAAAATTACAGTCACTTACTCACACTGGACAAGTATTACATAGGCAACTGATTTTTTGGCAAAAAGTATATACAGTGGACATTTCTCTTCATTTGATAACGTTAAAAGTAAAGTTAGGCTTTGCTGATGGCTTCCTGACTCATTTTTAAAAAGATGAGAGAAAGAAAGAAAGAGAGAGAAGCAGTGGTTGAGCGAGCTAGAGAGTGGATGAGGAGAGTGCACAGTGGTCGCGAGAAAGCTGGTGAATGACAGGAAAAAAACATTATTTTCTGATTGTTTCACAGCGGTTACAAATAAACACACCCACACCCCGCACCTTCACACAACCCTGCGGAGGAGCACCGGAACGCCTGATAATGGTGCCGCAGCCGCTAATTCCATATCATACATGTATCATTAAAATAACATTAAAAGAAATAGAATTACCATAGTTTTCATTTTTTTCCATATAGTTACATGTATGAAAAGACTCAAAATGAACACTGTAAGCGAACTACTTGATTACTATAAGCAAATTATTTAAACAGCATTTGTACAGGAATGATTCTGTCCTGAGCTTTTTGATCCATACAAGTGGTTGATCACTGTGACTGTGATCACTATAAGCGGTTTCCACTGTAGTTATCTGCCTTTTTACATTTTGCACTAGATTTAAAAAGTCTCTGTTTGACTCAAAGTAACTGATTAGAGGTTGTTCCTTTTCCAAATGGCTCTCAGGGCTGAGTAGGCTATTGAGTATGACTGAACTTCCTGAATTTACAGCCAAAACTGTGAAAGCTCTCATAAAGCTCCCATAATTTTCACTGTTGTGTTCATTATCAGCTGAGAAATGGACACATAGAAAGATGAAGTTAATTCATTCACTCATTCATTTAATTCGTAATTAAATAAATATGATTCATAAAAGCTACAGATGATGGAATACTGAATCCCATATGGTAGGAAATCTGTAGTTTCACTCTGCAGATTAAGGAAATGTTAAATGCATACAGGCGTTTTAAGATAGCAGCATTTGCAGAAATCACCAGTGTCTGCATACATGTATATGAAGTTTAGATTAAAAAATTAATCGGTTCCTGATTTGGAAAGTGAAATATCCAGAGGGTGACTTCCAATGACTTCAGTGATCCACTGACTTTTCATTTACTGTATAGCACACCCAGTACCAACAGGTTATGTTTTCAAAGATCCATTTTTCGTCTACACCATCATCAGGTCATAATTTCTGTTTGTACAATACAAGTGTGTTAGCATACTGACATAGCATTTAGGCTCATACAGAGCCACTAGCATGGTTGTAGACTCCTGTTTTATGTGCTTTTTTTTCTTTTGGCTTACTTTAAGAAAATATGATGTTATGACTGATTATTTCAGAGAAGCAAGTAACAATATATCAATTATTAATAGTATCTGCTTAATGGAGCGATACATGTACGCACTGTATGACATCCAACAATAAACATTTTCTAATAGTCTCCCTGACCAGTTTCTAGCCATCTACTAAAATTAAACACAAACAAATTCAATGTGCTTGTTTATACAGGAATAAAAAAGGGTTCATGGTGCAAATGATGCACCTGTCCCTTTGACTTAAGCCTGGGAGTGCCTGGATGGCGCCCTACTTCTCCTGCAGGTGATTGTGCACATACACACACAGTTACACGCTTTCCACGTGAACAGTTGTTCCCTTCCTCCTGCCTCAGGTGGTAGGTCTCCTTGGCTGACCTTACGCTGGACTGCCACAGCTAGTTTGCATCAGATACCTTATGGAGCAGCCCGGTTTAAGGCTCCATTGGAGCAAAGGTACAACATGGAGGGAGGGAGGCAAGTATGAAGATTATTAAAGGATGAAATATTTACATACTGCACAATGAAGACTCCTCATGCACTGCATCATGTACGGTTACATTACATGTGCCAGTTTCATAATATGACTATTCACCATGAATAACAGCATAAATATTATTAGTGTGCTGAGAGTGAATGCGTGAACATACTGTATACATGGAGTGAGACCTTGACACCTATGTGTTGATAATTTTTTTTTATGTTCTCAGGTTTTAAACAATTGGGATGTGTCTTTTCCTGTAAAAGAATATTCCAACTTTTTGGAAAAAAGATACAGAGGGATGGTCTCCATTGTCAGTTGCCACCTCCAGCTTGTTTTCTATATGAATGATTACACTCAACACTCTTTAGCTTATGTCATTATGGCTTATCTATCTACAATAATGTTTGCTGTGATTTAATCAAGGCCCTTTGTCTCAAAACTAATGTGGCAGGTAATCATCCTCACATCAAGTATACCTTGCTTTAGCCAGAGATGTTGGACCTTCTGATAAACATCGTAATGAAATGTAAATAAGGAAGCTTCAGAGCTGCTGTATGTCGTTCTAAGCTTGACTAAATAACCTCATTTTCTCCCGGTATTTACATGCAATGTGTATCTGGATACCTTATTTGAATGCCTTTACCCATAGTAAGCATTCTCTTTATCTCAATTCTGAATTTTCACATCACATCCTTTATGCATCTCATAATGTCACTGCACAAAACAGGCAGTGGGCCTTCCTGGACACCCACACATAAACCACCACCACAATATCAAAGAAGATATGGCTGTGTTTTATTAAAACACCCCCCCCCCCCCCCCCCCCCGAGCCTCTGACCTGGGTGACAGCTTTTGTGTTCAGGATCAAGTACGAGGCTGACGAGTGTGTCTGCAGGGCTCACTATGATATAGCACCGTGCTGTCAAAGTGTATTGAGGACCAAATTTCTGCATGCTGGTCCTCAAGGGTAATTGGCTGTCGCCTAGTAGGTGTGCTGTTTAAATAAAATGGGCCTCATTTATCAAACAGTTTTCTACCATATTTTAACACAGGGTGGTGTTAATACATGCAACAATGTCATTTACACTGCTAATTGAAGAGTAGCCAGGCACATATTTAGCATGGATGCAAGACGGATTCATCTTTTGTTCTGGTATTTCACTTTATATGGAAGTCTATGACTGCCAATATCAAATTTTTATTAACTGAAATTGAATCTAAATTGAAGTCAAATTTTCCATTTGCGTGAGCATGTATGGAAAAAAAATACAAGATTTTAATTTCTCAAATGCTTGAAAATACATAATTAATGTCGAGATGAAAATCCAATTGACAATTGATATTTTTTTCAATGTTTCAAATTGGCAGACAATTTGTAACCCACAAATTTTGCATTTTAATTTGAATCATGTCCTGATTTTAGCACATTTTCAATGAAAGTAAATGGAAATTGCCTTTTACATGGTGTTTTTCATAACCAATTTCACAAAAGAGGCCTCAGAATCCCGCCATACAAACATTTTAAATATTTTATATACTGTAATATTAACACATGGCATCTTGTTTCTGTCATTGCCAGGTGTTGATTAGGTGTATGCTAATGTTACAGGCTGATACTACATAATGTGACACAAAGGAGGCTAAAGGAAACAAGCTTGGCCAATGTTTTCCATTCAAACCTCCTTTCCTTCCTTTCAATGCATTCTGGGAGGAAATACATGCATTCAGCCTTGTCTCACTTCACAGGACCATTTTCGATGCACACTGAGCTGTATGTCTGAATGCCAATGGCCAGCAGGCTGACATCAGCTTTCCAGGTGTCAGATACCCAAGCTGGTGACCCATCCCAGCTCGCAGGTCTTCCATCCAATCTACCTGTCACTTCTGCCAATGACAAGACACGCAGAAATGGATACGAAACACCGCTGCATATTGACAGTGGCAGCTGCAATTCACAAGCAAGGAGAAGCTTATCTCCAGCGAGCAGCTTCCATTTCCTTTACGTGAGAGAAAGAGACACAGCCTGAGACTGAGCTGGAGACAACATGTCCAGACAGAAGTCTATATTCTGTTCTCACCTAGTCACCCTCAGCAAGAATATAATATTTGGTGACTCTAAATGTCTCCTCTGGCAGCAAGGGGCAAGAGCTGTCAAATAAAATGGCCAAATCAGACAACTGGATCAGACTTTGATTTAGGAAGGTTTACATGTGGACCTTCCAATGTTTTATTCACCTGTGTCACTGGAAAAAAAACTGAGGATGCAGAAAGCCTAGAAAGAGTTTTACAGCTTAATGCACAGGGCAACCACACAAGCCTCAGACAAGCTATAAACAAGTCTCCAGTTTTAACAGATTTATCCAAACCAGTTACTTGGGCAACAAGTCCTCCAAATAAAATGACAAAATACTTTCTTTATAACGTACTTCCAAAACGACCCATATACGTGTTTTATGATCTGGCACCACAATACTTGGGGTTTGGAAAGGTTTAGAAACAACTCAGTTGGGGCCACGGGAAGATTCAGTTCAGGATTAATACATTTTGTTAGGAAGCTTTTGTCCTCATGGTTAAAAGAAGAACTGCTTCTTTAAATTAATGAGCAACTGTGGTCATGTTAAAAGAAACCAACATTGGTAGGAAACAAGAACCAAACAGCAATCTCCTGCGTTTAAGTTACAGGCTTTGTCAACCCATCCATCCACCCCAACATCCTCCCTACTAAGTTTTGGGGCTGTATAACATTACACTAATTATGACTTTACTCCTGACAGACTTTTACTGATGAAAGAATTGACTTTAATTTCAACAAGACTGTAGATTTGTTCAAACCCAATTGGTTGTATAACAGCTTGTGTCAAGTGCCATTTTGATGAGTTAAATGTTATTATATCCCATAATAAAAATAGAAATGACCAGGAGTGGCCAAAACATCAAAAACAAGACTCATGTTGTGAAAAAAATAAAGGAAAATACCTTTAAGAAGGATTTATAACTCTCTACAGCCCAATTTGGACAGGATTAAATTTCCAGAGGAATGTGGGTCATAGTTCCAGATGGAAGCTGTCCTCACCAAGAAAAACAACATGTACATTGTCATTTGGCTGAATGCTTAAAACAACCTGTGTTGACCTTTTCCTTACTAACGACCTCTTGCAGATAATGTCCTCTTTCAGTATCATGCGTTGAATAATTGTAATACAGCTACAAAACCTCTTGGGGAAGAGATCAGGTGGATTAATGTGAGAATAAAGTGTGACGTCAACAACAAAGTCACATTTGTTTCTCTTAATCCTTTATAACCTTTATTTAATCTGGTAATCTCACCAGGATCAAGATCTCTTTTGGAAGAGAGACCTGAGTAAAACACCCAACTCCTGCCTAAAATAAATAAATTGACTATTTTTGTAAGTTACCCCTTTGTAATAAATTTGGACATCATGTTCCCATCCCATCCAAAGAGACTGAGTAATTTTTGGAGCAGTCATATCTGGAAGGTCCTTACAAATTACCATTTTGTCATTTAGGTAAGAGGAATCTCCAGATGGCTTTGCCAAATCTAGTTCCAAATAAAGATTTGCAGAAGTAAATTCTAAGAAAAATATTATCATATTCTGCAACTTGGGTTTTATTTTTGTAGTTCTGGTCATTGGTTCTAGATTTCAATAAACACTGTACTAACCAGAGTACAGTAATTGCTGAGATTACTGTATGCTAAAATTAGGTCCAATGGGGAAAGAAACATTGGCAGTCAGACAGTCAGAGAGGTAGTAAACAAAGCCTCTGGGTAGTCAAACCTATTAGGAATGAAAAATGAGCAAACAGTAAAATTATCACCCAAACTGACACTCACCGTTTTCTTGAGCAATAAGAAATAATCGGTGACATCATGGGCACACTATCTGTTTAATTTCCAAAGAAAGTGGTTTAGATAATTTGGCTAAACTGTTAGTTGTTTTTAAATCATTCCCAGATAAGTTGTAGTAAATCATACTCAAGACCATTGAGTGTGTTGAAAATCCTAAACAATGGGATATGTGAATAATAAAAAAAATGCACACTATGAGAAAGAAGAATATCAGAGAACAGCACACATCTTTCCTGTTTGCTTTTCACTTGAGAGTTCTTAACTTAAAACTTAAGATGCTGAATTTTTGTACAACAGTTCCTTGTCAGCATCCACCACAGGAAAACAGCTTCAATACAGAGAGGGAGCTGGAAAAACAATCTACCATTCATCAGCTGATAATTACTTTGAGACACACGGTGACAGTACGGACAAAAGACAGAAGGACGGTAGATGAAAAAAAAAAATCATCATGCGTTTATTTGTCCCTCGCTGATTCCTCACAGTGGGTGGCTAATCCACACTGTTCAATACCGCCATGTTGAAATGGCAACCTTGATTGATGTGCCAGCTCCACATATTTTTCACTCCCACTGACAAATAATGCACAATTCCACTGCATTAGTGAGCGTCTTGTCATCCTCACAACATAATACACCCTGGACCATGGTATTAGTTTCTGATTTATTTATTAATATTTCTTAAGCTGGGTGGCAGAGATAAAAAAATGAGCATGGCATCCAGTAAATATTGTTGAATTAAGGCCTGGGTGGAAGACAAGACTCCTCTTACATCTTCCTTTGCATAATGCAGTGAGGTGGGGTTCTTTGTTTTGTTTTTGTTTTTTCTCCCAAGATAATCATATTATCTGCTGTGGGTTGCATGTACTTGCCAAGGTTGTGCTCTCAGCTAAATCCACAATTGATCTTTCCTCTTTTCTGCCCTCCCTTCATTCCTCTTTCAGTCTCTCTCTCCCTCCATAAGCCCTCCTTCCCATCTCAAGCAATCACTCAGGCCTGCAGAGATGGGAGGAAAAAGGAGGGTAGGGAGGTGGATATTTAATCAACTGAGTTAGCTCTGCTGGTGCTGAACAACAACTCCTATCAGAAGTGGGATTTAGCAAGTGATCAGCATGGGTCTACTCTGAGTTTGGGCTATTGATCACACATCCCTGAATGCAGTGCTCTACTCCTCTAATGAGGCCAATCCACAGATTTAGAAACTTTTAGGTGAGGGTGGATATGTGGGCATGAGCTAATTAAGGGGGAGAATAGAAAATGTCCTCCTTTTTAGATTTCATGTTCTAAACTTTACCCTACTTTTTCTCATGTCACAGAAGCTACCTCTGGCTTCAGGGACAAATTGTTTCAGCCAAATGAGTTCTGCTTTAGACCAATTTAGCAGCAAGTTATCAGTAAGTCATGAGGTTAATTGTATGGCTTGGATGAGAAAAGAGAAGATTTGGCAGAAGTTTTGCCAAAGAAAGTCATATTGCCTACAATTTACATCATATCTAGCGACCTAAACCATAGCTTCTGAGGTGTCTGACAGACTGGTACAGAATCTGGATCTTTTACACCATTTCTCGAGTCAGGGTAAGGCTAATTGAGCACTACACTACAAAAAGATGTCAGGCCACTGTTGTGACAGGACTGAGAAGACAAAAAGGCAACAGCAATTGGCTCCCATGTTAATTGTCTCTTCAAAGCAGGACGGCACATATTTTAGCGCAGTGTCAAACTGTGCTCGACACTTTTTTTTAACCCAATCAGGCCTCAGATGTCTTCCCATCTGCCAAGATCAAATGACACAACATCACTCTGAGACAAGAACAGAGCCACAACCCCTGTCTGTATATCAAATATGGAAGTGGGATAAAAGCATGCAGGGCTTTCATCTTAAAAGAAACTTGTTGAAGGGGAGCACAACTGTTAGCAGAAAGTCTACAGCTGTCAGACAGCGACTCCCATCTTTTCCGCCCATGTGTTATAAGATGACAAAAGCTACAGACCTTAAGCCAAGGCAAATTGTTTTGTTGCAGTGCAACAGAGTGACAAAGCACAACCAATGTCTTTATCTGTCAGGAAGGAGAGGAGCACAGTTTGGCAGGCTGGTCAGTCATGTGGACTTCCCCTTTGTCACAGTAACAACTCAGCCAGGCACAAACTATCCAGTGGACTGGTCATTATACACATTGCTTAAAAGGATAACAGCAGTGCAGCTTTGTTTCTTTGAGCTACTGTGTTAATGTCTTTGAGATATCTGAACCAACTATTGCACTTGCCACAGTCAGAAACTGTTCTACTGCAGATTTGCTTACCGCCAAGGAGGTCATGGGCTACCATTGTTCGAAAAAACCCATTAAAAACAGCTCTAAGACATGCTGTTGTCATGATATACACAACCCATCATTTTAGAAGAGAGGACAAAGTTCAATGGTGACTGTGTTCAAGGTTCAAACCAATACTGTGTCCTAAATATAGCAATGTAAGATAGTCACTCGGTCAGTCTGAACATATGATGTTGGTCCAGAGCAAAATATCTCTACAACTACCAGTCAGATTCCTAAAGGATGATTGAGCAGTGATTTTTCTGACACCCTTACCATATGTTTATTGCCAACTTCAGGTTAAATTTACCCCTTGACAAACACTTAGGTCCATGACAATGTATCTCATAAACAACATTTCTATAGATGAAGGTTTTTAGTAATTCCTTGATCATACCTCTAGTGCAGGGGTCAGCAACCTATGGTACTCATGCTAACGGTAGTACACAAGTCCATTAACATAGGCATGAGGAGCAATTCAATAAAAAAAATTTTGATATACTTTTTTTGATTAAAAAAACATTTTTCATATAAAATATAGCCAAATGGTGAACTAAATGAACATTTCTATTTAAAATAATGCAAAGATAATTAATTAATCTCAAATTACACCATTGTTCTTGAGAGCAAGACAGCACACACGATTAATTCTATCATACCCCTTGTCCCCCCTCCCTTTGATCTGCTAATGGGCAAAGCATTACAGCAGTAGTGAAAACATAGGATAGCTAGCTGGCTTTCATTTTTGCTTTTTTTTTTAAGAACTGACGACGGCAGAAGTAAAAAAAAAAAGTAGGTTGTATAATATTTGCCTCTTTGAGCCATCTCGGACAAACGAATTTGGATTAATTTCACAAAAGGACTGAGCTTTGTGCACCCTCTGCTGCGAAAATGTGAATTTCAAGTGTAAAATGTAATTTTGAAACAAGGCACAAGTCAGAAAAACTTCAATGATAAGGCTGATAAAAGCCAAATCAATCAAGAGGGCAGGGGTCCAGTACGAGAAGCAAAGTAGTGTTTTTACAACCCTGTGTGCCACCAAAACCAAGCTACAGAGGGCAACTATAAAGTCGTGAAGTGCAATGCTAAACATGGGAAACCATTCTCTGATGAAGAATATAAAAAGGAGGTTTTCCAAATATTGACCAGAGATCACACAGCTCAGCAAAGAAAAGCAAGGACAAGGGTTGCACTAAATCAGTAAGTTAATTAATTATTTTTTTTGCCCTTGTAATTTTCATACATCATGCATGTGTGCGTAGAACAGATCTTTTGGCATGCAGAATCTAGACAGGGAGACAAGTGGCAGCAGTAAATATTAAATAAATAGATAAATGCTCATTATGAAAATGAACTGGCACTTGGGTCTGTGATTTTTTTTTGTTAAAATAAAACATTGTAATGTGGCACGGGACATCCAAAGGTTGCCGACCCCTACTCTAGTGCAACTCCCAGGGCCGATATTTTTCCTGGAAACATAACACACTGTATTCAACAACCAGATTACCATGACATTTACTGACCTCTTCCATGCTCCCCAGAGGGGTTCTGTCTATTTTGCTCTTTATATGAGCTTTCATCTAGCCACCACCCTCAAGCTAAATCAACTTTGTAGAAGACTAATGGCTGAGATTAAAATTTGCTGGTGCCCTACTGGTCCGCAGGGGATCATGTTAAAGTCTTGGTGCTCCAATGGCCTTCCATCTGGTGACACCATTAGACTAAACTTTCCACTGGCACATAGGATGTGAGATTATCTACCAGGACAAGTGTACCGCGTTTAAACCATATGCACATGATATTGCATATTGTAAAAAGACAGTATGATGACAGTTATTGGGCATATTTCAGCTCCCCAGAGAAAGGACTCTCTTTAATTTGATGATTCTGTTACCTATTCTGGTGACATCCTGAGATCATGTTTCATATTTTTATACAATGCTGGCAAGGATCTAAGAATAGTGAAATCATTAGTATCCATGTGGGAAGGAATACACGCTGCAGCCTCTATGGGCCGCGATGAGGGCTTTTAGCCTTCTTCTATTGCTGCTCGCTATTGCTTGTAGTTGCAGTAAAGAGGAGGGCATACTGGTAAGGAAAGTCCAGCTACAGATGCATGATGTTAATTTCACATTCAGCTCAAACAGAATGCGAACAGCTTTTGATACATTATAAAGTCATGTTAGTGAAAAAATTACCATAGTCATCTAATTTAAACTGATGTATTCTGTTGGTCTGTGCAGCTGCTCAAAGCAATGCAAAGCAAAGCGATGTTGCTGGAGCACTTTGCTATTCAAATACCACTATGTCAGTTAAATACATGTTACATGTATTACAGCAGAACAAATGCAGTACAACACTTTTCTGAATTTCATATTGGACCATTGTCTCATGTTTAAAAATCTCTTCTTATAAAGGTTCCTGGCTGATGCTAAGTTTTCTTGAAAAAACATAGTTTTCATATATTTATTAATTCATGAGGGGAAAAGCAGAGTGGTGTGCAGAGAAGACATCATTATTTAACCACATGCAAAAACCATAGGGGATGTCTCTCGTTTTCCAAGTGCAGTAAGACCTTGGGGATTACCCAATCCACATAATTTCCCCCAACCCTCAAACCTCATGCTTTCCTGATCACATAAAGGATTACATGGCTTTGCAAGAACACATTTAAGCATTAACTCTCCACAAAGCTCAAAACTCACAAGGCCAAATTAAACATCTGCCTCTTCAACTTTGAAGTAACAAAGTCCTGAGCTGTGATACATTATAAATATGATAAATCCATGGTTATTTCTACAAATAGCCAAGAGTTTAGCTACTCACATTATTGGATCACCTTGAGGTTTTTGTAATGACAGGAAGGCCATTCTGTATAATTAGGATGCAATGTCAAAACCCCCAGTCCCCAGGGACAATGGAAACACTGTGCATGCACAGACACTGGGATTATGAAGCAATGTTAATAATCAAGAAACATCCTGTGAGACCAGAGAAGCTCGGTACTGGATTGCTCCACAGGAGTGGAAGTAAAGTAAATAAATAAATATAAAGTCAATCTTGCAAAGGGTACTGTAGTTCAAGCAGACAATGCATGCTGCTGCAACAAGTCATGCTACAACACTCACTACAACATGACACAATCTACACACCTGAGCACCGCTGTGCAAGGGAGTCTATTTAAGCTGTCATGTACTGCTCACTATCTTGCTGCGGCTGACATTAAGGTGATTTCCATCCACTAATTTTCCATGTGTATTTTGAATTTGCACATAATAAATTATATGAAAATGAAAGTTTTTGCACTTGGCTGAGGTGAGAGAGGTGGCATATTCATGAAGAGAAGACATTGTTAAGGATGTCGGAAAGAGACTTTTCAAATAAAAGACATTTGGGGCTGTTTTTGCCTTTACTCGTTCTTGCCGACATATCAATAAAGATAAGATTGGATTAATAGTGATGGAAAGGGATTGTTTTTAAAGAAAATACAAGTTGGTCCTCACCTGCTTTTCCTTCTTCTTGTTTTATTTGATAAATTTAGGTATTGCACTTCTTTTGTTCTCTCTTCTTCTCTCCACAGTTTAGAATATACAGCAGTTCTGCCCTGTAGTCCTGATCACTGCCAACTCCACTGTTGGCCAAAGGAAAGAGTGGACAGATATGACAGACATGTGCTACCTCTGTGACACATGGTGTCATCAGTTACTTTCTTTCACCTGCCAGCAATGAGCTTGATCGGAAGGGTGAAACAAATGGGAGGTTCACCCTATTTCCTGTGCAGATCCCACCAACAAGGACATAATCCTGCACTGACTTCCCGCACACACAATTGAGGTTCACACAGTTATGTTCATTGGATTACAGCTACTGGGAAATGAATCCCAGGTGTCTGTGCTGCAGCAGACACCAGCATCACTGTATGTGTGAACTGAAAAGACTAATCAATCCTTGAAGGCCATATTAGGTACAGTAGCAGCAACAATTAAATGACACATTGTGCCAAAGTTAGACAGGGATTTTGCCAATTTGCTCAACATTTTGTGAAATATGACATTCAAAAACATTTTTGGGGAGAGTTATGCTATTTAGCTATTTGTATTAAATATTTTTCTTCTGTGAGTCACATGGCCACAGTGGTATTGGCGTGTCTGCTGAAGCCTCAGTCTGCATTATAAATTAGTTTTGCTTGGCTTTCAAGACTTATATCTTTTGATTTGGTCATTTCCGATTGTTATACTGTTAAATCAGTGTTTACGGACCTTATCTCAATAACAAAAGGTAGCTTTGTGCATTCATTATTGATCTGACTCCAAATTGTCTTGTCCTTTACCATGGACCAAGCACTAATCAAACCATCTGGGATGCCATACAGCAATTGAAGTCTGATTTGCTTTCCATTTTGACTCAAAAATGGATCATATTCAAGCGAGCTTAAATACATTATACAGATCGCTGCCTACACTTGGAGATCAAGTTTTGGAGCTTGAATGTAGAGTCAGCTCTAATGAGGAAAACATACCAGATTTGGAAAATCATGTCAAAACACTGGAGAAAGAAAATTATGACCTAAAGGAAAATCTTTGCTCCTTAAATGTTCCTGAACAAGCTGAGGGCTAGGACGCTCTGAGCTTCATGAACCAGATGATCCCACCTCTCCTCAAGAACTTTCCAACTCTGCTAATAATTGAGCAGGCTCATCGTTCTCCTACTGTACGCCGACAGGATTTTAGAGCTGGTCTAGGGCCAATCCTGGTAAAATTCCTAAATTTTCAGGATAAATTGAGGATCCTTCGCCTTGCCCGAGAGAAAAAGGAACTCATGTTCAAAGGTATACAAGTCCACATCTATCTGGATTTCAGTGCTGGATTACTTCAGAATTAACAGTATAATTAATAAATTCACCAAAAGCTCTACTTTTCATATTAGAGTTAATAATGAAGTTGTTGATGATACTCTGATATTTAATTGAATAACTCTAAATGTGGTAGTTCCTTCTCCTTTAGAAGAATCCATCCAATAGATATTCAGCATGTTATTTGTGATCTAAACTCAGGTAGTGGTGCTGGTCCAGATGGTTTGAAGATTAAGTTAATCACATTTGCCTCCCATGTTCTGGCATATCCTCTGTCTGACTTATTCAATTTATCTTTATCTACATGTGGAATTCCATTAATTTGAAATGTGCCAGAGTTACCCCATTGCATAAAGGTGGTGATCCTCTCACTTTCACTAACTACAGACCTATTTCCATTATTAACAGTATAGCAAAAATGTTTGAAAAGTTAATTTTTTATCAACTATCTCAATATGTTAATGACTTTCACATCTTATCTCCATACCAATCTGGTTTCAGACCTAACTTCTCCACAACCACTACTCTTTTAAAATTCACCAATGATATATCCTCTTCACTGGACAACAGGTGCGATATTTTTAGGTTTAAGGTGTTAACGTTCTTTACTTAGGTTTAATTCATATCTTCACCACAGACATCAGTGTGTCTCTTATAAGGGCAGTCAGACTTTATGATCACGGAAAATGGTGTACCTCAAGGTTCATCTCTAGTGCCATTACTGTTCTCCATTTTTATTAATGATCTCCCACAAATCTGTTGTGATTGTCATATTCAATTATATGCAGATGATACTGTGATTTATTCTTCCAAGCCTGACATCTCACAAAATTCAGTATAAATTACATGCCGATTTTGATGCCCCATGAAAATTGCTTTCTTTTAACAAATTTATACTGAATAACAAGAAGTCTTATAGTATGTCATTTGGCACTAGACCTAATTATTTGCATTTAACCAAGAATTGGTTGATTAATTTCTTGGGACACCACTCAAGAAAGTGGAGGAACTTAAATATTTGGGTCTCTGGCTTGATTCTCAACTTTCGTTTAAGTCCCATATTGACTCAGTGATAAAGAAAATAAATTGAAGCCTGTTCTGTCAACTGTTTCACCCTATAGGTCAGGAAAAGAATTATTTCACAGTTGATATTACCAATAATAATAATAATAATAATAATAATAATAATGGATTGCATTTATATAGCACTTTATCTTGAACTCACCTCAACCACCAATGTGTAGCATCCACCTAGGTGATGCATGGCAGCCATTTTGCACCAAAACACTAACCACACATCAGCTTGACGTAAAGACAGAGGGAATCATTGAGTCAGTTACACTGGGGGATGATTAGGTGGCCAGATGGAGAGAGCCAGGTTGGGAATTTTGCCAGAACACTGGGGAACCCCCCGACTCTTTGTGATAAATGCCACGGGATCTTAAATGACCACAGTGAGTCAGGACCTCGGTTTAATGTCTCATCCTAACAACGGCATCTCCTACAGCACAGTGTCCCCGTCACTGCTCTGGGATACTGGGATTTAATAGGACCCCTACTGGCCTACCAACACCACTTCCAGCAGCAAATTAGTTTTTCCCACAAGCTCTCCCATCCAAGTACTAACAAAACCCATGCTGCTTAGCTTCAGTCATTCAGAGGAAACAGGGTATATGATGGCTGATATGACTGCTGACAATACTAGATTGTGCAGATATTGTCTATCAGAATAACAAATATTCATCCTCTCAACGTAGTTTATAATAGTCTCTGTAGATTTGTTTTGAGGTTTCCTTATAGAACCCATCACTGTTTTATGTATGAGTCACTAAATCTCGAAGACATTTTCACTGGTTGCAGTTTATCTTTAAATGTATGTAAATGTAATTTTCTTTAACTATCCTTCTTACTTAAAACAATTTTAATGCCATATAGGTCATCGTATAGTCTAAGGCATACTGAATATCCTTTTTCTTCATTATTAGTATTTTTTAAAGAAATCATAATAACAACTGCTCACTTTTTTGTATTACCCCTGGATGTTCAAATGAGTATTATCACACAAAAAAGAGCGGTAAACTCATCCATTTTCTTTACGTGTCATCCTGTCCGCAGTGGCCTCTCTGCTCTGCGTGTGTGTGTGGGGCTCAGCCCCGCCCTCGTGTAAACAAGCACTACCCACAGACAGGGAGCAGAAGAGAGAGAGGGAGAAGCAGACATCCCATTCTCTCGCCAGAAGCTCCAATCATCTGCTCGAGGCAGACAAAATGCGTGGGGTTTGCATTCATTGTGATTATTATGTAGCTATAATGTGAAATTTCAGCAGTGGTGTTCATCATTTAGCAGTGGCGCTGCACCACTGTTGAAAGCATTTAGGGGAAACAATGAAACACACAAAGGAATCTAAGAAAAGGATGTCGAGAAGATCAAATCAAATGGTTTTGTTTGCCATTGCATCATTTTATCAGTTCCAACCCGACTCAGCCTGTTGGCTACCTGTGGATTTGGCAATTCCGATGTCCCTCTTGGGGTCAGGATGTACCATCAATTCCTGCAGTCCACTATCTCTCATTGTGCTAAGCTCAGAAGTTAAAAACTCACACTAAGTGACAAAGTACACAGATGCAAAATATCTGCTCTGTACAGACACTCAACACCATGAAGGTTTGTTTATTTCAAGAGCAGCTTGTACTTACATGGGGCAGTCTCTACAATGTGCTATATACTGTACACACACACACACACACACACACACACACACACAGACACACACACACTAACAATTACTCTGATGATGAATTGTGGCAAGACGTCCTTCACTAATTTAAGGAAATCACTTGGGGAAAGAAAAAGTTAGCAGAAAAAAAGTCATTTTGGCATTCTACATCTGTCAGTCTGTGTTTTAGCCTGATTAGTGCACACTAATCGACTCTGCTAATCACACCCTCAGGTGAGAGAGAGAGCGAGAGAGCGAGAGAAAGACAGACAGGCATGAGAGAATGGGAAAGAGGTGGAGGGTGATGGAGAGCATTGCGAGCTGGAAAATGGTGGAACAGCTGCTGCGGTCTTTTATGTGGAAGCCCGGGAGAACTGTTCCATTGGGTGCAACTTGGTTGCAGTGCCACAGTTTGCTGCAGAAAAACAATGAAGGCTGAAGTCGTGACTGTTGCTTTTAGGTAACCTGCATTATTGTGGAGACCTTATCTTTATTATGTAAGGAGTGGGAAACAAGGAGAAAACATCCATCCTTGGCCCGGAGAGCCGATGACAGTTACTGCTGTAATAGAACATCTGAAGCCAGATGTATAAGTGATATAAATGACAGCATTCCCCACACATAAACTGGTATTTATTAAAAATAGAATGTGAGGTGAGACTGTAAGTACTCAAAAATACTTCAGACCACAGAGCTAGCCAAGTGTAATATGATAAGCCGGAAATGAAAAATAAGATGAAAATCTAACAACTAAAGAAATATTGGTCCAGTATGAATTTTATAGTCTTTCCTGAGATCAGTAAAATGCCAATAAAGTCATGATTCTTCACTACATTTTTAGTAATTTTGTTTAAGTGCTCAATCTTCCCTTATCTAATTATTTTTCCTCACATTCGAGGCATAATTTCCTTTTTCCTTTTTTCATTTTATCCTTTATTGTGAAGCACTTAAGCTTGTACCTCTGTCCCTTTGTCTCTATCAAACATCAAAAAGATAATTATCTTTCTGATGTTTTGTAGAGATGGAGGTGGGACAAAGGCACTGTTTTGTAAGTCACAAATAAGCCTTTAATTTCTCTATTGGTATAGTAAATTCACAGAAATAACTAAGGTTTAGTGCTTCCAAAACGTCAGAAGCTATAAGAGCAAAATGACAAGATGTGTTAAATGAAGTGCACCTCACTATGAAAGTGAGACGAAAAAAATTGATGTGCACTTTCATTCTTTGTACCGTTTTTGTTTTAGTAATGAATACTAAGGTTTATCCATCTGGCCCCAGGACTTTTTTGTGACTTTCATACAGGAGAGAAATAACTACACACAGATATTTGAGAAAAAATGAGTAAATTCTGAGCAACTGAGGACTGGCAGCAGTTTCCCTCTTCCCACTCAGCATTTTTTAAGTGTTGGTATGCACGACTACTAAATAACTAATGGCCATGCAGAGTCTCTGAGATGTGCAGGATGCCCAGACTCAGATGAAAGATCAGGGTGGAACATCTTTGTCAACTGTTTCTTGCCTGTGCTTGCTTCTTTATTTTCTCCTGCTATCATGAAATCATTTGTTAAATATGTTTTTTGCTGCTTGGCATCCAAGAATTATTCCCTCCCTCAACAGCAAGTGGGAATTGTTTTTCTCCCAAATGCACGGTTTTGTTTTGTTTTTTCTGCATGAGTAACTGCTTTGTCTCCGGGTGCTTTTTTATACGCCCACTGAGATGCATTTCTACACACACGTAAACACACTTAAAGGCAAAACAGCTAATGAAATGTACTCTGAGTTTTCCAAAAAAAAAAAAAATTGCGTTCCACAGGGATACCCACTCACTCCTCCACAGGATGTCTGACATGACCGCTGCCAACTTCTAGACATGACTGCTAAATGAATATCGTGTTTCTTTTTATCTAACATAACTGGATCGACAGTCGTGCAGGCATCAATGATTCACTGTACAGACAGAGCTAGACTTCTTACATCAGGAAGCCCCAGGAAGCTAAATCAACAGGATTCTCTGCTGTAGAATGAAATAAACACAACACAAGTGCCAGCTTTAAAATGTCTATGAAGAAAGATTAACAATAAAATCTCTATTATATTTGAATTGGTTTTCTTTGACAGTGAATATTGATAACCATGTATTAAAATTAAAATTCTATGCTCACAAGCAGAGCTTCCAGCAGCTATATGCGTTTAAACACAGCTTACAACTGCATATCTGCTGGTGTAAAGTGGCTGCAACCAAAGATATATTAGGTAACTAATTGCCACTTGAATGATGTAACACTGGTTCATCTTTCACAGATATTTGTGTAATTATATCAGAAATCCCCAAAACATGGATACTTGTTCTTCACATTATTTCTTTGCAAACCTTGACTTTTCAGACAACCTCTACACACAGTTCACTGAGCTCTTCTTGTTTCTGATATGTGTGAGCACAACCTGACATGGGCTAGTGAGCAAGCTCCCTTCCTCCCACAACCTGTGCAGTAATAAAGGTGCTGTAGGCAGCAGTGATGGTAGGATGAGACTACTGAGTTGTTAGAAAGAGGAAGGAGGAGGAGCAGGGAGGCCAGAAGGTTGGTCAGGGACCAGCTGGGAATTGGAAGTGCAGCAAGTTCGGTGAGGTGCGAATGGAGTCTCGGCATCGTCTGAGGTTTCCATTGCACTTGACTACTCTTAGCTGAGCCAACCAAGCATGGAGGAATGTGCAGTTGGGGAGTGGGGGTGGGCAGCTGTGCTCTCTCTGGCTCAGCTGGGTCTCCCCATTGCAGTCATGCTCATCATTTTCGTTCATCAATCCATTTCAGGAGGATTTTATGTAAGTTTGTGGTTTTATTACTATCCAGTTGCTATGGTGATTAGTTATAAATATCTCACATTCTTTTTTGAGAAAACATATTGTTCATCAGGGATGTGACAATGAGCCTCGGTGGTCTTGCTAAACAGAAAACAGCAGCCAGAGTCATGAATCTGAGTAAACTCAGGATGCTGTATAATTCAGAAGTTGTCATTGCGAGTTGGAACAAATCACTGCAATCATCCAAAATGAACTCTGAATTCAAAAGTGAATTGATTCAAAAACATAAATGCAGTTAAGAGATTTCACAAACCTTTACTCTCCAGCTTCAGTTCACTTTTAGCTCAGCTGAACTATACACTAGGTGACTGGATGCTTCTTACCACAACACTCCTTGGGAATCAAAGTTGACTTTTGTACCGATTATTTAACCAGGAGAGTTTCATGCCTGTCTGAGCTTGAGAGTGTTCCAAGTGCAAATCAACTAATTTTGTCTATGCAGTAAACAAGCTGGAGTTTTTACTTCCAGAAAGAATCCTGTCTGCCTGAATTAACTCCTCCCACTTCACTACTTTATTGCATTCCTTGGAGGACCTGGCAAATTAAGCAGAAAGCCAGGAACTGAACCCATATCGTATTTATTTATTGTTATTCTGTGTCAAAATGTTGCATATTAAAGCTTTGAGGGATGAGATACTCCATTAGATTAGTTTTGTCACAATGGCTGAAAGCAGAAAGTCTACTCTCCACTGCTCAGTCAGTCTGGTGCAGTACGCTATCTCCAGGAGATAATAAAATATACACCAGTGGGCATTCTGTGTGCCTTTGTGTGTGTGTGTGTGTTGGAGGCAGCTGGGAAGAAGTCATCATTAAGTCAGTGAAATCAGCAATGAAGTCTACCACAAAAACACTTGCTCTCCACCCTTGCTCTGTTTTGCACACGGTTGGTGGCCCGAAGATCTAAATTCGCAATTCAAGAAAATGATGTTGTCCCAGTCACAGTTCCCACAAAGAAAGAATTCCAATTTGAAGCAAAGCACAAACTCAGTTCTCAGCTGACGACCCCGGGTGCGTTTCCCAGAAGCATTGTTCTATTGTTGCATAGGAAGAACCGTCATTAGCAAAAACAGAGATTCTCAAAACTGTTACTGAGACAAACAAACACAACCAGCAACCAACAAAGCTGCTTAGATACAAAAGCAGCCATGGTGCTGTGGAAGAACTCCTCAGTAGTTGCTGAAATTACATCTTTCACATCTTTGAAAATTTGCACCTCTTAGAACAGGCAACACATTGTTGACAAGGTCGATATATGTTAATAAATATATCCTTTACTAAACTTACAATGATTCTTAAAGAGCCACTAGACCCAAAATAAACTTGATGACACTTCCCACCTCACAAAACTGTCAACTGTTTCGCACAAATCATTCTCAACATGCTTGTGTGAAATATTGGTCAGAACAGCTTATAGGAAGTAATAAATAGCCTACTGCTAGGCTGCTTGAAGCAAAGACTTTAACTATAGCCTTACATTACTATTTGAGAGTCACACTACTTGAATTAATAAGAATTAATGGATGCATAAAGGGCTGTATTGTATTATTGCACATATAACCAATATTATTTCCTGAATGCTGTATTCATAGGTCTACCATTCACTCATAGACCAGATATCTTGAGTCAACAATTAACCACATGTTAAGTTTTATTAAATGTTATATGATAATGCATGGATGGACTACAAAACAGGCTGACCATGCACAGGGCCCAAGGACTGTGTGAGGCTCACATCTCAGATTTATTCAGCAATTCAAACAGGTCTGGTTTTGCAGTGTGGCTGTTTGCTGTTTACAGAGTCAATCAGAGCTCTGTATGCAGGATTATAAATGGGGATGTCATCATGCTGTGCAAGAGCTAGAAAAATGGCAACAAAATGACATCAAATGTGAATGAGATCAATCCAACTGTGAGGGTTGTTTTAAATTGACTTACATCTCTTAAATTTCCATATTTCTTTTATTTATGTGAAAAATGCCAAATGCTTCTAAGGCCCTAAACATGCTCCACATAAGTACACAAATGCAAATGACCGCATCTGGTTCAAACGGCACAAACACCAGACCTCTGTGAACATCCAACGTGTGCTCTTATGAAATGACGTCATGGATGGCTATGTGATTTTCTACCGATCCAAACGTATGTATATATTTTACTACCATCAGTCTACATTGAAATTAGTAAAGCAATTAAATAAGTTTTATATTGTAACTTTTCAAGGAAGATAGCAGCCTTTACAACGTCTGTGCCCATGGGTCCATTGTCTCTTAATCTATCTATTCATGCAAGGATAACCCTAACCCCTAACCCTAACCCTAACCCTATCCACCAGATTCACTTCTTATGACTATAACTGGTTTATAGCTCCCAAAACTTTCAATTATACAGGCAACATGTTGACTGAGTTCTCCATTAGATTTTTCTGTAAGTTATTTTTTTCCTTTTAAATGATTTAACATTTAGCTTTTATGCTGCTACAGTTTTTTATTTTCACTCGAGATATTGACTGTAGGCTGCTAACGCTCGCTAACACGCTAACATGTCAGCATGTGGCAGAAACAGTCAGAGGTCTACTGAGTAACATGGATAATTTCAAGTTTTCTTCATTTCACCAATGAGACAAAAACCTCACTATGTGGTTTAATCAGGGCTCAGCAATATGTTGCTATTATATTTATATTAATTCAAGTCAAGTCAATTTTATTTATATAGCACCAAATCACAACAGAAGTTATCTCAGGGCACTTTTCACATAGAGCAGGTCTAGATCTTACTCTTTAATTTACAGAGACCCAACATCCTTGCTCCTCCATGAGCAAGGATTTGGCGACAGCAGCAAGGAAAAACTCCCTGTTAATGGGAAGAAATCTCGAGCAGAACCGGGCTGTAGGTGGGCGGCCACCTGTCTTGACCGGTTGGGTTAAGATGGAGATATGAAACTAGATATCATCTTGGATTGGATATCGTAATATTGTGATATGACATAAGTGTCATCTTTTCCGGGTTTTAAAGGCTGCATTACAATAAAGTGATGTAATTTTAAAAATTTTGTCGTTTGTTGTAGCTCTTCTTTTATTTGCCTTTACCCACTTAGTCATTACATCCACATTACTGATGATTATTTATCAAAAATCTCATTGTGTAAATATTTTGTGAAAGCACCAATAATCATCTCTACAGTATTGTTGCACCTTTTCAACAAAAACAACCTACCCAACCAAAACAAAACACTTTACACACGGGCTTGAATGTTTTACATATGGTTGCTCTTATACTTGCTTTTCTTATTGAATTAAACTTAAATGGCCCATGTATGTGTGTCTGTCCTGTGATGGGCTGGCGAGTGTTACTCTGCCTTCTGCCCTTTAGATTTCAGTCCCCTTTAACCTTAACCCTGAATGAGAATAAGCAGGTAAAGATATAGTTTGAGAGATTGAATGTATGAATAAACAACTCTGATCTTCTTTGCAAGGACGCCATGCTTCCTAATTAATGTCTATGTTTGGCTATCTCTCATTTGTTACAGTGGGGGAAAGTGACAACAACTATTTGTCGAGCCAAGCGGGAGGGCAGAGGCTACAACAAGGTATGGATGGAAGAAAGAGAGAGCAGATGGGACAGAGTCAGGGAGTGCAGACTGAAGCATACCTTCATCCATCACGGCATGTATGCATAACACACACACACACACACACACACACACACACACACACACACACACACATATATACACAAACACTCACAGCAACCTCACTCATTTCATAGCAGACTTATTGAGGCCACAAAGAACAACAAACACTTCTGCTTACTAGTCAGTGTCACACTAAATTCACCACTGAGTACAAAGTCTCTGGGAAGCAGCTACTGACAGTGTGCTGAACAGTATGTCGAATATGGGCAGTCTGCTGGGAGGACGCGGCATCAGTTGTGTATGCAAGAGGTCCAAAATGACATATTCATGGTCAGTGACAGAGGCCTTGTAGCAGCTGTAATAATTATGACTGGAACAAAGGAGGAAACCAAGTGACCTTATTATAGAACACCATGCAGTCCATGCAGGGAAGAGGTTGAATTGGATGGATGAGTAAACAAAACCTTGTATTTTAACGCTGGAGATCACAATTTGTTTCCCTTTTTCAACTGCAAACCAATTGTTTTTTAAAACCCATGACCACAATCGATAATAGCCGTGACTGGTAAGGTCCCTGAAACTTAAGTAGTAAGTTGTTGTATAATTCCAGGGCTCTGCTATTTTTTTTACACACTCATGATAAAAAATATATAAAAGAATAGAGACTTCTGTCAGTACAAACCAACGTAGTTGACAGTTTAATACAAGAATAACAATAGCATTCATCTTTTTTTAAAACGCTTACAAAAACCCATATTCTTGTCCACCGACATCTTGTGGACCTCTATATTTTCGTTCTTGTTCTGGCGGTAAAATGTCAGGCAGTGCCAGGTTTTGCTCTTGCTTTTTTCCTGAATGTGAGAGGAATGGATTTAGATCCTGGCTGGGGAGCATACACACAAACATCAAGGAGCAAGAGCTCCACCTGTGACCCTGTAGGTTCCAGTTCTGTGTTGGGTTTGGAGTGTGATGTAGGCCTGGCTGCCCCTCTGAATCCCTGCTGGAGATGATGGGGATTAGCTGGGAAACTGTCTGAGAAAGACTAAATAAACAATGAAAGCAACAGCAAGAGAGGAAACAAAAGGCAGTATGGCCATGACATTGGGTTTTGTTTTTTTTTTTAACTCTGGAACCATTTCATCAAGGTTATAAAAAGGTGACAGCAGAGACAGCTGAAAGGAATTTTCAAAGAACGAGATGAAAGATATACAGATGTTGACCGAATGGTTCTAAAATGTAAAAAAATATATTTTAAACAAGCAGTGGTAGTCTCAGGAAACTAACAACTTCTACTTTCTGACATAAAAAAAATTATAATTCCCATACAATCCACTCACCAAATATATAGAAAGAGGGCCAGGAGCCTTATAGAAAATTGGGTGCGTAATGCAGCAATTCACTTCTCAATTCTTCTCCCCACATATTGGGCGGGGCCAACAGAATGGTAATAGCGTTGATATCTCCATCCACCGATTCACGCTCATTTGTTATTTATTCATGAGAAAGTAAGTGTGGCACCCAGCTTAATATAGTTTATATCATTCACTCACTCATGCTGTTCAAATTTGAGTATAATTTCAGTTGAAAAACTCCTCTACCCTTGTTCTGAAAACACATCTTCATTCAAATTTGTAAGTCAAAGAAACTATTTTTCTCTCTGCACAACAAAAGAATAACCTGACAAGGCCAAGTGAGCACGAGATTCATTGAGTACTACTTGGAGGAGAATGAGAAACACAGCTCATACCAATATATTGTAATCACAGTAAATAGCATCAACTGTCAAACTTTTTCACTTCTTGCGTTTCTCCTTTGATCAATGTCTGAGCAGCCATTTAACACAGGGACAGTGTAGGAAATGTGCAGTCTTTAAAGCCTTTCTGCCTATTGCACCAAACCTGAGGCAGAGCCAATTAAACTTCTTGTACAAAGGATGTTACCGTACTTCGCTATAAAGTGAGGATGTTTGGCCTTGATCTAAATATGACGACTACACTGTACTAAAAACAAGAGTTTTACAATATTAGTAATAACAGTAAAAACACTAGTAGTTATTGAATGTATGATGGTTTTGGACACTCCTGTGGACTCGTAAAAGCAGGTGTAGCTGCAAATAATAAAGAACCTTGGGCCTTGTTTTTGTCATTTTTGGCCAACACTTCTATTAGTTATGATAACCACTGTACTCACTAAAGTCAATGCTAAAATCATCGTCCAACGATCATACAGGTTGTAAACAAGCCGATTTATCAAAAACCACTTGATTTGGAGGTAAAATCAAAAGCGAGCGCATCCGAAATGTTGGAGGAACACAGGAAGACTGGTGTATAGGGATGGTCAATGCTAATTTGATGTGTTGTGGTGTCTCATCAGCTGTGGTCCCAGATCTCAAGTGTTCTTGTGCTTAGTCAACCTCATTTATTGCAACACAAATGAGAAAACCAGTCAAAACTACAAAAAATAAGACCATAATTGTACGAGACCAGCCAGAATCATGGCAAAATAAGAGGTGAACGATGAGGTTAGCCATGTATCTTGAGCTGACAAAGCTAAAAGAGAAGACTGGCAGCTAAACCTCATAACTTCCTATCATTCTGCCATCTTGAAACAGTTAGGGTGGAGTACTTAGCGACTGGTGTGCCCCCTCCCTCCCAAATCCTCTCTGTTTACTTAACCTTTAGGAAGTCCTCATTAGCCAGCTCACTCTAGAGAGCCTATTTGGTTGTCAGGAGAGAGATAAATTAACAGTAAGAGCATTGATTTGACTTATGCCTTGAGCCGAGATCACGTTGGCTGGTCAGTATGCACAATGTAATTAGTTTATCAGGACAAAGGGAGTTTTCTTGAGTGATTAATCAGGAAGGCTCTCTAACTACAAAGTAAAAGCATAAACAGGCTCCTGACTGAGGAAGACCGCATTGTTGAAATGCTTAAAACATTCTAGGTTCACACTGTCCAGACAAATGACTACTTGTCATGATGTCATCTCAAAGGAAAAGACAGGTGTGATGTTGTTATAGCACCGCAAAACCACAATAGAGTGGAGGTAGGGTTGAATAATTAGATAGGGATGCACAATATTGTTGGCACGTCATCGGTATCAGCCGATAAAAGCTCTAAAATGAAATATTGGCATCGGCCATTTCTGCCAATTATGAGAGGCCGATTTGTTGCCATGTCCTCCGCCGCCTGACTGTGCTTCCCTCCACGGACTGTTTCATCCTGACGGTCCCGGTGCTTCCTCCGCAGGCTCCACTTCACTCAAGCTGCCCATCAGGCAAACCGGTGATCGGTGTTCTGGTTGGAGCCCCGGTTTGTTATTCAGGTTAAAGTGGGAAGAAGCAGCGGGTCTGACGGGCAGCTTAAGTGAAGTGCAGCCTGCGGAGGAAACACCGGGACTGTCAGGGAGAAACTGTTCGTCGAGGAGCCGCTAAGTTCGGCTGCACAGATAGGAAACACCTTGCTTGACAGGATGTACCACTCTGTTTGGGGAAAAAAAAAAGTTTTTGTTTTATAACGGTAGTTGGCAACCAGCGTATTAGGTGCATCACCACCACCTTCTGCTCGGGAGTGTGGGCCAGATTAAATCCTACACATCAATCCTGTCTGGCTAATGAACTTAATGAAAACTCTACCGCTCCACCCACTTGGCAGATTCATTAAAGTTTTAAAGCTTCCTAAATTCTTCCTTCATATATTGTCTTTCTTGATCATACTTAGTACAATCTATGCTTGCATGCATAATAGTCTCCTCAGCCATGTGGAAAAAAATATGTGCATATTTCGGTATTGGCGCATATATCGGTATCGGCAATCGGCCATAGTGAGTTGGAAATATCTGCATATTGGATATCGGCAAAAAATCCAATATCGTGCATCCCTATAATTAGACATTCTAATTTTTCTGACTTTGACACCAGAAACTGCTCTTTGCATGCCTGTTTTCTTTGATCACAAGTTATTTTGCTCAACAACTTAAAATAACAACTGACAAGTCAGTCCGGACCAAGACGCTGAATTTGGATTCCTGATAAAAAATAAAAAAAGATGCCACCCTCTTTCTTTGAGAATCTCCTCTTCTGAGGTAACACTCTGGAGAAAAATAAAACTTTAAAAACCCTTTCTGCGCTCAGAGTGCTTTGGGCATGAAAAATCAAGACAGTAATATGGTTTATAATTGATAAAGCATCATTAAGCATCACAAACAAAAAGACAAGCCTCAGCAAATGCACCGTTAATGCTAAAATGCCTCTAGCTAAAGTGCCTCCTCTTACACATTCATGTGCGGTGGTAATGGGAGAAGAAGAAAAAAAAAGAACTTAGCTGAGTCTTACACATCTATGAGAGAGAATTGAGAATTAGCTTGACACATGCATCGCTTGTGAAACAGTGACTTTACTAGCAGAAGCAGAGAAAATGAGTGTGATGCCTTCAAAGGCTGGAGATACCCCGTGCACTCTATAGGCATTTGATTAAAGGACTACCGTTTGTTATACAGTTGCCAACCCAGCTGCTGCAGAACTCACATGCTGAGTCACAGCATATGGATCAGGAGCAGGGGACAGGGAGGGAGGCCTAGCATAGATTAGATGGAGGAGAGAGGAGAGACGCATGCTGCTGGGATCTCTCACTTTGGTCCAATAATGAAATCTCATTACCGAAGTGAGAGCTGTCCAGGCAGATCTAATGAAGCCCCACATGGTGAAGGCTGGCCCTCCACGCTGAGATGAGGAAGGAAGGAAGGAGTGAGGAGGGCTAGTTGGACTGACGAACCAAGAATGCAGGAGAGACATCAAATCTTTAGTAGGAGGAGATGTGTCAGAGCTCAATAAATATGAGGAAAACATGGCATGAGACAGAGGGTAAGGGGGCACCAAGGGGCAAAGAAATGGGAGTAAAAGGAAAAATATGAAAATCAATCTTAAGATAAATGATGCAGCAACTCTCAGCGGAAAACAGAGTGCTTGAAATGACATCTCAGAAAGCATATGGATACACGCTAACATTCAGGCTTTACTGCTAATTGACAGACGGCTCCTCCAGGTTGCCATCCAGCCTCTGAAGAGAAATGTGTTTTTTTCTTTTCTCTCTCTCTGAGCATGTTTCATAGGTCAATCACTGTATGCTAATTTCCTAGCCAAGCCAACAGGCCTACACGGTCCCACTGTCTGGACCCTGGTGTGCTGTCATCCTGTCGCTGCCTACGCACACAGCTAGTTTTCTTCTGTGGTGGGAAGGTGCATGGCAGCTGCCGGAGAAAACAGGAGCCACAGCCTCCCCGGGGACACATGAGGGGATAAAGTGCAATGACCCCGGTTTTCAGTCGATGTTGCTAAAAATACCCGGCAATGCCAGCAAAATAAGTGACAGCAAACAATGCAGCTGGAATGTTATAGAGGGCAAGGGCAGGCAGCTGACCATGATTTCAGACATTTATAAGATCACTTGTGGTTGATGGTGTGATGATATAAACTAACAATCATAACGGTATGAGATGCATTTTGGACTTTAGTGAGTAGTTGATCCTATTTACTGTATATATTTTAAATGATATCCTGCACAACTATAAGGTACCATACCAGTGATTTTGAGGATTTTATCTCATAATTCTTTACATTGCTGTTGACCAACAGACAGGGACAGATTAACCCACTTAAGGGCCCTGGACAAAAGTTTATCTCACACTCTGTGCATTGTGCAGTATAGTCATTCGTTTCTGAAATAATAAAGTCCTTAAAACTAGGCTTTAATATTATTTGTTGAATTCCAAATTGTTATTCCTTCAATATTCCTAGTAACTTACTCTGTCATAAACAGATGAGGGAAGTATGTAAAATTACTTGTAAAACTACAGGAATCTTAACACAAAAAAGTGTTTTAGAGGTTTGAGGGTCTTCCCTCGACTACCGGGTGGAAACCCAAACCTTTGCGATATTTGCTTCAATCTATTTAACTTTCGCAACATTTATTTATCAACCATTCAAAAGACTCACCAGCTACAGGTTTTAAGACACTCTAATTTTAAGACTTTTTGTCTTGTAAAATTACAACTTCATTTCATAATATTCTTACTTTACTTCTAAAAATTACAATTTAATTCTCATAGTATTTTTTTTTCTCATTTTATTTATAAAATCTTATATATTCTGTCCCCAAGAGTAGCCCTATGGTATGTCTTTGTTACAAAGTTATTTATGGACATTTAAAGCCATACCATGTCATATATGCATTATTTGCAGTAAATAGGAAAACAAACACGCAAATATATATTATACATATATACATATACACTATGTCATTAGCATAGTTACCACACATTAGCTCTGAAGGCAAACTTAGTTTGTTTACTACATTACTATTATTTTTTTTCCCCATCGACCAATTGATTGGTTGAAGAGTAGGTACGATTTAATTGACCAAGATTTTCTTTGGTTGACTACAGCCCTGCCCCTGTCTCATTTGAGAAGCCTAATATAGACCTTCAGCATTCATCCTCTTCAACATGACAGCTTGACAGTTTGAGGATGCACACCGCAGACACCCAAGAAAAAAATTCACAGCCTAAGGGTTGATGTTGCACCTAGTCAATCAATGCAAAGTTTTCATGCCACAAGGGACTGTTATGCTAATACTTTGCAAGAGAAAAGAAAAGAAAAGCAACTTAAATCATTTCCCGTTTATTTGATGAATTGTGAGTCCACGCCACCATTAAATTTGATAAAAAGCTAAATTAGCGTATGTCCATCTGTGTTTCAATCACACTATTGAGATGGATGAGGTGTTATCTGTGTGACAATGGCAATGTCCCATATACCTCCAGAGCCATTGCTCTGAATAAGAGGTAATTTTCACCTGGTGTCAGCACTTTTACAAAGCCTGATTGCCTGAGAATAATGGCCACTTTGGCAACTGTCAGTTTTCCTCTAGGGCAAATTGTTACAAGGGTGGTGGCATGTGATTCGCTGAAGCTGTCATTTCCTGGGCTCCTATTTCAATCAAGGCCCCTTTGCTTACTTCATTACAAAGATGGGCAGAGAACTCAACAGTGCATTGAGTCACTTACTAAATCCACCTGCATTTTCCTATTCATTCAAGAGTATGACTTTGATTTCTGCTCCAAATGGAAGGGAGGACATGGTTAAAGAGTACTCTAGGCTCATCTAAGATTCGTTTGGCTTGCTCCTGTAAATACAAGGCGTTTGTTCTGAGCAGACTGTTATCAGTTTGGTGTTTTTTTAAATTTATTTTTACATGATATATGAAAAATTAGTCTTTGAGGCTCAATCTAACATGAAGTGACTTGCTAAAATGGATTTTTTTTTCATTGATGCACATTTTTAAAGGTTTATTCCAATCTACTGAGTGGTCACTTCAGTAGCCATGATATTTATTATGGCCATGAGTAGCTCCTCTATTATGGGGCACAATTGTCCTCCCCTTAAATTTTGAGTGATTTTGGTACGAGTGTTGGTACTTGACAGCAGTGTGAATGCATTACATATTCAAAACATGGCATAATGAGTGTGTAGCATGCAATTAAGACACATCTTTGGTGTTTCATTTTCAGCCATTATAGTCAGAGTTTAAGCCTGGCCTCTCATAATCCGAGACCTTACGGAGTCATATTCACAAGTAGAAAACCATCGCCTGACAATTACTCTATGTCACTCATAAAACTGAGCAATTTCCATAGAAAGAGCAGCAAGAAGGCTCTCGGGCTGGTTACACGAAATAACAAAGTACTTCTGAAAGGGATTACTTCACATTACTTTGGGCAGATAAAGTCTCAATGTGCCCAGCAGCCCAAGGTTTATGTATTAAAGCAAAGGTCAGTTCTGCTGTTAATACTTGGGGGCACAAGCACCAATAAGCCTTAGCTGAGGAATGCTGTGCATTTGAGGCTTAGCTCTTTCTTTCCTAAACTCCTATCAGTCGTTTTTCAGACTTGGCTTCTGATTATGTTTGCCAAATGGCAGAGAGCAAAAGGGGTGTGAAGGGACTGGAACAAGCAGCAAGCCAAAGAGCCACATATTTTTCTAGGGAGCTGGTGGACCAAACCAGGGTTGAAAGGCCAGTAAATATTGGACTACAACTCATCAGGTTGACACAAAGAGGACATCAGTGGGATGCCCATGTTGCTCTGTTTCTGTTGTACTGTATGTGAAGGTAATATAAGGGAATTGTTTGCTAATATTTCAGCTATACAAACTTGATGAGTAAATAGTGTATCAAGGCCCGATGCAGTCCATTCATTTCAAATCCAGCTGTTTTCCCTCAGAGTCAGAATTTCAATACATCTTTAAATGCAGAGTAAGGGTCTCTGGCACAACTTCACCTACTTCCAAGGTGCACGGAGAAGGGAAAGAAGTCTAGAAAGATGAGAACTCTGGATGACCCTGATGAAGACCACAAGCCAAAACGTGTCGGTCAACTAATAAAGTTGTTCTTCATACTACAAGTGTTGCTAGTGCATCTTTAAACAAAATCTTTGCTGGCTGATTATATATATTTTTCATTTATCAAGTATATAAGTTGCACTTATAACTACAACTAACTACTATAACAATTTTTGTTACGGGAAGGGGCCTGCTGGTCCGTGAAGGTCACAAATCCACCACACACCATCACCAATAGAGCTGCAACACTGGTTCCACACAATTCAAAATCAAAAATTGGTGCACAGTGTCTAGAAGATCTTAGAAAAAAAATATTAAAAAAAATATTTAATAGTAGCTCCATAGTTCATTGTTCATTAGTGAGATGTAATCCTTCACTGAAACATTGTGTAGTGGTGTTTAATTGACTTTTATGGCACGTGCCTCTCTAGACAGTCCAACCTTGAAATTACAGATTTGAAAATGCATCCTTGAACAAGATGTCCACTTGGGGTGGAAAGGCTATGTAAATGAAGGCAGAGTTCAGAACATTTCACTCCCCAACCTTGACTTGTACTCTTGTTGCTGAAACAACTGTACATCTTGTGCATTTGAAACTCTGCAGTACTTCAGAAATGGTTGGTTTTTGATCTCTTTTTTATCCTCTAGAAATATGTTCTGTGCACATTCAAAAATGATTTTGGTTCAGTAAAAAGTAGTTCTAATGATAACTGCTGACAGTGAGGTCTGTGGGTATTTTGGAAAGATACATTGCCTGATTAAAATTGTAATTCCTTAAATTGAGCACCACAAACTGAATTCCAATCATCTCCATTGTATTAGATCATTATCATATGTTGTTATTTGGATGAAATGACAATTAAAAGCTTGAAAGTGTAATGTGCTGTATTTGGTTTCTCATTCATATATGATGGGTCAGTAACATTTACACATATTTTGTTAAACATTATTCCCAGAAATGTGTATCTTACTTGTATCTTATAACATAAAGTCTCTGTCTGACTGCATGAAAGGCAGCAAATTCAGGATAAAGAAGCCAGCAACAATATGAAGAACAGTGTCAGTCCTGTTAGTGGCGGGCTCAACCAAGAGGAACATTTAGTCACACCCTTAAATATTCCACCTGCTTTCAATAAACTTGTTTATCCAATCCCTCTCACATCACTCTTGCCACTTCTGTTCACTCACTCTTGGAGACGTCTGGGCCCAAAATATACTTTAAAATATCTTCAAATGTATTCTAATAACTTTGAGGATTTGAAAAGTCAAAACCTAAATATATAAATCCTTCACTGATTCTTTGAGTGCTCATGTACCCATCAACCTCATCCAACTATACCTTTTTTTTATTTTTATTTTTTTTACTTTGACTTGTAGATTCTTGCCTTTCCTGGAATGCCTTTCAACCACCCACACAGAAGTGGTGTGAACATGTTGCACAGAAACAGATGGTCATTACATTTTGCTTGGTGTCACTCATTACCTGGCACCCAGCAAGCTACTTTTTGAACACTGAGGTAGGTATATGACACAGTGACACTCTCACTCAAAACTCAACTCAATTTCTACTCTGTATTCTGGTCTATGGAAAGTAGAACTAGTGGATTTCACTCTGTATAATGGTCCAGACTGTTGGCACTACAGAAATAAGAGTGACTGGATGATCACGAGCTAACTTCTAGCTCAACGTCCTGCTAGAGTTGCTGTTGTAACCACATTACTACAACACAGAGGTTGATCATCAAGTTAAGTTGGGCTGATAGATTAAATTAGAAATTGCTGCAGAAACAAAGCTGTTCTTAGCTGTGGTTAAGGAGTAATGGAAAACTTTGCCTGCGCTGCACACAATATTCAAAGCTGTGGAGGGTAACTATTACAGATTCATGTTTATTTTAAATTGCAAAAAATAGTTTTGTGTGACTTGGTCATCAAAGATGAACTGAATAATGTATTCTACTTGTTAGTATCCCACTTCAGAAGAGTAAGAGCTCTTCTTATGCTGGTTTATTTTCTGAAATTTGATTTCATCCCTCTAAAACCTGCTCTTAGCAGCTTTAATAAAAAGCTTCATGTTGGCTTTATACAGTAGATCTAACCCATGCTGAAACCAGTTACCTGTTTGGGACACTTATGTGCCAATTATGATGAAGAACCTATTACCTGGTGACTCCAGAGGTATTTGAGTTCAGATAATTAGTTGATCAGTCTAATCAGTTATGCTGGGCTGATATTTTTCATAAATGAAGATGAGTAAACGTGCACATATGCTAACACATATGTTAAGTAAGAAGAGCAATCACTAATTTCCCCCGTCAGTCTGCTTGCTTCAGTGGACTCCGTCAGTTCAACAGCTGTAAATATGAACTGAAAGCTACAACTTTGAAAGTAAAGGCTAACCCAACAAAAATGATAAAATGAAAAGAAGAAAATAGAAAAGATGAAAACTTTCAGTGCCTATCAAAGGGAATTTAAATTTCATTTTCTGTGGGATCTAAATAATTATATCTATACAGATAAAGTGCAGACAGACAGCTAGATAGTTATGAAGCTAGATAATATCTAATATATTCCCTTCCCCATACTCTTCACTGGATGGGAATATGGGATGGGATAAGTAAGCCTGATGGGAAATACATGGTCATATAAGCTTCAGTATATGCACTATTCAACAGCAGTATCTCAGTGGGAGGAAACTGATTAACATATTATAGAAAATAAATTCTAGCCAAATTTCCATTGAGGACAATTAATGAAACCTCTTAGGACAAAGTCAGATTCCAAGGCAGCGTCATGAGGCACAGAGCACTTGAGGTAAACGCTAAACTCAATATTCAGCATGATGCTACTGTATGCTTTTAATCCCCAACTGATTAATTATAAAAATTATAGTATGTGGACATGAGCAAATCTCTTCCTAAACCAGGCTGCTGATAAACAAGGCCCTCACCACCTTTGTAAACAAAAGATATTTTGATAGTGAGAGAAATGAAATCTCAATTGTTTGCCTGTAAAAAAAAGCTTTACCAACAAAATTAAATTAACTGAAAAAATGTTTAGTATTCTAAATCAGACAATAAACCAATTTTTAAAAAAACAAAACTGTTCAGTGTCCTCAAATTAACTATCCGTTTGTCCTTGGTTTAATTATTGTGAGCTTCAGATTGTCAGACTTGTTCAATCTGAGATCATGTGAGCTGTTATTTTTGAGTGCCATATTAATTCCTGTACTAACCACGCAGCACAAAAGGACTGGTAGCAGTCACGCAGTATCGTTTTCCCTTAACGTAGTGTCTACTAGGATGTGCTTTAAGCTGAGTCATTCTCTTTGTCTTGCTTTTTGTTTTCACTTGCAATTTAATACACAAGATTACTGATATTACAGGCATGAGAAAACAATTTCATTTGGAGCGAGGACAAGACCATTGATGCACATCAGTGAGAGAAGATAACAGACTGCTGAAAGTAAAATTTCATTTTCAGATTAGAGACAAGCTGTGCAAAGGCCTCTATAAAAAGCTGTCTCGCCAGATGCCTTTTTGGGCAAATCCTTGATTTGATTAGCTTTTTAAATGCTGTTTAAAAAGCCTCCACTGTATAGAACACAATTAGGTTTTTCAAATGGTGAACTAGTGATCCTCTTTGCAGCTTGATATCCGCAGGCTTATGTCCTAGTTTATTGCATTATAGTGGCAAAATATTACTGTAATTATACTGTAAATAGAAACCATAATTGGAAAGGGGCCACCCATTACAGCGAAATCTAAATCAGTCTTGCAAAACCTGGGATGTCTGGTGAAGGTGAGTAACTGTATCATTAGGAATTTGAAGGCCTACAGACAGTGCCCAGGAGAAGAGCACATCAAGCAGAGTGGTACAGTAAGGCAAGACAGCCATTAAAGGGAATACACAAATGAATGAATGCACTGAATAATTCTCAACACAGGCAGCATTAAAGTGTAAAGTGTGGCTTCATGCTAAAGCTAACTTCATTAAGTTTACAGCAAGAAGATCTGAAGCTATGGGGCAGTCTCATGAGAGGAGAGGGTCTTCAAATGCATGGCAATCTGCCGGAGTTTATCTTCTTGGATATACAAACAAGTATTTGGATGCCTTGCTTTTTACTCCCTTAGTGGCATGGCTTAAGCTGATGTCAGTCATTCCTTATTATCTCTATCTGATTGTCCCAACAAGTCCCCGTAACTAAACAACCAATCGGTTGTTTGTCATTTCCATTAACAAACCATTAAAAAAACTATGTGGTTAAGTTTAAGGAAAGATTGTGTTCATGGTTAAAAGAAAGTAACATTTACTATTGGTCGTGGATGGGATGCATACCATAATCTCAAGTGTCAAAGTGACACACTTTGGTGATCCAACCGTCCATCTCCAATCCAATCAAATCTCCAAATCTTTGTGGTGCTTTATTAAAACATGTGCTGCAGTCAATATTCACATGCTTCCAAGAGGTAACTTGTCAGGAAAATTTAAACATAGGGTGTGTTAGGCATTTAAAGAAAGTAACAGCACTGGTGATTTCCTGGTGAGAAGATTAACCTGACATTTATCATTTGGTATGCTACTCAGGATGATACCTAATATTTTTGCAACAACTGATCTTCCAATGTCACCAAAAGGCTAAAATGTCCACAATCACCCTGCATCACAATGTATTAATTCAGTTTAGCTGCAGTGAAATTCATTTTACACATGAGGATAAACGTTTCTATTACTTAAAAATCCATGTTTTTCTCTAGCATCAACCTCTGATCAATCCTATATTTTTAGCCTCACTACGAATGTTAAATCATCAGTATATTTTTTTTATTCTATCCAGTGTTTTCATACATATTCTTGGGTTTTCTGTGTGTGTAACTGTATTTATTCCCATGAGTGTAAAACAGCCTGTAAAGATGAACAAACTGAGTTAGCGTGGTATATTTTAGTATTTACTGCACAACTATTATGTAGGATTTCACTCTCCACTCTCCACTCCCAACAGCATCTTCTCATTTGATGTTATAGCACAAACACATCTTAAACTGACATCTCGCATGTTTACTTTGCACCTCCACAAGCAATTGACTTCAAGGAGCAACGTCCACAACTCTCACAGTACATAAGTTTGTAGAGAGAATGAGGAACCTGGAAGTGGGCGCCTTTTGATGGTTTGTTTGCAGACAGATGAGCCAAATTGGACAGAATCAGAGTGTCTCTCTCTCTCTCTCTCTCAGCATCTGCTTACGGATGCAGCTCTTGTCATCTGTTCCTGCCAGAGCCACTTAAAAACGACTGATTAACTTCCCCCACTGGCTGTTATGGCTGAGCTAAAACAGGGAAAACTGTCTCATAAACTCAAATATTACCTTCACCTTTTTACCTACAAAATAAAATCTTAGCAACTTTTAGAAAACCTTCTGTTTTTATCCCCCCAAAAGCACTCTATCTCTGGCTAGTAAAGAGGGGACAGCCTGATACACTGCCTCACTGGAGATAACAAAGTTAGCTATAAGTGCTTGTCTTCAGTCATGTCAGCTTCCTCCCAGTCGTCCCTTCCCAAACAACCCTCACCTCCCTGTCTCGTTGCACTTACCAAACAACACATGCAAACACTCGCCAGCGGGCAAATATCCCCTGTTAGCACTTGCACTCAGTGATTTGTTTGTTTCAGCTGAGAAGGTTAGTGCTTGACATAATGTGCAGGGTAAAAACATGCTCCTGTTAAAGCTACCTTAATCGGCCTTTTCTTCTAGGAGTCTTAATGAATGTAGGCAGAGGAGGAGCGCCATCACTGGCCTGCCTGGAGGCTCCATCACATCAAACGACTTGTCAGAATTAAGGGTGCAAGACACTGTCACTCAGCTTTAAAGAGGTGAAGGCTTGGGTAATGAGAAAGTTGGCTGATGAAAAAATCCAAACAGCAGAGCTCTCTTCATTATAGGCCCCACTGGCTGTTTTACATTCGCACTGGCTCCTTCAAATCTATTTGACATGTGAAGGAGAAAATTAATCTGATTCCCAGGCAATGTAAGATTATTTCAAAACTCTTCCGGGTATAGAGGTGTGTTATTGCTTTAAATATGTACACTGCCGTGCCAGGAAAGACCCTGCTGCAACTCTATAGATGAGCACAGAGCACTTCTCTGAGTTTGAAAATAAGCATCTTTATTGTCGCTGTTAATTGTGTTAAGCATCCATAATCAGATCTCCTGTTTGTTCTATCCCAGAGGAAGTTTTCTAGACGTAGGGAAAGGGGGGGCAGTCAAAGGATTGTCAGTGGGACCAGTGGTTGGGAAAGAGTGAAGTAGGGAAGTTGGACCACCATGTGAAAATAAAGTCACTCTTCCAACATGATAAGGTCTGGTTGCTATCAAGATCACAACTTTCTTATCATGTTAGTTTAAGAAATCATCTATTTTTCTCATAATGAGAGATTTTAGTTTCCTATTTACATATGTATATATATATATATATATATATATATATATATATATGTGTGTGTGTGTGTGTGTGTGTGTGTGTGTGTCCATTAGGTGCAGCATCTTGCTATTTTTCAGACACTGATTATTAATCTGTGCTTTCATTTAGTGGGAATAAAAACAAGAGATTTTAGGCTTTCATTCTGAAGGTCTTATCATTCATGAATACATCTATACAGAGCACTTTTCCAAATATTTTTTGAGAATTACTGTTTATTAATCTGTGCTCCCTTTTTTCTACTGTATAACCTCGGTGTCCATATATGTTGTTTACATATTAATTTCTTCATTCTTCTTCATTAACATAGTGGGCACAGTCACATTATGTGTAGGCCCTTTGCTCTCCTCTGGGATTACTCTTACTCTCAAGATAGAGAAATGACTCCATGGTGGACAAACCATGAAGTATAGATGCCTGTAATCCCAAAATAATTATATTTTTATCATGATCACAAGAAAACAATGTTTGATCTTTCTAGATAACACTGTAATTAAACCCTTATCTCAGGATAACAGGCTTTAAAAACTAAAAACTGAGGACGTTGAGATGATTAAGAGATTACAAGATAACTTGATATCTGCAAATACCAAGAAAATTAAGTCATGATCTTGAGATAACATTTGTGAAATAATTAGCAGCCATTATCTATACATGCTTTTGAAGTTAAACTGTGGATCTTGAACTATGTGACATAAGTCTAAAAATAAACTTTTCCTACGGGGATCTAAGGTGAACAAAAGTGCAACAGCTCCTGTCATATTGCATCATTGTCATTTATGTTTATATCACATGAATTGAAAAATCCTGAAATTCTAACTGTTGGATTGAGTGATAAACCAGCAAGGCAGACCTTTTATTGCCCATGGTCTGTTGCTACAACACTCAGCATGAAAGCCATTTTCAATTGGATACAGGCATTCAGGAGACATTGTTGGTAGGCTCCATCTATTTCTCCATACCTCTGTCAATGGCAGGATTGTGAAGCAAGGCTCTGTGTCCCTGTGGACAGCTGGGAGCAGAATTTCCACTGAAGTTTCCTTGGTAACAAAGCTGTTGAGCCTTGAGCTCTTACAGTACATTCCCATTTGCACTTTGTAAAGGTGAAGGTAGAGGATTTGGCTTGACAGTGGGTAGTCACTTGGGGCCCAGGCTATGTGAAGCAATTTTGACAGATCAGCAGTTGAGCCATGAAGGGGAGGCTTGTCTGGTTGAGAAACACTTCAAAGAAGGCCATAACTCTGTGTCTTCTTCTTAAGAGAACATTCTTGTATAGCTAATGACCAAGCTGGAATTTCTGAGCTTGTGATTAATTGTTATGCCATTACTTGACTTTCAATTATTGGTATTCCAAAAAGAAAGACTAACAAATGGGACCTGATATACATCCTCCCCATTTACAATTTGTCATATATGTGTTTCCATTGGTTGGATTATAATCCATCTCAGAGATCTGATCTCATACGAGGCAGATCACCACCATATGTGGTCTGGTCGATCTGACCAGAGCATTCTAACTGCAGTGTCTTCTGTGTGTATTTACACCATGCATTAACATGCATTTTTTTCTTATACAGGAAAAATATCCAGATACAGTATGCATTTTAATACCAGGTAGAATTGGGGTCTAAGTGTCACAACAAAACAGAAAACTGAAGCCTAAAGCTTTTTGTGCTTCTGTTTGATCTCCAGTCGTTTTGACTGTGATCCAACACCCAAAGAGGCTGTGATTAGCATATCACTCACCAGTCTGCACTTGGCTCTGTTCACACCAAAGCTTCAGCTTTAAGGGGAAATGGGCAAGGACTTTACTGCCCCATAGCACACATGACCATAGTGTATCTGCAAGCGTTTGATAAGTTGTTGATAGGGATCTGTATTGGCAACTTGTAGGAGAAGATAAGTCCTGCTGATGATGCACTTCCTACGAATTGGCTACAGCGGTCATAATAGGACTGTACCCGACTCAGAATTTTGTCAGTCAAAGTGGATTTGGCTGTCCAATATGAAGATTCAACTATTCGTTCCTTTTTTTTCTATGTGGCAAACAGAAAATCCACTGGCATGAGTTTCAGTGATGATTTCGACCACATGAACATAGTCGAATGCAACAGAGTCATGGACACATATTTTTCAGTATTTAAATATCAATACAAGACAGGTAAAGTGCGGACACATAATATCGTGCTACCATACGGATTTGTCAGAATAATGAGACAGACAGCAATCAAGCTCTTATAACCTAATTGTTTTGTTTTCATTTCACTTTAAATATTAAAAACGTGTAAATGAATGACCAAATGAAACATAAATTCACAGCATCGTCCGCTATGAAATAACTGTTGAAATAACTCTTCAGCAGGATAGGCCTACTTCTATATTTATCTTTAAACATAAAAACTAATAAATAAATCTAAACAATAATAAGTTAAAATATTCAAGATTGGAATATTTTTAGATGAAAATAAAAACTTTTGAAATAATAAGTTCTCATCTTTAATAGGATAGGCTTATTAGGCACATAAAATATATGAATCTTAAGTGTAAATGAATAAAACAAATTAAACACTTGCATTTTAAGACTGCTCTGAAGAATCTCAGTCAACTGAGGGATCTCCACTCTAGGTCATAGATTATTAAATACCCTATTACACACTCTAGTACAACTTAAACAATATAAACAGGGAGTTAAACAAGCTGATCTGTGGTCCTTTTAAATGATCGTGCAGGATTTTCTTTTTTAATCCGTCAGTGTGCGAGAACCAACATGCCCTTGTTTCAGAGGTTCACCATCCCATGAGAGGACTAATGTTGTCTTTACTAATCAAGATGTTTGGGAAGGAGCAGGCAGAGGAACGCAGTGAAAATGGAGCCATCAGTGTTGTTCCCCTGGGCTGCACTACACAAGCCAACCATAGAGGAAATCACAAGACTCAGGCACATACCAGGATCAAAATGGCTACTTTGACTGAAGCGGTTTTTATACTAAATTGGTTTTGCATTCCTGTTTTGATCAGGGGTTTACAGCTGGCTTGGTTTGACAACCTCACCTACCCCATTAAAGGAGAAAGCAAGTGCAACAACAGGAGTCTGACAATAAAGAACTTAGTGTGGTTGATGAGATAATTTTAGATAATTGTGTAATTATAATATTGTCCTTAAAATGAATCAAAGATGGTAATAAAGAACGACATTCATTGCAAATACAACATTACCCACCATTAAGTATCAGGCCTTTGGCAATGAAATGTTAAGTGGGGTTAATGTGTTAATAATTCAGAAATGTATATAACATTTCAGAATCTTTTTTTTAGACTACTGTTATTACACACCGTGACCAAAGCGTATTCAGTTGTTCTCCTACAGAAGCTGAATTTGTGTCATTGTCTTTCAAACTAATAATTGTTAAACGTTATAATTAATCTAAGAACTGTTAATGCCGGAAAAGGGCAAAATTAAGGAAGATAAATGTGATTAACTTTACATTTTAATACAGTAGCACATGTAAACTGGTTGAACTTATAAATAATTGAATGTGCATACATGCACACATGCACAGAGCATTACTTGGATGGAGAGCAGAGATAGGAGCAGAGCAGTGAATCTGGGTCAGGGATTTGACTCTGGCCCTGCTTCTTCTGAATGAAATTCAAGTCTGTATGTGGTGATGCAGGCTGTGTGGGAGGAGGCATGACGTCTTAATTCCCTGATCTCAACATTAGGGAGATATCCAAAACAGAGATCTAAAAGTCAGTCAGATAATCCAGGGAGGAATTGGACTGGGAGACCCTTTCTAACCAGATAGCTATTTTAAGTCATTATTTGAGAATTCTTCTTTACATTCTTGTTGGCGGCACTTCTGTTAATGGCAATCAAAGGCAGATTGTGGGAGCTCTAAATTCTGTTTGAACCTAATGTAAGGTGATCTGTATCAGGAAAAAAATAATTTATCATGAGGCTAAAACTCTTGCATGTATAGTGAAATAGGTTAGCAGTACGGCAAGCCTTTTAAACGTTTGAAAGATTGACATGATTTACACAATATCTGCAATGCATTAATGACAAGTTGACAATTTCCTAGAACAGATCAGAACGTAGCTTTTGGAGTTTTCATTTTACTCCTCTCCTCTTTAGCTTTTTCAGAGTAGCAGTACAAAAACTTGCGACAGAATACAAGGGCAGTAGGTTAATTATGTGTGGGAGGTCTATTCAGAGGCAGTGTCATTAAAGGTGTTTTTCATTTTGGAGGATGGAATAACCTTGTTGTAAATCTAAATGATGGGGTCAAGGGTGTAAGTTGGTTAGTTAGTTTGTTTGTCTGAAATTTGATTGTCCACAATGTGGAAAATAAGCATTTCAAAGACAAATGATAATGCTGTGTTTTCTCTTTTGTCTATAATATTGAAAGAAATGTTGCTGGAGAGAGAGAGCAAAATCTGTACACATTATGAATCGTTCCCTGAGCAATTACTAATTGTGTATCTAATAACATGTAACATGCCAGCATCTAATTCTCCATGTATGAGGGCACCTGCTCTCTTCTTTCAGTGATCTCCAAAAGGAGTGCAAAGGGCCTTATACCCATATTACTGATCAATTCCCACAACTTCTGAGCTAAAACAAATCATGGGTGCCACGCCATCTATTGTCATGAGCAAACATGCATGTGTGAGCATACATTATGCTCCCTGGTTCCTGGTATGTGCATCACAGGTACTGGAGATAAAAGGTCTGAAGGCTTCATTTCTCTATCAAAATAAACAGACTGCTCTCAGTGGTAAATTGGCTTTAAATGGAAAGAGCTATACAACACTGACTGTACTGTTTATTTTACTGTATTAGAGAGATGAGAACTCCAGCAACACTTGTAGTATGAAGAACAACTTTATTAGTTGATCCGAAAAATTTCACATAGGCTTAGCTATGTTGCAAATTGGGCCTACCAGTACAGAGTAAATGAGTGATATAAAGTAGGGATGTCACTGATTCACTGATTATCCATTAATTGCCATTAATAATTCAACAGATTAAAAATATACTAACCAATAATGCAGAAGACGAGGAACGTGTGGTGTAACTGTCAGAAACTGTTCTATAGATTTGCTGTAGTATCCAGTTGCACCACCAGGTGCAATTACAGGTGTGTTTGCACAAACTGTAAAACAAACGCACCTCCCTCCCTTTGCCCCTGATCACATCTGAGTATGTATTACATAACTGTATTGTATTTAATAAGTGCTAAAACCAAGTCTCAATCCAATATTTATATCTTGCAACATACTGTAAACTTACATGTGTTAAGTGCAAATTCCATTTACAGTTAAGTAAAAAATGAAATACGTGGGTAAAATATCCTTGACAACTAAAAATGTATGCAGCCTCAATGGGAATATGAGCAAAAAAACTTTTTTTCGACAAGTGGTTGGTGTGCACCAAATACTTTTAATCAAATATATGTTACCCCACTTGTTTGGTTCCCTGACACTTGATCAATATAACACAATCAATTGAACAATTACTCCTTCCAAATAAGTGCACAGGATTTTAGACTTAAGCAATGTGTGTGCAGCACACAAGAGATGCATCAGAAGACTCTCAGGCCAATTTGGCAGTGATACTGTAGACAATACCATGGAAAATAAAATGGCCAATGAACAAACTACATAAAGTGCTTCATGGAGTCCACAAGTGTCAGCCACTTTACTTAAATAATATGCAAATAAATGCAAGAAGGCGCTCAAAAATCTAATTAAGAGTCTCTGCTCTGTGGTAAATATGAAGATTCTGTCAGGCAATATTCTTCAGAGTTCAATTGTTCACAAACACCCAGATAAGACATTAAATACCTGAATATTATGATTTCTCAATGTGACACAAAAACACCTTTTTGCTTCAAATTCACTGAAAGAACATAGCACTGATCCATAGCACATTATGTGCTTAGCGGCCTTACTGAAACAAGGGAAATAAATAATAGTTTAGAGAATAATAGATTATAATCTTTATTGCAACTTGTATGCTATGAATTATAGACCATTACATGATGTGCATGTTTTCATTTTATGAATGAAAATGTGTAAAGAGAGCAACAAAGCTCATTTACAGTTGTTGCAGTTCATGATGTCACAGGAGCTAAAATACGGCACCATGGACAGCGACAGCAAGTCTGCCAAAAACACACAGAGGAAACATATCTACATATCTAACAAAAATTCCATTGTTCTTTGTCTATATGAGATGTATTACAAAACTGATGAAGTGTAAAATGCTGTATTATGAATATATATTATGTCCAGTTTCCAGACTTACAGCAGCCCTACTGTAAAACGTTGGCACTGTCTTCCACAGCAGCCTCAAAATATTTTAACCACAGCAAAACTCAATTATTTCACAAGATGAAGCCGCTTGTTTTGAAAGTGCATATTTGTCATTTTGAAACAATTTTTTAATACACAGTGACAGTGTTGTTGACAACTGTTTGGCTGTGTGAAATCCATTATGAGAAACAACCCTAATGATTACACTGAGATTGAAGGAAACTGTTTGAAAAGTTTAGATGAAAAGCAACTTCTTGTGATTTTGAAACTTACTGCTGTGGACGTCAGTGTATAAGCAGGGTGAGGAAGTGATGTGAGGCAATGTGTGGCAGGGGGAAAAAATGCATCTGGGCAAGTTAGACAACTTAATTAAAACAATGTTGATTACTTTGTCAAATGATGGCAATTTAAAGGCTGAAAGAGGACTCAAAATGAAGGGAGATACAAGAAGCCTGGAACTCTGCTGATTTTCATTATTTTGTTAGTTCTCCATGAGTAAACAGATGGCCACCAAAACTCACTCCCTGAGCTAATTGGTGTTGTTTTGAAAATGCTGTAACACATCGATGATATACATCTCTGCCCTGTTTCTATGTGTAGCCTCTGGATTAAAAAAATGGACTCTTGTGCTTCTTATCTTGGTCCATATTCCTCGAATGGGAACTGTGTTGGCTGAAATCTCAAGAAAATGATGAGCAACCATGACCCTGCATTACATTATATTATTAGAATTTTGATAATTGATCAAGTTATATATCCAGTATTCAGAGGGCTTGCAGCTTTTCTCTGTTTTACATCACTGTAAATGTTAATTGAATACATTTGGAGTTTTGACTATTCAAAACAGTTGGTTTATAGATGTCAACTTGGGCTCTAGGAACTGAGAATGAGTCTTTTTCACAATTTTCTGGCATTTTCTACACAAAGTAATACATCGATAAGTCAAAAACTATTCTATAATGAATACAATTATTAACTGCAGTTGTAAAAGATAATTTTGTCGACTTTCTGATGCTATTGTTATAATACATACAATGATGACTTTCTACATATTTGTAATAATAAGAATGAGATTTACTGATACATGATATCCATTGTTAAATTTGGATGGCTGCCTCAACTATGGGCAAAATTATAAGCATTGCATTATTAAAATTGAAAATAAACTCATTACATTCAATAAACAAATCATTACAAGAAAACAATGCAATAAAACGGATCATCTGAACAGTCAGGATAACCTTGGAGATACATATATAGCAGCTTCCTGGGGAAGAGGGGGCCAGCTCACTGTGAGAATTCTTCTTCCATTTCCTCCTCCAAAGAACCCCCTACCCCTCCAGCATTTTCAGAGCATGTCAAAGACCCTGAGAGGTTAATTATTTGGTGCATGATCTGTTTATTTATTTAACTCAGACCACGTTCCCACCGCTCTTATCTATTCCTTCGCAGCATGTCAGGAAGTGGGCTGAATCCTAATAAAAGAGATTCCTTTGCAGCTCTGAGCCTCACTACTAAAAGTAGTGCAGCAGGTTTGGGAATGAGATATCAACCGAACACAGGCATCAGCCACCCATCTTCTGCTGTCACTGTATGAAATCTGAGATTGTTCTCTAGCAAGCACAAACTCAGCTATTGGTAAATATCTTAAGTGATGTTTGTGAATGTAAATCGAGGGAGATCTGAAAACCTTACAGAGGCTAAAGGTATCTGGTGAGAATTTGCTGCAGATAACAAATCCTGCTTTTCTTTCACCACCACATATACTCACAGCAAATTCTTTAACACAGGTAATGTAAACAGTGTTTGACTTACCAGTGTTTCATTTCTATCAAGCTATACACTGAACCTTGGCACTCTGAGGTAAAACGACATAGTTCTGATAATTCTACATTCCAAGCAGTGCTTTTTCCAGCGCCAAAGCTGTAAAAATATGAACATGTAGGTGTTAGTGACTAACATCTATCTGATGGGTAAAATGATATGCGAAAATAACGAGAATTTCCACAGTAGTTGTAGATGTTGCACTTTTTGGTGCCAAGAAAGATTACAGAGAAAATACAAGTATAGCATAATGATACCATGCTATAGATGTCATGCGTCATTTCATGCAAGCCCAATATCCCTTGGAATTACACTCATATTAGAAGATTTTGCAGCACACAGATTTACATTCAATGTCAACGTTCATTACCACTGCAGGGAGTGGTGTGCCCATTAGTTGGCTGGAAAGTAAGGGTGAATGTCAGGGGGGTGAATGGGTGTGTAGCACATCTAATTTTCTTGCAGGAGACTGGAGTCTGCATTCCGTCACAGACCAACTATTACTGTATAATGCTGTCTTAGAACAGTGAGCACAGTTATCTCATTACCCGTTCTTTTAAGCCTACATTTCGTTACATCTTGGCAATTCTGCAAAGTCACGCTACAACCTGTAACCAATCATTTTTGATACTTAAGAAAACGCCTACATGTGATGATTACAATCTTAAAGGTCCAGTGTGTAAAATTAAGTGGCATCTAGCAGTGAGGTTGCAGATCCTCCCCTTCCAAGCATGTAGAAGAATGTACAGTGGCTACAAAACTTGAGAAAAATGCCAAAGGCCCTCTCTATAGCCAATGTCCGGTTTGTCTGTTCAACTGTAGAAACATGGCAGTTGGGGTGCAGAGATGAGGCTGCGTAAACAATAAACTTTGAAGAAAAAAGTTCAGCTAGCCAATCAGTGCATACTGCCATGAGCAAAGCCAGTGTTAGTTCTTTTTGGTTATAGAAACTTAATTTTTCCTGTGAGAAAATGCCAAATTTGATTTAATCCACAGTGTACTACTAAATCAGCTGCTGTGATGCTTAATTGGAATCCTGCTCACTCCTGGGGCCATCACACCACATGGAATATACCTTAATAGACCAGAAGATGCATATTTCTCATATGCGGCTGTCGCTTTCATCTAGCCTGCCTTTCTGCTCATCTGCCATAGGGAGTAGTGGTATAATGGAACGTAGTTGATCCATGCCCCGTACGGTTCGCCCCCCATGGTTCGGCATGCATGCAAACTGTGGGTTAATTGCAATTTTTTTTTAATCTTATCTAATTGGAGATAAAGTAAACAAACTGCTGTAACTACGAGTCATGGGTAGACAGCATGTCGCTAACAGAGATTTCGAAGCGCAACGACCAATCCACCATCTAAGTGTGAATGTCTGAATTGACATTAGCAGGTATGTTTACATGCTGTTTAATATGCTGCAGCTGAGCAGTTAATTAGCTAGCCTGCTAACTGACATTAGTGGTGAATGTCTGTTTGGTGGCTCGTTCAACAAGCTAAGCTGAAGGACAAGACATGTGCTCATGTTTGTAAGTTATCATCAAGTTTTGACAGTGTGGATGCAGCCTTTTGTTTCATTCATTACCATATTTAAAAGACGAAGGTATCATGCCTCATATTGCACTTTAATTTAATAACTGAGTATTGAATATTTTACATATTTTAAGACTGTATTTAAATTTAATTTTTGGACATCTTGAATGCTATTTTCATTTGCTTTAAGTGTTTTACAGAATAAATGGAAAGCAAAGTTATATTTGTCTCCCCTTTTTTTTTTTGCTGATCCAAAAATTAATCTGATCCACAACTCAAAACCATGATACGATCCAAACCGTGAGTTTTGTGATATGTTTCACCTTAATAGAGAGGAAACACACTGACCAATGTTGACACATTCTGCCTCTGAACCTCTTCAATTTCATGTAGCCCTCTGACCCCACTTCTGTTAACCTCCAAATGCCCTCCATCATTGTTCATCCATGTGAGGAGATACTCACTGCTTTCCTAGCTGATGCATTATAAATCAATTATGTTCTGCTATGGAACCAATCTCTCTAATCTTTCCTCTCCAACATCCATTGAAACCATAATTATAACTGTGCTAATTCATCTTAGCTCATGTGGAGTGGCACCATCCCCAATGATATTACAGCCCTCCTGTCAGGGTGTCAGGAGGCTCATCTATATGCCCACATGGAGGCAAAAGTACGCCAAACAATTCATGTATCTTTCAATGCACTTTAGAAACCTTTTGACACACTGCAAAGGTTTTACCCGCTTGACCCTTGATGCTGTTGTTTGTGCACTGCAGAAACTGACTGTACCTACTTATTTTAGACCAGGACAACGACCATGAAAATGTGTTTCACCAGAAAAAAACAACAAACAAAAACACATTTATAAAGAGTAATCTCAAGGTAATGGAAAATGGAAGTAAAAGACATTTTTTGAAACAAGTAAGCCCTTTTTATGGGAAGCACAAACCAAAGGAAAATGTATTATATTTGATCCACATAGTCCTTAAGTGTTAAGAGAGTTGTAGTTAACACCATTATTTATAAAGACAAGCATTGGGGAGCCATTAGGCTTGTCTTGTATTTGACTTTGTGAGTAGCGGGACGTTTAACAACGCATGGGAGCCTGAGCAGGTGCCAGAGTGATTATTCCACTGCCCTTTTAACCACAAGCCACATTTCTCATGTTAACACACACACACACACGTGCACACACACATACATACATACACAGACAGGCAGGCATGCATGCAGAGAGAGGCGACAGACCAACCCACCCACATTCAGGCGATGTGATAAGATATTCTGCATGACAGCTGTGGGTACAGAGAGGAAAAAGAGATGTCTAGGGATTGGCTAAATCCAGTCTGCTATAGGCACAGAACACATAATAAATCCTATTGGCTTTAAAAAGCATCGTGCTCTCCTTCATCTCCCACAACCTTCTCAAACCGAGTAACAGCGAAAGAATTCCAAAACCTGTAGCCTGCAGCTACTTCAACTCCAATTTTGACTCAGCCCCTGCAGCAGAAACTAAAGGTACTTTGGTCAAAATATTGTCTCCAGAGGTAAAGTTAAAACATTCTTTCTTGTAGCAGAGAAATGCTTCATGCTACCTCACAAGGTCTTTATGAGAAAAATTCTCCCAACTTACACTGTTAAGTAATATCACTGTGTGATATTCTGAGTTTTCCAATTCTCTTGACCTACTGTAGTTGAGATTATGTCATCCTTGAATATTCTGTGTGTTCATAGGTTAAAAAATATTTAAAATATATCCAAAAATGGAGGTAATACAAATGTAAACTACCTTTACAGTCAAGTTTCAACCATTTTACCTGTTGATAGATTATAATGTATCCAGTGTAAACGCTGCATTCTGACAAAGCAATTAATATAACCAAAAGAATGTAAATTCTACGTGTAGAAAAACTAAAATACTGACAGATAGCTCATGCAATGGATTTCAAATGATGTGTTAGTACACATATATAAAAAAAAAGCCTAAGTGTAAAACGACAGAACAGATCACAGCGACTGAGTTCTAAAGGCCTGCTGCAGACAGTCCTCAGTTACCTCACAATGCAAAGAAGTGATGCAAGGCCAGAGGAATTGAGGAAACATGCATTTGAATCGAGGAAACATGTGAAACGAGGCGCCCTTTATCTGTCAAACATCATCTCTGATGTTGTCAGTTACCCAGAATGTCGGTGGGATGTGACATGGCTGTGTCGTGTCTCAACTGCAGTTCCAATGTCCACTGGAAGCCTTTTAAAGGACCAATGTGTAGGATTTAGGGGGATCTATTGGTAGAAACTAAGAATCATTGTGTTTTCGGTAACCCTTTATATCTACATAGGGAACAGGTCCTCTTCTTCAGAGCCTGCCAATGGTTCTACAGTAGTCCAGAACGGACAAATCAAAAACTGGCTCTAGTGAGGGCCTTTCGAATTTTACGTGGGTTTTGCGACCACCATAGGTTTTCCTACATGTTTGGAAGAGGAGGGGGAGGGGGAGGGATATTCAGTTGGTTGCAATCTGCAACCTCAGTGCTTGATGCCACTAAAGCTTTCATACCGGCCCTTTAAAAGCATAGCGTCTGTGAACATCCTGTTCTTCCACAGCCAGATTTGGTGTTTATTTTTCATTGGTTTCCTGCTCTCTCTCTCTCTACTGTATCTCTCACAGTTTTTCTCTCTTGTGCTTCAGCAGGAATCTTATTATAAGCAATGAGTATCTCTAAAAGAATAATCATCCTAAAAAACAGCATATCAACACCGACTTGTTTATTTTAACAGTGAAAAAGATGCTGGCAGAAATACTACATAAATAAATCAAATATATATATGAATACTGTGTATGTATAAGACCAAATATGTAGTTTAGCTTTATATACACTGACATTATAATTGACAATCTTTAGTGTAATTTACACATGAAATTTATGAGTTCATGTCAATTTCATAATTGTGAATAAATGCAACAATTTATAATTTACAAGTGAACGTCACACTTCAGAGACAAGAGCAAAAACCCAGCAGGCATGTACAGAAAGCGGAGCAGTGAAAAGAGCAGCGAGCGAGACACTCTGCTCATATATCCTTATACAATGACAAGAATGTCTGCAACTGACTCCAGATATTATAATGCAGCTGCCTTCCATTGATAATAGGGGTTTCTAATGAATGAATGTTCTCAATACAACTTGCAGGCTAGTTAGTTTGTCACACAAAAACCCACTAAACTAAATGGCCTATACAGCTCTCCCTGAGTAGATGATGCAACTTTCTGAAACAGACAATCCAACAATCATACCCACTTTCCACTGTTATTGGCCAGGTGTGCAGAGGTTTGAAGCCTCTCACAAGCTTTCTTTTTTCATTCATTACGAAGAATTCTGTTCATTTATCACATTACGACAACAAAGACACGCAAAAGACACAGGATTCTTGGAGAAGTATCAAGGAGGCAGTGGGATGCAGCCAGGAGGAGGCTATGCAGCAGGGTTTTCGCCACAGGAAAAACACTTTTGACGTGGCCTTAACACATCAGTATGACGGGTTTGCTAAAAGACCTCCAGGTTAGATGTTCTTGTGTTGTTTCACTTTTGAAGCCTGGTGACTCAATGTTCCTCCGAGCAGAATTAAGGAAATTATGACTTCCTTTATAACGGCTGACTAAATCAATT